>NW_004955527.1:1506892-1564725 GCF_000276665.1 Chinchilla lanigera | reverse complement strand
TATCAATATGTAATACAACAAGCATTGTTAATTTCCTACTACTTTGTAACTCTGTATTGTCTGTACTGTTCTTTTGCTATTTTGTAAAAGGTTGTCTGTCTGTCAATGTTTTCCTCCTTTTATTTTTAAAATATTAAAAAAAAAGAATTTAGCAATACACAAACAATATACCATGGCCAAGTGAGGTTTATTTAAGGATGTAATGCCAGCATGATATTAAAAAATCAGTGCAGCCTCCATATTACCAGGCTAAATCTTTCTGTAGAAGAAAAATTACCTGATTATATCAACTGATGCAGAAAATCATTTTAAAAAACACAATAGTAATTCATAATAAAATATCTTGGCAAATTAACAATAGAGAGGAACTCCCTTGATGTGGTAAAGGGCATCTAACCCCCGAAAAACCCCTACAATTAACAACATACTTAATTGTGAATGAATGAATGAATGAATGCTTTCCAATAAAAGTGGCAATACAATGAGAATGTGTGTTTTCGCCACTATTGTTAAACCCTAGTGCTAGAAGTTCTTGCCAGTGCAATAAAGCAAGAAAAGAAATAAAAGGTAGGTAGATCAGGAAGAAAGAAACAAAATTGTCTCTACTTGCAGGTGACATAATTGTTCACATAGAAAATCCCAAGAAGCCAGGCATGGTGGCTCACGCCTGTAATCCTAACACTCGGGAGGCTGAGGCAGGAAGATCGTTGCGAGTTCGAGGGCAGCCTGGGCTACAAAGTGAGCTCAAGTTCAACCTGAACTACATAGCAAGACCCTGTCTCAAAAAGACACACACACACACACACAAAAAAAAAAATCCCAAAAAATCTACCTGCAACCCAGGTATCCTGCACTCTTCACCCAAATGCCCAGAGGGATCAGCAAATCTCAGACACCCTGGCTTTCTTTGGGTGTTGGACTGGTGAGGTGGATTTTCTGCGGGAAGAGGGGCCCCTTCTTCCTGGGTTCTGGCCTGGGAAGGGCAGAGTTTCTTCCCCGCCCCAGAGGCCCCCTCTGGCTCTGGAAGTGTTAACACTGTCTGCAAAAGTGACAGCCAAGCTGGCTTTTCTGGGAAGTGGTCCTCAGGGTTCACACCTGCAGGCCAAGTGCTGGGCTGGGTGCTGCGGACATAGATAATCATGAGTTTAGTGAGCCTGGAACCTGGGGTGCAGAAGGACAGACAAGGGTCCTAGTTGCAGGACAGACATCAAACACAAGCTGTGAGAAAGAGTAAAATGTCCTACGAGAGACACACGCAAAGAGGCATCTGCGGAGCTCTGTGCGTTACTGCAGCTGTGGGCCCAGTGCCTGTCTCACAGCGGGGCTCACGCTACTAAAACCTTGCACACAGCCTACACGTGCAACTGTGTGGAGCTGCCAGAGCTGCAGTGGCTGGTGACACGGGTGTAGATGGAGCTGCCCCTTCCCAGATGTATCTGTATTTCACCCACCACTGAGCGTGACCGGGTGTGCGTCTGCACAGGGGTTCTGCTTCCAGAGCGCAGCTGTTTTCCATGTGTGCATGCGAGCACGCGTGTGTATGTGTGCGCGTGCGCATGTTACAAACCTGCGTTCTCCATGCCCCGTGAGAAACAGTGATAAACAGTGGCGACCTCTCTTTAGCCCTTCTTCCTGCCTTCTGTGTGTTCGAGGTCTCCGCAGGGGGCTCAGAGCTCATCCCTTGGCCGTCTGCCTTCTCCATCCACACTCTTCCCTAGGGGGTTCAGTGAGGTCGATGTCTCCCAGATTCACTGTTTCCAGCCTGGACCCGGCCCTCGCAGTCCTGTGCCACCTGCCCTACCGGGCATTTGCACACCCACTGGTACTATGAATAGCCAGGACCAAAGCCCCTGCAGCCATTTCCGCCGTCCTCCTCCCTGTTCCACCTTCCAAGTGCTCAGGCCCCACCTGGGAGTCGGCCGGGACTCCTCTTTCCCTTACACCCCACTTCCTGTCCACTGCAGAGCCTGTGGGATGTAACCGGCAAAGTGTGCAGAACCTAACTACTCCTCACCCCCTCCACTGCCGCCACCCTGGCCTGAGCCCTGTTACTGCTCCCCTGCCCAACTGCACCACCTCCCTGCTGGCCTGAGGCCTCCTCTCCCGTCCCCCGTAGTCTATTCTTACATGGCAGCAGGAGTGATGGTGCTTGAACAAGTCTGAACACAGTCCTCTGCTCAACAGACCCCCGTGGCTCCTGAAGTTGAAGCCAAAGTCCTCCTTATGCCCAAAAAACTCTATGATCGTCCCTGCCTCACACTCGCGCCACTCTGGTCTCCTCGTTTTTCCTTGATGGCCTCAGGCTCGGCTGCCCCAGGGCCTTTGCACATGTTGCATTTGTATCTTCTGTTGACCTGGACCCTCATCCTCCAAATATTCACATTGTCAGCACTCTCAAACCTTTGCTCAGCTGTCCCCTTCTTTGTCTAACCCATGTAAAGTTGCAATCAGCCTCTCAACCTGCACTTCCAGTAGCCTTATCTGGTTCTACTTTTCATTTTTCTATACTGCTAACATACATCCGATATAACTCACTTATTATATTTATTGCTGGTTTATTTCCAGCAGAAAAAAAAGCTCTGTGAAGACAGATCACTGTCTAATTTGTGTGTTACATATTCCCAGTGGCTGGGATAGTGCCTGCCAGTTAGTAGGTTAAAAAATGTCTGTTAAATTGGTAAAATTGCTTTGGTACCTCTCTGCTTTGTGGCTTATTCACAGCAAATTTAGATCCCTAACTGACAGAGAAAAAAGAAAAGGGATGAAGAGAACTATCCCTGGGGACTGAGGCTTGCATACACCCTCTCTGGGCCTCAACCTGCCCATCTGCAGCACAAGGTGGACTCAGAGCCCTCCCAGCCCTGACGATCAAGGGCTCCCTCCTGCCTCTTTCCATTAGGGATCGAACTAGATCACACCATCTGACCAGCCAGGGAAGTAGTTGTGTAGACAGATGCATCTGAGCACCAGGCCTGGCTGCTGCATCTGGGGACAAAATGGGCTTTGAGCCTAGAGAAGTTGGTCTGGACCTGGGAACCCTGGGCTGTGGGACTTGGGAGGGTTATTTAGATTCTCTGCATCCTAGTGGCCTCATCTCTTAACTCGAGCATCATGCTGGGACCTGGAGCACCCTGGTGCTGGTACGAAGGAGAATTTGTATCAAGCTTGCGCAATCCCACAGCCTGAATCGTAGTTCCAAGTCTAGCAAGCAAACATACATGCACACATGTACGCATGCACACACACATACACACACATGTGCACAACACTCCCCAAGCCACAGTGCTCCAGGCTGGCAGCAGACCCTGGGTGTGTCTTGCTCCCTGTTGGAACCTGTCCACTGCCCTCTCCCCAACTCATCACCCTTTAGCAGACAGAGCCTGGTGCCAGGGGCCCAGCGCACCTCCCCAGTGAGCACCCAGGGCCTGCAACTGTCCGGTCTGACCAGAGGCCCGGCCTCAGGCAGCACCTGGAGAGCACAGAGCACCGGCTTCCGTCAGGCTTCCGTCTTCCCTCCCAGCTCTGCCACACCCTCCCTATGCATTGGGCAACTCACTTTTCCTGTCTGAGTCTCATTTGCCCCTTTGTAAAATGGGTTGCAATGATAAGCCCATGTATACCTCGTGTCCCAGAAAGATACAGCTGCGATCCAGTCGGAAGAGCATGCATCCCTTGGACAGCCAGCTAACAAATTCATTCTCTGGAGTCTCAGACACCAGGTTCAAATCCTGGCTCTTCCACTCTCCGGCTGTGAACTCGCCTCACGCCTGTTCCTTCCTCTGTGAAATGGGTCTAGCAATGGTGCCAGCCTGAGCCTCGGAGGAGCCAGGACAGAGCAGACCCCTGGGAAGATGACCTGCCACATGGATGGCCAGACGAGAGACCTCCCAACGCCTGGCTCATCTTGGAATGAGGGCCTGACCTGTGATTTCTTGCTTAAAATCTCCCTGTTTCCTCGCCTCCTTCTCTCTGCCACCCCTGTTTATGGTTAGGAGAGACTGGCTGGGTCCGGATGTTTTGGCCCCAGGCCGGGACAAAGCTACAGGTGTGAGAGCTCAGACCTGCGCTCCCCACTCCCGGGTTTCCTGGGCCCGCCGTCCTCCCCACAGAACCATCTGCCACTGGGTCTGGCCAGGATACCCACCAGGGCAGAGGAAGCTGCTGCCCACGCCCAGGCCGAGTGGGCTGGGCTGAGCTGAGCCTGGGCCTCAGACCGCAGGTGCTGACTCACAGCTCCGCCAGGCGCTATAAAGGAACCAGCCCGGGGGCTTCCTGCAGCGGCCAGAGGATGGCCCAGGGGACCGTGATCCACGTGGCCCCCGAGCGGCCCACCCGTGCCGTGTGCGTGCTGGGCATCGACACGCAGCTCGATGTCTGCAGGTGAGAGGGAGCCTCCGGGGCATTGGGGGAAGGACCTTCGTCAGCATGGGCCAGTTCTGCCACCCTCCAAGCCCCGGCTGCCTCTGGCTGTGGTTCCGGCCTCTTTGGTCACTGCCAGAGAGCTGCTGGAAAGACAAACCCAAGCAGGAGCAGTTGAGAGAGACTGGACTCACGGCAGCAAGGTCTCTGCATACAAGGATGGCTTCCCGGGATCTTGCTTCAGATGAATTATTATGGGGTAATCAGAGAGATCAGAGAGGGTCAGACACTTGGCCGTGGTCACCCAGCAAGGTCCCTGGCCCACACCTGGTTCATGAAAAGACGTGCTGTGCACACCCCTCCCTGAGGATGTGTGACAGTGCAGGGATAATGGGACAGGCTGCTGCATCAGAGACAGAGGGAGGTGTCACCTGGCCTGCTGTTGGCTGGCTGAGCAGCCTCAGTTTCCTCAGCTGTGCAGTGGGGATACTGCCCGCTTCATGGAGTGATTTACAGATGAGATGTGGGAAAAGGTAACAGTGTTCATTAAGTACTTAGCTCAGTGCCAGGCGTATTCCTGGGAGCTGTCCATTCATTCATTCATTCATTCACTTATTCATTCATTCATTCACTTGTTCATTCATTCACTCATTGATCAAATAACGTGTGGGCGGTGGGTCACATCAGATGGTCGAGAAATCCTCTTGGAATGTGCGTGGTGCCGTCATTACCGTCATCCTCAGCAACAGTAGAAGCGGGCCTTTTTCCCGCCCCCAGATTGGGCATCTGTGTCCTAGAACAGCACCAACAGGGTCGCCCAGGACATTTTCTTGAGTGTCACTCGCTGCCTGAACCCAGCAGCGTCTAGGTGGCTTCCCGGGTCACAGATGGAAGGCAGGAGGCTGAGAAGTCAGGAACAAAGAGAGAAAGAACCGGGTGCCGCTGGAGGCCCAGAGCGGCACGGTGGTGGTTTGGAGGGAGTGAAGGGGCTGCAGCCGCGTGTGCCAGGATAGCCCTCCAGCTGTGCTCCAGTGGGGGTCAGGGTCACCGGGCCTCTTCCAGGTGGGGAGCTGGCTGGGTAGGCCCAGGAGAAAGGTGCCCCAGAAGGGATGGGGCCCCCGCATCCACAGGAGCCTCAGAAGCCTCCGTTTCTCCTCCTTCAGTCAGACGCTCAGCCCTGTCATTCTGCTTGTAAAGATGGCTAAAGTGACGTCACCTCTCCGCATGTACAAGGCAGGCAGTGTATTCCCATCTTACAGGAGGGGGAACCAAAGCTCGAGGAGGTTAGGTAACCCAGCTAAGGGAGCAGGAGCTCAAACCCAGGCAGCTGGCTTCAGGCCCCTCCTGTCCGCATCTGGCCCCCGCACCAGCCTTCCTTGTCCCTTCTTGCCTGTTCTACACAGGCCCCAGCCAGTGGCTCCCTCCGACCTCCCTGGCAGCTACCACCCTCTTCCTGAAGCGCAGGCGGCTGGGCCGCTCCTCCCCCCGCACAGGCGGCCTGGACCTCTGCTCCTGCTCAGGGACCCGAGGGGTTGGGAAGACGAGATGGGGGACCAGGCGGCAAGCGCCTATTCTGGAGCTGCTCGTAGAAATCACTTTGATTTCATTCTGAGCTTGAAAAGTGCTTTTCCGGCAGCAGGAAATACGTCAAGTGTATGAACATCATGCTGAGCTGAGAGGAATAGTAACATCTCTCCAGGGCTTTCTGGGCCTGGGAAGAGTCAGGATCATCAGGACCCAGGTACGAGGAACCAGGCCCTTCTCACTGGTGTGTTTTTCTTGGTTTTGCTTTTTGGACTTTTTGGTTTGGTTTGGTTTGGTTTGGTTTTTTGAGTCAGGTTGCTCTCAAACTCACATCAATCCTCCTGCCTCAACTTTCTGAGTGCTGGGATTATAGGTGTGCACCACCATGCCTGGCCTTCTTATTGATTTCTAATTTTTGCGGAAATCTGTAAGATAAATGCTTCCATAGTGCCCATTTTAGAGACAAGTAAAATGAGGATTTCAGGAGTTAAAACACCAAAATCCCATATAGATGGGCCCTGACTCCTACTTCTCTCTCTCTCTCTCTCTCTCTCTCTCTCTCTCTCTCTCACACACACACACACACACACATACCTGTCTCTGCACGCTACAGGGATAGCTGGGCCAAGATTGCTCCCAGTGGCAGAGTCAGGCAGCTTCTTCAGGGCTGGAAAGGCCCATGGGGCACAGAGGAGGTGGGGCAAACCACAGAGGGTGGCTGTCATTCTAATGGTGCCACTGGTGGGTGGCCCTCCTTTCCCCCCAGGGTCTCTAACAGCAAACCACTCAGAATGATGCCAGGGAGCATGGACATGTCTGTTAGTGTCGCTAGACCTCAGTGTGCCCATCTGTTAAATGGGCAAATGAACACCTACCTGCTGGGTTGTAGCAGGGACTAAATCACACCACATATGATGAGTATCTGGCAGAGGGAGACAGCAGTGCAGGAACAAACAGACACCTTGTTCCTGTAAGGTGTGTGCCTCTGTGTGTGGCAGCATCACAGGCCCTGAGCACAGTCCTGCTGCTGGTCCTCTGTGAGGAAACGGGGGATGTGGTACTTGTAGGGCCAGGGCTGTCACTGTCTGGAGCTCACGTCCTCCATGCTGGCTCTACGGAGGGGACCAGCGTTAAGGAAGAGTCGGCTCCGATTGTCCGGTGGTGACGCACAGTCACACACAGCGCAGAGCCCCAGGCGTTGGGCAGAGCTCCAGGCGTTGGGCAGAGCTCCTTGGTTGGGAGCTGAGAACATCTGGAAGGCACTCAAAAGAAAGAACATAAACCCTGAGATGAATCCCCATGGTGCCACTTCCCAGGCAGCCTGGCCTCTCCCAGCCTCGGTTTCCCCGTCTGGCAGAGAGGGCAGCTGTGGCAGGTGGCAGGCACTGTTTGCACCCTTCCCCCGCCCCCAAGGAGGAAGCCGCGCAAGGCGGAGGAGCTGGGTGACCAGAAGTCCTGGGGTCCCCTCATTCTTTGAGCCCCCATTCACTTTGCTGCTGTACCATACGCGCGAGTCCCCGTCCCCACGCCCCCCCTCCCGCTGCCTCTGGACACAGCGCATGCGCACAGCAGCTGGGAGGCGGGCTCTTCCCCTGAGGAATGAGCCTCCAGGCTTTGGTGGAGAAACTGGGGCTTCTATGTGGCTTGGCCTGGGCCAGGCAGGTGGACTTTGATGGAGGCAGGAGGCTTAGGGATTGAGGGCACTGTAAGCCAGGAGCTGTGTTGGGGGACCCCACAACAGCTTGTCGTATCCACTCTTCTCAGCACAAGGTCTGGCCCAGGGTGGAGTGAGTGAGGGTGTTTATCGATGAGCTGAATGAATGGGTGTGTGTGTGAAGGGAGGACTATGCCCGGCACATAGTAGGTAACTGAAGTGTTTGTTGAATGAACAAAAGAAAGTTGAACCCACGGAAAGCCTCGTTCATCTTTGTGCCTCCCCGCATAGACTAGGCACTCAGTTATCCTGAAATCCTCTTGCAGAAATCCAGCCTCCTGAGCTGGATTCCCACTCAGCAGCTCTTCCCCGCAGCCCTGGCACCTGCATCCCCACCCTTGGTGGCCTCACAGTCCTCAGGGCCGCACCTGTCCCCTGGGCCTGGTGCCTCCCAGGCCGGCAGTGCTGCCCTGACTCCAGGTCTCCTTGTGACCATATCCAGGGCTGCTTCCACCTGGGTTTGGAAGAGTTTGCCCCTGAAAACCAAGCCAGCTGCCCACCCCCACAATCCAGACGTCACTCTCTCCCCACCACTACCATCCTTTACCCTGGTGAAGTGAGGAGACGCTGGGCATAAAGAGCCGGGCACACAAGCGCCTTCAGGAGACAGCAGTGCAGTTCAGGCTGGCCTTAAGCTCACTGTGTAGCCCAGACTGGCCTCGAACTCACAATGATCCTCCTGCCTCAGCCTCCCGAGTGCTGGGATTACAGGCGTGCGCCACCACGCCCGGCAATATATTCCTGATGCTAAGCCTTTGTTGGTTTTACTGTGTGAATATGCTCTCCTTAGGTTGTGCTCATTTTATGCTACTTATTTTCATCTAGTTGAACTTATCAGTATTTTCCTTTATGCTTACTGGTTTTGATGTCTTGTTTCAGGAAGAGGTAACAGATGTATATGTTCCTACCTCTTCTTTTAAGACATTCAAAGTTCTATTGTGTACATTTATGACTTTCTCTGCCTGGAACTCAATTTTCCTGTAAACTCGATTTGGTGTGAGTCTGGGATAAAGTTAATTCTTGTATTATTTGTCCAATTTGTTTTCCACATGAATGAACAACTGTTCTAGTACCATTCACGATGCAGTCTCCACTGTCCCGGTTCTGTACAAGACCACTTTCATAGACAAGTAGGGTCTCTTAAATTGCAGGCTCCCTTTGTCTTGGCCTGGGTCATTATAACCCCACGGCATAATAGTAAGTCTCATACCTGGTAGAACAAGTCCCTCTGTCTTTTACTTCTTTTCCTTAAGAGATACCTAGACTACTTGGCCCCTTGATTTTCCACATAAATTTTAAAATCAATTTGTCAAACTCAGCAAGAATCTCTGGAACCCACTGGACACATAAATCCATTGGTGAGAATTCAAGGACCTTCAAATACTCCAGCTCTCACCACCCTCCTGCCCCTTTTCATCCCACAGATTTGATGCTTTTATGATTTTGTTTCTTTGTATATAGATGATGTTTAGATTTGCGAAAAGATTTACCATTTTACTTGTTTACCATTCTTTCCTGCACCATCCTCTGGCCTCAGTGACCATCTTCCAAAACTATGCCTTCAGAAGTTGCTTTGGTCAAAGTGTTGATTTTTAAATATCAATTTCTGTTCATTTGAAAAAGTCTTTATTAGGGCTGGGTGTGGTGGCGCACACCTGTAATCCCAACACTCGGGAGGCTGAGGCAGGAGGCTGAACTCTTGTGAGTTCAGACCAGCCTGGGCTACAAAGTGAGCTCAACGCCAGCCTGAACCGCAGAGTGAGACCCTATCTAAAAAAAAAATGTCTTTATTAAAAGATTCAGGGGATGTCGGGCATGGTGGTGTATGCCTGCAATTCCAGCATTTGTGGGGCTGAAGCAGGAGGGTCACCTGAGTTCAAGATCAGCCTGGGAAACATAGCAAGACCTTGTCTAAAAATAATGGGGGAAGAGTGCACAATTCTAAGTTAACAGTTACTTTCTCAAATTCTATGACGAATTGTGCCCTAGATTTCATTGCTACTATTGGCAAGTCTGCTGTCAATCTAATATTTATCTCTTTTTAAGTAGTCTGACTTTTCTTTCTGAATGACTTTTGAGACCTTATCTTTGGTGTGTGTGTGTGTGTGTGTGTGTGTGTGAAGGTTATATTATTAGATGCACACAACTGGTAATATCTTCCAGGTGATTTGAGTCTTACATCGTTAGGTTGTGATCACCTCTATTGATAACAATGTGGGTTATGACTAATAACCTATGTTGTTTGATATTAAAATACCCCCCCAGCTCATCTTTGGCTATTCTTCACTTTACCATGTTGTGTGTGCATACATGACAGAGAGACAGAGAGACACAGAGACAGAGAGAGACACAGAGAGACACAGAGAGAGACAGAGAGAGACACAGAGACAGAGAGACAGACAGAAAGAGACAGGAAGGGCCAGAGAGGGAGACACAGAGAGAGAGACAGAGAGAGAGACAGAGAGGGGGGCACTTCGGTGTGTACTTTCCTCTGCTGTCTTCCAGTTCCCGTGTAAGTCCTCCACCTCTCCCTGTTTTCCTCATTACCGCCTGACAACCTCACGGTACTTTTTCGGACAAAGTAAGGTCTGGTTGGTACCTGGGTTTACAGCTGGGAAAGGGAGGAGCCCAGGGAGAGCCATGTTGGGCCAAACCCTTCCTCACTGGGTCTCTCTGTCCCCCTCCATCTGTTCCACAGCTCTGCCCCCAAGGACTGCACATCCTTCAGCATCCGCGCCCCCCCAGATGTGGTCGTGGATGTCACCCACAGCTCTCCAGCCAAGAAGAATCCCACAGGTTCCTCCAAATGGCCCCTGTACCCTAAGCTGGAGGTGACCCTGAGGATGAAAGCTGCCAGCAGTAGCACAGGCGACCAGAAGGTGAGTGTGAGGGCTATGGATGAAGGAGTGGAAGAGCACCGGCCAGCCAGCACCGGCCCCACAGAGCCTTCTTCCCTTTGCAAAAGCTCCAGATGGCTTCTTCCTCCAAAGGGTCCCACGGATAGTAACTCAGGGACGCCTGGAATCTCTGGGGGCCAGGGCCTCGATTCAGCCTATCCACTCAGCCAATGTTTCATAAACTCCGAACACATGCCAGACATTGCCAGGCACCGGGAAAACAGAAACGAGCGAGCCAGTGGAGCTTGCAGTCCTGGGGGGCTCACAACCTGTGAGTGGGGGTGTCAAACACCATTACACGTGGCACAGCGGTCGAAGAAGACCACAGAGAGGGAGCCCCGAGGAACTCTGCTCCACACCCTTCTTAGTTTCCTGTGGCTGCCACAGCAAATTACCAGCTAGCTTAGGACAACAGCAGTGTATGCTCCCAGTTCCAGAGGACAGAGATCTGAGAACCAGGTGTCAGCAGGCTACATTCCTCCCCCAGCTTCTTCCAGTGGTGATCAGCAGCCCACCATACATGGTGGCATCACACCACTCCATCTCGACCAGCCACCTTGCCCCTCCCCTTCGTGTCATCGCTGTTCCTCTATTATAAGGACACTTGTCTTTGGGTTTAGGGCCCGCCTGGATATTCCAGGATGATCTCCTCATCTCACGATATTTAACACATTTCATGTGCAGAGACTCTTTTTTTTCGAACAAGGCCATGTTCACAGGTTCCAGAAATCGGGATATATTTGGGGAACCACCATGGGAACCTCCCATACCCCCTTGGACTGAGATAGTCCCACAACACCTTCTGGGTTCCCCACAGAGATCTGGGCCAACAGCCACTTGCTGGAGAAACAAGCTGGGCAGGCTATTCCCTGGAGACCAAGCCTTGTCACCCCCTGTAGGAGCACAGAGCTTGGGTATCCAGGCAGGGGTGCTCAGGGAAAACTTCTGGAAGAAACAGCGGGCTGAAGGATAAGAGAGGGAAGAGGGGTAGGAGCCATGGGTCAGTGGCCGTGCGCACGCTCTGGGTGCGGAGACACGCACTGGGGAAACTAAGAAGGCAAAGCAAAGCTTTCAGCCTGGGAAGCAAGCCCACATTCATACTCTAAAGCGATCCCACTGGCTGCCATAGCCATGAGGCTGGATCCAAGGGGTAGACGAGAGGCACAAGGCCCAGAGAGCAAGAGGCAATAAGGTACGGCATTTCCCTGGACACCCACTGCCAAGAGGAGAGCCCAGACCCGCCCCAGACCTCTGCCGCCATATTGCTTGGGCGTGTCCGCAGAAGCCACGCCCTCCTCTAGCAACCGGGCCAATCAGATATGCTCTTCTGGTCGGGGTGGGGCTGTAGGGCCTGCGCCCTGTGAGTGGCCAAACTGAGCGTGCGCTCTGCCACTGAGCCACACCCCCTAGCCCTCCTTGAACTCTGCTTCTTAGACAAAGAAGGGTGGTGTTTGGAAATCTCAGCAGCATCTCCCTGAAGACACCAGGCCTCCCAACTTTCCAGGTGCCCAGGAGGGTGACTTGAGGTCTTTCCTCCAACTCTTCTGCTTGCTGGATCCCGACCTGTGGCTCATAACCAGCTCTCTCCTCTAATGTTTCCTTCACCCCCGCTCCATCTGCTGACCCTCTGCTCCCCACCCCATCCCACCCCACCCCAAATCTACTGGAGAGGTACTCTGCAAACCTTCCCTGGCCCCCTTTCCCAGGCAGAGCGAGCCTCTCCATTTCGGGGCTCCCATAGGACCTTTTTCTACAGCATTGTAGTAAGCTGGCAGAGAGCAGGCTTCCAGTCGGTGTTTGCTGAACGACTAAGAGAAGTCACTCGTGCTTTGCTGCTGTCTTGTAGGTTCAAATTTCATACTATGGACGCAAGACCCCTACAGTGCAAGCCCTGCTCTACCTCACGGGTGTGGGTAAGTGCTGCCCTCTGTAGCAGGGGGTTAGGGGCTTGAGTTGTGGCATCTTCATTTATTTCTCAAGTTAAGAAGTGGGTACATGATTTTCAACATACAAGTCCCCCAACCTTTATGATCCCTCAAATATTTATAGCAAAAATAAATGATGACGCTGTGTTATCTGACAGTGGGTGTTGTGTTCCCCAGATCCACTGTCAGATTCCATTTTCACCGTGTTTGTCACACCCACAACCCACCTGTCCTCATACGCTCATATTTATTTAATATTCTTCAAACGTAACACAGTTTTAGGATCGCTTGAGTCCAGGAGTTGGAGGCCAGCCTCGGCAACGTAGCAAGACCCTCGCTCTTAAAACTAATTTTAAAAAAGCTGGACATGGTGGTGTACACTGTAATCCCAGCACTTGAGAGGCTGAGGCAGGAGGATCAAAAGTGCAAATTTCAGCCTGGGCTACATAGCAAGACTGTGTCTCAGAAAATCCAGAGAACCGCAACAACAATAAAACCCATTTTTAATTTGACTTCATCTTGAGAACTATCATACTGTTTTTATTTAAGTGTGCAGTAAGCATACAAATAACCCAGAACTTTCAAGTTTCGTCTTAATAACAAGTCCTGCTCACGAACACGCATTTAAATAGTAAGAAGCAAGCCCTGACTCTGTGCAAGGTACAGGATGAGACTTCACGTTTAGTTTGGACAGCAGTCCCCCGAATTTGGTGCTGTTATTATCCCATTTTCCAGATGAGGCAGTTGGGGCACAGGAGGTAGACAGACTCGCCCAAAGTTGCACAGCTGGTGAGTGAAGTAATGGACAGGTCCTGGCTACTGCAGACTTTGCTGCCCACCCCTACACTACTGTGTGGGTGGCTGACCTTAAAAGTCATCGGGCCAGGGGCTAGGGATACAGCTCAGTGGCACAGCACCTACCTGGCAAGCACAAGGTTGTAAGTTCGATTCCCAGTACCAAAGAAAAAGACATAGGGCCAGTGCCACTTGGGACAAGGGTGCCCGTACCATGCTGTGGGCCTGAAGGTCTGTGTCAGTGGAACGAGTGTGCTCAGAGGTTCCCACAGGTTGGGGTTCTGGGCTGTGATTTGTGCCCTGATGTGGACACCCACAGGTAATGAAGAGCAGGTGGAGGAGATGTAAACACTCCAGTGTGCCTGAGGGCCTGGACCCTTCACAGGGGTGGTGGGGGATTCTTCTGGAAGCCCCTGGGGTGGTCAGACTCTCAGGGTCTCGTTGGCATCCCAGTCGTGGTCCCCTGAAGGAGGGCGAGTAGTCAGGGCTCGCTGAACTGCAGCCAGACTTCTTGGGGACAGAGGAGAGGTGCTGTGCACCTGTCTCCTCTGAAGCAGGTGAGACTCCTACCCTCGGTGCGGACCTCTCCTAGAGAGGACTTGTCCCTCGAGGCCAGGCTGAGCGCCCCACTCTACGCCCTCACCAACTCCCTCCTCTTATTTGTGGAATTTCAGAAATCTCCCTGCTGGCGGACGTCACCCGCTCTGGCAAAGTGAAGCCAACCAGATCCATGAAAGACCAGGTACCCCTCGACCTTGACCAGCCACCAAATGCTCCCTTTGCCCTGCGGGGCGCTCCTACATACAGTGCCTCCTGGTGGACATGGGGAAAACGGCAGCCCCTCTCATGTTTCCGGTGTTGACTCAACAATTCAGGAAAGAAAAAATATTTTAGTTTATACTGTAGATGTCCTGTGTCTTTTACAAGACCATAATTGCCACTGATTGTGGCTTCAGAATCTCTAGAATCTACTGAGTCACCCAGGTAAATACGCATTGGAGAAAATATTTGTAAACAGGTCTCAACTCCGGCTGAAAACTCCCACCGCGGGCTTTAATGATTCCCATGCAGCTGTTGGCCTGGGGTGAATAACAGGAAGGAGCAACGGCAGGGACAGGAGGGAGGTAGCTGGCCAGGGAGTGTGTGCTGCCCTGGGGTCCCTGGGTGGGGTTTGGGGTGTCCCTGAAACCTCAGGGTGGCCTGCACATTTTTTTTTTCCAGTACTGGGATCAAACCCAAGGGTGCAGCTCCCCTAAGCTGTATCCCGAGCCCTTTTTGTTTACTTTTTAAATTTTGAGACAGGGTCTTGCTAAATTGTCAGGCTGACCTCAAACTTGTGATCTTTCTGCCCCCAATAACCTGCAGCCAGATTTCTTGGGGACACAATTTTACGCTTGTGTGGTGGTGTGCCTTTAGGAGATACCAACCCGAGATCCCAAACCAGGCATAGCGGTGCACACGCCTATCATCCCAACACTTGGGAGGCTGAAGCAGGAGGGTCATGAGTTGGATGCCAGCCTCAGCTATATAAGACCCTGTCTCAAAAAAAAAAAAAAATCTGGAGCCAGTCAGAAGTGCAGGGAAGGGACTGGGCTCTAGCTCAACGGCAGAGCGTTTGCCTAGCATGACTGAGGCCCCAAGATCCATCCCCAGTATTAAAAAAACAAAAAAGGAAAAAAAAAAAGAAAAAAGGAAAGGTGGGGATGGAAATCAGGAATTTCACACTGAACTACATCTCCAGCCCTCTTTCAAAATTTTATTTTGAGACAGGGTCCAAGTTGTCTTGACTGGGTTCCAATTTGAGATCCTCCTGCCTCAGCTGCATTCCAACACCAAGTTTTAGTGTGGGGATGAATGACCCCTGCAGTCATTTGCCAGAGCAAACACTGCCCTGCAAAGGAGGCGTCATCACTTTTAGGTCCCCACAGGGTGGGGCCCCTTAATTTGCTTTCATCTTTGGGCAGAGAGTGACTGGCTGCTAAAAATAGCGCCCACCCTGGTGGAACGAGAAATTAAGAGTTCATAGGATAGTAATGAGGCAGATTAGACTCTCGTCATACCAACTTGGCTTCATTTATTTTGTCAATCCAACGTTTTCTTTGGAAAGCTGTTACTGTAAAGTCTTTTGGCCTCCTATTTTTAAATGGATGAATTGCATTTGAGGTGAATCTGCTGATGACTTTTGGAGCAGGCAGAAATTCGCTCTTGGAACCCGAGATCGTTTGGCGTGGGCACAGGATGGGGGCGGCACACAGGGCCTGGGGTGACAGGAAGCTGGAGGGGTCTGCTCCAGTCCTGAGCGGGCTCCTTCTCCCGGGGTCTGCAGAGCACCTGGACCTGGGGCTCCGCTGGACAAGGTGCCATCCTGCTGGTAAACTGTGACAGGGACAATCGCCATTCCTCCTGCACGGACTGCGAGGACGAGGAGGTGTTTGACAGCAAAGGTAAAGACATTTCACTCGGTGGTGGGACCGGGGCTCTGTCTCTCCAAAGCTGTTTTGTCCATGTGGCCGGAGCTCGGGACAGCACCCCGAAGTTGGGCCATTGAGAGCGTGGTCCCGTTAGGACGAAATGGACATTGGTCCCTGCCCAGAGTCACACGGTAGCCAAAGACAAGCAGGGCGACAGGATGACGGGCGTGGCATGGCCGGACTGCACCAGGAGGGGAGATTGGCCTGGTGACTTGAGTATCTTGTTCCAGACCTGCAGGACATGTCGCTGATGACGCTGAGCACGAAGACCCCCAGGGACTTCTTCACCAAGCACCGGCTGGTGCTGCATGTGGCCAAGTCAGAGATGGACAAAGTGAGGGTCTTCCAGGCCACGCGTGAGTGTCCCTGCCTCTGCGCTGTCTCCACCTCCGTCCCTTTGCCCCTGCAGACGGCCCTGTGTGGCAGAAACTCCTAAGGGGCTGCCAGGTACTGGGCTCTAACACCAGGGACAAAGCTGTGATCGAGGCAGGTGGCTCTGTCCGCGCCCTTCTAGATGGGGTGCAGGCGCTATGTCTGGGACGGAAGGAAGGAAGGAAGGAAAGAAGGAAGGAAAGAAGGAAGGGAGCCAGGAATGGGACCGTGGCCCCTGTCACTTGCACCTCGCGGGGCTGGGAGGGATGACTGGCAGTTAACTGAGCAGAGCACCCAGGTATCTGGGGAAGGGTGGAGTGCAGAGAGGGTGCCAGGGTGGCCTTCCCCGGAGGTGTCATCTGAGCAGAGGACGAGCAGGGACAGCCACACGACACCCTGGGGAAGGGCGCTGCAGGCAGGGGAACGGCATGTGCAAAGTCCCGGACACTGACTTAGTGGCAGACAGACTGTGCCTTCACAGACACTGCCTCCTCCAGGAAGTCCACTGGGCTCCCTCCCTCACAGTGCTTATGGATAGCTAATACTGTAGTGGTCTTTCTCCTCCCTGGGTGAGGACAGGACGACAGTGACTCTGTCTCCTTAGTGGTCCCCTGTGCCAACCCCCAGGGTCCGTTTAGATCTGGCTAGAGCAGTTACCCAGTAATGAATGAGCAGGTGAAGGATGGGGGGGACTCCTGTGACACTGGGAATGGCTCAGGCAGATCCTGCCCTTCCTGGACCCCAGCCAAGGAGCAGCCATGGAGGTGACATAGGGGAGGGGCTGGGGAAGGTACCCCAGCACCAGGGAGAGGGGACAAGGGATAGAGCTTGGGGACAGAGTGCTTGTAAGCATACATGAGGGCCTGGGTCCCCGGCACCCCAAAGATGGAGGAGGAAGAAGAGGAAGAGGAAGAGGAGGAGGAGGGAGGGGAGGAGGGAAGGGAGGGGGAGGGAGGGAAGGAGGGAGCAAAGGAAGAGACGAGCCAGGTGTGGCAGCACACGCCTGTAATCCCAGCACCCAGGAGGCTGAGGCAGGAGGATCTGCAAGTTCGAGGCCAGCCTGGGCTACAAAGTGAGTTCAAGACCAGCCTGAACTGCATAGTGAGACCCTGGCTCAAAAAAAAAAAAAAAAAAAAAGACACACACCAAAAAAAGGAAGAGAAGAAAGAAAGGAAAAGACCACTGAGAAGAGAAGAGGGTCTCAGAGGGGTGCACAGACCTGAGCCTGCCCTGCCTCTATCTAGAGGACAAGCTGCCCTGTAAGTACAAGGTGGTCCTGGGGCCCCAGCAGCCATGTCACCCCCTGGAGCTCCTCGGTGGCCAGCACAGCACAGACTTCTACGTGGAGGCCCTCGCCTTCCCGGACGCTGACTTCTCGGGGCTCATTTCCCTGGGCATCTCCCTGCTGGACACCTCCAACCCAGTAGGTCAAGCAGGGATGGCAGCCTGGCTGGGGCGGTGCGGAGCCCCCCAGGAGGTGGCAGGGGGTGACAGCCCTGCTCTCCCCTCCCTCGCAGGAGCTCCCCGAGACCCTGGTTTTCCAGGACAGCGTGGCCTTCCGTGTGGCCCCCTGGATCATGACCCCCAATACCCAGCCTCCCCAGGAGGTGTACGTGTGCAGGTGAGGGCCCAGTGCAGCCTGCCCAGTAACAGTCCTTGCCCTGACCTGCTGGCAGCTTCTGGTGGGCTTGGGACCATAAAAAGTCGGGGGCACCTGGAATCCTAGCACTCTGAGAGGCTGAGGCAGGAGGATCACAAGTCTGAGTGCCAGGGGAACTGCGGGAGGAAAGAGAATCCTGAGCTCAGGCAACTCCCTGACTTAGCAAGACTCTGACCCAAAATTAAAAATAAAAAAGGCTGGGGATGTAGTTCAGTGGGAAGGTTCAAACTGGGCTGTCGCAGGAGGCCTGAGCTTGGGCATGACCTCCTCACTGTCCTCCCCACGTGTATGGTTCTGGGGGCTCATGACACGAAGCCTGCCGAGAACAGAGACACAAGACAGAGCAGGAGCCGCTGCCCAGGCCACAGGCGTCTCGGGGGCCCCTGTGTCACCAGCCCCAGCCCCCTGCCAGGTCTGAACTCAGGGATCCCGGGCTGCTGCTCTTCTCTTCCTAGTATTTTTGGAAATGAAGACTTCGTGACGTCAGTAGCTGCTCTGGCCAAGAAAGCCAAGTGCAAGGTGACCATCTGCCCCGAGGAGGAGAACCAGGACGACCAGTGGATGCAAGTGTGTGGCCCTGCCCCGTGGACAGGGCGGGGGGTGGAGGGGAACCTCGCCCAAGGTGGCTCAGCCACTGATTTGCTGACCTTTGTCACGGGCCACTGTGAGCCCATCCCGGGCCACCCAGGTGAAAGCCCCCTGGAAAATGCTCCCTCCTAGGCTTCCTCACCTGGCACCCACGCCACACCCTCGCCCCAGCACTTTCCATGGCTCCCGACCCCCTCAGCTGCTTCCGGGGTCCTCTGGACCTGGCTGCCTCCCTCCGCTGGCACTGCCTGCCCTGTGCGGGCAACACCCTGTGCCAGTCTCTGTCCCTGGCCGACTGAACCCCAGCCACTCCCTGCTCTGCCGGGCCCCTCTGCCCTCCAAGGTGCTTCCCAGGCTCCCACCCCCGTCACGCCCTCCCGTTGCTGCCCCCAAGGATTTCCGCAACCCCTGCAGGGGTCAGGGGGACGCCGCCCTCTTCCTCCTGGTCCCCCAAGCACCTTCCTGTCTGCCTCCCTTCGAGAAGCTGGGTCGAACCGTGTGGCACTGCTAATGGACCCTCTTCCACCTGTGAGCAGGGAAGCGGCAGCCCATAGTTCCACCTGCCAGTGACAGAAGACCGTGACTGAGCCCCTTGCACCTTGGCACACACCCCTGGAGGCAGGGTCTGCACCTGATTCGATCCTGAGGCCCCCTGTGCCCTCATCGGCCAAAGGGCGAGGCCTGGCCCTGCCTGCTTTCCTCTGGGCAGGACGGGGCTCAGCTGCTGTCCCAGGGGGGCATCTTCTCCACCCCTCCCAGAGCTCTGGGAGGCCTCCTGTGGGACCCTCAGACTCCCCTGACCTCCTGACACCAGGTGCTCGCTGCCTGGACCCTGGCTGTCTCACTTGCGGGGCAGGGTCGTTAGGACAGGGCACGTCTTGTCCACTGTGGCCCCAGGAGCCCTGGGTGCCACCGGAGAAGGCGGAAGGGCTGTGGCTTCCTGGCATCTGGTGCACAGGGCAGTCACAGGACAGACGCTCCGCTCCTCAGAGCCCTTCTCTGGGGTCACGCCTGTCACCGAGATTTGCTCTTGACAGCGAGGCTGACAGAGTGCGGGGGTCCCGCGCCTGTCCGCGTGCCGGGTGCCTAGACCCGGGCAGCGCGGGACTCAGCCCTGGCCTCACCCCTGCCCAGGATGAAATGGAGATCGGCTACATCCAGGCGCCACACAGAACGATGCCCGTGGTGTTCGACTCCCCGAGGGACCGAGGCCTGAAGGACTTCCCCATCAAACGCGTCCTGGTACCCACGCGGGGTGGGCGGGGCCCTTTCCTCTTCCGCCTGGCCGCCCCAGGCCCGCCTGGCTCTGAAGGCAGAGCTCCTGCCCCAGCAGATCCCACAGGCGGGGCCGGTTACTTCTGTTATTAGGGTGATAAGATCCCCCTCTTCCCCCAGCCCTGGCACCATGAGCTCAGCGTGTCCCCAAGGTGACCCTGGGCAGAGGTGTTGGACCTCTACGGGCTTCGAGCTCTTGCTGTGGGGTGGGGATGGGGCCAGAGCCGCAGGCCCTGTCTTCCAGGTAGGGTGCAGCTTCCAGGGACTCCATCGGGAGCAGGGGCCGGGAATTGGTGTCCATTTCCTAGGTGTGACCTTATCAGCTGAAATGTCCACATGTGGGGAGTGGTACCCTGGTGAGTCACACTTGACTAGGCTGGCGGGTTGATGCAGGCTCAGCACAGAGTAATAATAATAATAATGATAATAATAGTAATAGTTGCATTTGCTGAATATGCCTTTCATGTCCGTCACGCTGCTGAGTTCTTTACACACACTGACTCATTTCATTCGATGACTTTTTATGGAGATGCTATCAGTTGGCCCATTTTGCAGATGAAGAAACTGAGGCTCACAGTGTTGCTATCAGAATTCAAACCAGACCAGTGTGGAACAAACCCTTCTCCACCCCGCTGCCCTGCTTTCCCAGGAAGACCCAGGGTGGCACGCTGAGCCCTGGACCCAGAGAAAGCGGAGGAAGGAGTGTGGTGTGCAGGTTGGCAAAGATGAATGGCTTCTAGGCAGCATCCTGCGCCCCAGGGAAGGGGAGGCGGCCCTGCCCACACAAGAGGCTCTGGAGGAAACTTCAGCTTACTCGGCTGCTGGTCTCACTTCCGCCCGGCCACACCCAGCACCGGAGTTGCAGGATACGGAGATTTTGTTGGATTCTCTGGCGGGTGCACCCCATCTCGGGGGCGCTGGGGTCAGCCGTCAGCCGGCACTGTGACTCCTCCTTGACCTCTGGTTTCAGTCCTGTCCTGTTCGGTGGCTGCATCTCCTACTGTGATCCTCTGCCTGTGACAAAGGCCAGGTTCTTTACTGTCACAAGACACACTCCCTGCTGGACAGACGGACCCTCAGCACAGGCGCCCCCTCCGGACAGCCATGGAGGAAGGAAGGCTGCAGTGGGGACTGGGGCCTCCTGCAGCGTTTGGCCCGGGTCGTTCAGAGTGAAAAGGATAGTAGGGTAAAAGTCAAACTTGTCACCAGGGCTCTCGTACATCTCACCTGCTCCTCCAGCATCACCACCAGCCACTCATCCTGTCCCGTACCTGGCTGTGGCCCCCCAGGCACCTTCCTGTTCACCTCACCCTCCCTTTGCAATGGCAGGCAGAAACACTGAAACGACACCCGGGATTTGGGCAGATTTATTTATGCCGACAGGGCTGGGATCATTCCTAGAATATCAGGCCCTGATCGCTGGTGGTGTAGGCTTATGAGATAAGCAAGCAGGAAGTACCGAGGCAGAATGGCTTGTCAACTGGGGATTAGTTTATACAATGTGCATCACAGTGACTAGCTGTTTCTAAGAGACAGGAGCAACCGGAACTGGAACAGGAACTATTACCTGGGCAACTAAGAAGCTGAAGTATACTGGCTGGCTGGGAGGCAGGGGTAGGCTCTGCTGCACCCTCACCTCAGGACCTTTGCACATGCTGTTCCTCCTGCCTGTTCCATGGCTGGCTGAGGCTTCACCTTCCGTTCTCTGCTTCAATGCCCTCCTCAGCACAGCCTTCACCAGCTCCTTGCATTCTCCATTCCAGCCTCTGCTGGTGTCCCCTGGAGCATTTTGTTACAAATCCCAGCCTTGTTTATAAGACGTTCTGCTGCATGAGGGCAGGCTCTGGGGACGGGACACAAGTGTTGTCTTGTCCGTTAAAACAATGGCCTTGAATCCTCTGTCACTGCTGTGACTGGGAAAACTCAGCATGCCGGAAGCCACCATTCACTGGAAGGGAATTAAAGCCAACTTGTCCCAGGTGGCTGCCAAGGCTGCACGCTTGCTGGCCGCTGTGAGGCCATCCATTTAGAACCTGAGAAGCTGGACATGGTCTCCAGGCTTAAGCGGAGGAGGGGGGTTCTTTGTTTTTGAGACAGGGTCTTGCTATGTAGCCCAGGCTGGCCTTGAACTCAAGGCAATCTTCCTGCCTCAGCCTCCCCAGTGCTGGGATTACAGGTGTGCCGGGATTCAGAGCTGGCTGATAAGAGAACAGCCTGGGCTTTGTGCTGAGGATGGAGGCGGGGCGGGGCGGGGCGGGGACGGGAGGCACAGGGACGGCAGCACATGGCGGGGAAGGGGACCTGCGATCCGTTCTGCATCCGGTTGCCTGGACTTTTGACCAGTGCGAGCGAGATAAACCAGAGACGGCATCCAGGCTGTGACCTGTGGGTGGGAGCCGCTGTCCCGGACCCCAAGAGGGGAGGATGGGGGGAGGGCGTGGTCAGCAGTTCCGAGGGGGGCAGGCAGGAAGTCAGGCGGCTTTGGGACAGAAGTGAGTCCGGAAACAAGGTTGTCGGCTCACGCGTGGAATTCCATGCGGCAACAGAGCAGACCAAGGCCTGGGCCCTGGGAAGGAGCCGCAGCAAGGGTACAGGTCTCTGGTTTGTAGAAGGTTAGAGTTGGGGTGCAGCCTCTCCTGGGGGTGACAACGCCTCGGATATGTCCAAGCGCTGCCCAGGGAACCCGGTGTTCCCTTACAGGCGGGAGGAACTTCGCCGGTGCGACCGAGTTAGGAATCTTGCGATTGGGTGACCTGCGCAGATTGGAAGCACAAGGCTCCTTAAAAGGAAGGGAGAGCAGCGTGCAGGGGGTGGGCCTGCGATGGACAGAAGCAAGGACGGGGGCGCACTGGGGACAGAGAAGGAGCCACACGCAGGCAGCCACCGGCAGCCGCGAAGGACAAAGAAACAGGTTGCTCCGCAGCACCTCTGGAAGGAAGCAGCGCCGCAGCCCCGCCGTACCTTGACTTGAGCCCACCACCCAGAGCCCGGCTCCAGCAGCGGCAGGAAAAGAACTGTGTTAACTGAAGCCATGAGCTTGACGGCGATTTGCTGCAGCAACCAGAACCTGCGTGAGGGGTGACACCTGTGTCCCCTGCCCCTTTCCTGATGGTGCCGTGGAGAAGTCACAGCCATGCTGAGAGCTCGTTCCAGCCCCCGTCAGGGTGCAGCTCCCGGGAGCACGGCCTTTGGGGCCATGGCCCAAGGAGCCTCTGTCTCCCTTCGGAGCGTTGTTTTCTCATGTGCAAAGTGAGACACTTGGAGGACTTGTTACCAGCCGTGAGTGAAGGTGTACGAGGCAGCTGGCGTGCCCCAGGGGCACAGCAAATGCCAGTCCAGTCGCTGTCCTTGCCCGAACCCACCAACCTCCCTTCCACATCCCGAGAGCAGTAATGGTACCTGTTCCGTAACAGCCACTCACGGATGGACAGCAGTTCCTTCCCGGGACCAGCCCGCCTTTACACTTGACCCGTCCTCTGCCCCAGGCACGGGGGTCTCTAACTCTCCCCCAATGCTTCTCCCACCGCAGGGTCCAAATTTTGGCTACGTGACCCGAGGGCCCCTAACAGGGGAAGTCACGGGGCTGGATTCATTTGGGAACCTGGAGGTGAGCCCCCCGGTGACCGTCGGGGAGAAGGAGTACCCACTGGGCAGGATCCTCATCGGGAGCAGCTGCTACCCCAGGTGAGGAGAGGTGGCCAGGACTCCCGAGGCAGGGAAAAGCAGGAGCAGCAGGAGCCTCCCCTACCTCTATCCAAGCAAGAGGGCTCCGGGAGTGGGAGAGGAAGCCAAGTGCAGGATAAAGAATCCAGGCTTTGGAGCCCAGTGGACCTAAGTTTACGTTCCAGGTCTGTCACTTACAGTTGGTCATCAGTGACTATTTACTGAGCATCTACTTTGTGCTGGGAGCTGGGGATGCAGCTATGAATGACAGACAAGTTCCTGCCACTATGCTAGTGGGGGAGACAAATAATAGAAAAGTAAATAAATCAGGCAATTTCAAATAGTGAAGAAAACAAAAAAGAAAAGGATAGGTGTGGGACCTAAATTAGCACGAGCAGAGACGCTCTCTCTGGGGAGAGGCCTGATGACAAGGCCACATGTGGGGATGTGGCCATGTGGGGTTGTGGCATCTGACAGAACATGTGCCAAGGCCCTGGGGCAGGATCGAGCTCAGTGTGTTCAAGAAGGCCAGGCAACTGGAACAGATTAAGCAAGAGAAAGAGCAAAGAACTCAATCACAGAGGGATTTGGAGGGGACAGTATAGGCACAGAGGCATTAAGGAACATCCCCCAAGACCACACAGCTAGCAAGGAGTCAGCTCAGGGGGCACTAACTCAGTCAATTTGAATCAGCTGCAAATCCAGTGTTTACCCTGGCATTTAGGTCAGTTTGACAAGCTGTGCTTCCTGAGGCTAGGCTCCGGTCCCCTCTACCTTCGTGACTCTGTGCCTCAGTTTCCCCTCAGTGAACTAGAATGACAGTGCCTCAGTTTCTCAGATGTGAAGGCATCCCAGGCTTCTGCATCCCTTCCCTTGCTGGAGGAGAACCCTGACTCCTCTGCAAACCCCTGCCCGCTGGGGTCCCCCACTACCTCCCCCAAATAATACTCCTTTGCCCCTGCTGGCAGCTCGGGGAGCCGGGAGGTACACCGGGCCCTGCAGAACTTCCTGGCAGCGCAGCAGGTGCAGGCCCCGGTGCGGCTTTACTCCGACTGGCTGTTCGTGGGCCACGTGGATGAGTTCCTGAGCTTCGTGCCGGCGCCCGATCGCAAGGTGCGGTGTGGAAGAGCCCTCTCGCCCCTTGGGGTCTCAGCACAGCTCTGCCTTCTGCCCGACTCCGCTTTTCCCTGGGGCTGGGGATCGAGGGGCAGCAGCCTCTCTCCTGGGAGCCCCGGGCACAGCCGCCTCTGACCCAGCGTTTCTCCTCTAGGGCTTCCGGCTGCTGCTGGCCAGCCCCAGGTCCTGCTATGGGCTGTTCCGGGAGCAGCAGCGGCAGGGCCACGGCGAGGTGTTGCTGTTGGAAGGGCTCAAGAGTAAGTCGGCTGCACCTTGCTCTGCCTGGGCTCCTCGCCTGCCGCGGGCCTATGGGGTGTGGGCGGAGCTCCAGGAGGGCTTCCTGGAGGAGGCCAAGCGAGCCCAAAGGATGAGCAGCAGCTGGAGGCCGGATGGGGCAGTGAGGAGGGAAGGACGTGCTGCACACACAGGGAACAGCGAACTTGAAGGCTGCAAGGCACCAAAGCAAGATGCTCTCGAGGCGGTGGGAAAGCCCCATGTGGCTGGAGCGCGGATGAAATACATTTGGCAGACCCGAGCTGAGTGAGAGGTGGCTGAGCCTCCACGGCTGAGCGATTTCACCTAATCAGTGGGAGGTGTGACGTGTGGCCCCAGGAAGCCCCGTCTTCCCGTTTGTCTTTGTTCTTTTTTGCTCATTCATGGCGGCAGCCTTGGGGACGGAGCCTCACGCGTGCAGGCAAGCGCTCTGTGGCTGGCTGCACCCCTGCTGCTGTTTTCTCCTTCCTAAACCCAATCTCTTGGGAGAGAAGAGAATTTCCTGGGGGAAAAGCAGGATTTTTAATATGAACTCACATTTGCAGCGCTCACAACAAACCTGCCCATCAGGGACTACTGCTGCCCCATTTCACAGATAGGGCCACCGAGTCCCCTGCAGGACACATGGATTCGTTTGTAATTTTTTTCTCTCTTTTTTTCCCCATGATAGAGAAAAAGCAGCCGAAAATAAAGGACATTCTGTCAGACAAGGAATTGAGAGAGCAGAACTCCTACGCGCAGGTACTGAGCCGGGGGTGCTGGAGATGACACGCCCCGGGCAGACCCGAGACCCTGCCCAGCCACCCACCCCTGTGACAGGAGCCCTCGTGGGCTGCCGCAGAGGGAGAAGCAGAGAGCTGGCCGGGGGGCCCATGAGGTCCCCTGAGAGCCGGCTAATGGCCCTCTGTGCCCGGGAGCCTGGCAGCCGCCCGTCCCTTGGCCTCAGCCCCAGGGTGCCCCCTTCTCGCCCAACCCAGAGCTGCATCGACTGGAACCGCGAGGTGCTGAAGCGCGAGCTGGGCCTGGCCGAGGGCGACATCATCGACGTCCCGCAGCTCTTCCAACTGAACGCCAGGGGGCGCCTCAAGGCTGAGGCCTTCTTCCCCAACATGGTGAGGAGGTGCAGCCGCCCGGAGCCCTTCGGCATGGGCTTAACCCGGGGCGCAGTCACGAGGAGTTTAGAGGGGCCAGGGGGATCCAATTCAGCTTCCGGAGCCCCTCTGCCGCTCCCTGTCCTGCAGGCCAGGAGTCAGGTCTGTGGGCCCCTCCGAGTCACAAGTGACGCACGGGGGCGGGGCCTCGCACACGTGCAGCTGGTGCAGGACTGGATCTAGAGGGTCAGGCTGCAGACCCCGAGCCCTAACCACTGCGGCACTGCCGCCCACCTGGGGGCTGGGGTGGGCGGAGTGAAGCCCCAGACAGGATGCTCTGAGCTGCTCTGAACGCGCGGAGGGACCCCGCGGGGCACTGCCCCGGTCTAGCCCAGAGGTGGGGCTAGACTCAGCCTTCCAGGGGCGCACACCTTTGCTGGGAGCTCAGCTGTGACCCCAGGTACTATCACTTTACGGTCCCTAGGGTCTGTTCCGTGCCTCGTTCTTCTGTACTGGGGGTTACGGTGCAGGGAGGAGCCAGGAGTTCATAGCTCAGCGGTTTGCAAAGTGGGTTCCCCGGAGCCCTGGGGCCCCAAGGCAGTGCCTCAAACCTGGTGGTTCGGGTTGTCTGTTTCCCACATTGGGCTTCTGCAGAGGGTTTGTTTAGAATGAGGCCTTCCTCAGCCTGAAGGAAGCTGGGAAAGGGACAACCTCTATCTCAAGCCCCAAATAAGACTCCTTGGCCCCACGCATTTCGTGTCCTGACCAGTTTAGCTGAGCCAGGCTTCCAGGTGCAGGAAGTGGATGCTGACGGCCAGGGAATGAGGTATTTTAAAGTGGTCACCAGGTGAGGCCTGACTGTGCCCAAGACCCCTGGGGGGAACCTCCCGGGGCCCCACGGGAGAGAGGTAGGGTAGGGGAGGAGACCAGGCAGAGACGTACTGTGCAGGCCACATGCCTTGGCTCTGCCTGGGCAGTGACAGAAGGAGAAGCCCTTGAAGGACTCATGGCCCACAGAGGCTGCCTGTGCACCTGCTATGTGCTGGCACCATCCTGTGCAAACATCTACTCTTAGCTAACTGTCATGGCAATGGACACTTGGGCTCATCATGCTGGTAAAGATCAGAGAGGTGAAATGACCTGCATAAGGTCACACAGCTGTTGAGAGGAGCAAGGTGTAAACTCACCCTGGCCTGCAGCCCAAACCCCACTCTCCCACCTTGCCTGGGAATAAAGTCCTTTGTGGGAATCGTAATACGCAGAAAGCCCTAGGATGGAGGCAGCACCTATCCTTCCATTCAGCAGATGTTTAGTAAGCACCTACTGTGTGCAGGCACCATGCTGGAGGCAGGGACTGTGGAGGGGAAGTGACTGGTTGTCAGAGTGCAGGGATTCGTGGGCAGCTCTCCAGAGGCCCTGGCATTTGAACTGGCCCTTACCAGAAAGCGGCAGTCAGGGAGGACAGTGTAGTGTTAAAAGCACGGATCCTGGAGTCCAGACTTGAATGAAAATCCTGGGATACCCAGGTGGCCTTGGATGACCAATTTTGCCTGTCTGAACCTCAGTTTCCTCATCTGTAAAACGAGGCCATTCTTACTGGAGGTCAGAGAAGTGTGGGGATACATGGACGGTGACGCAGGTTGCACACTCCTGCCTCTGAGCTGAGCGCCCCACTTCTCTGCAGGTGAACATGCTGGTGCTGGGGAAGTACGTGGGCATCCCCAAGCCCTTTGGACCCTTCATCAGCGGCTGCTGCTGCCTGGAGGAGAAGATGCGCTCGCTGCTGGAGCCGCTGGGCCTGCACTGCACCTTCATCGATGACTACCACAGCTACCACGTACGCCATGGGGAGGTGCACTGCGGCACCAACGTGCGCCGGAAGCCCTTTGCCTTCAAGTGGTGGCACATGGTGCCCTGAGCCACCTGCCTTGGCGGCCTCTCCGGGTACCCAACCTTGCAGCAGAGGCTTGCTGCCTCCTCCCGGGCCCCCTCCTGGCCCCGCTATGCTCCCCAAATTGGTCCCAGCATCGCAAACTGAGCCCTGCCCTGAGAAGCTGTAATAAAGATGTTTTTAACTCACTTTGTACACGAGCTTTGGGGGTGCTGACATCTCCCTTTTTAGAGCCACTGAGATCTGTTCCCTACCAGCCTGGGGTGTATGGGCATTCATTTAATCATTCAGTATACGAATCTATAATATATACTTCTCAGATATGTGCTTCATAAAAAAACAACTTATTTTTAAAAATAGACTGGATTGCAGAGATCAATGGGCCGGAAGAACAAGGCCAGCAGTGGGGAGCAAAGTCAGAGCCGCAGGCTTCTCAGGAGACCCCAGCCTGATGTTGACAAAATTCTGAGGGCAAAGGTGGGATCTAAGTAGTGTGTTTCCACTCATGCTGTTCTGTAAGAAAAAGACAAGCCTGGCCTGGTGCTCAGATGGTCCTAAGGAAGGCGCCAAGATCTGATAACCTCTAATTCCAGCATTCCAGAGGCTGAGGCAGGAGGATCATGAGTTCAAGGCAAGCTGGGGAGTTTAGGGAGACCTTGTCTATAAAACAAAGTGAAAGTGGGCATGGTGGTGCATGCCTGTAATCCCAGTGCTCTGGGAGGCTGAGGCAAAAGGATTGCAAGTTCTAGCCCAAGTACCACAAAATTAAACCAAAGCAAATTAACAAAGGCTGGGTACATAGTTTAGAAGTAGAACAATGCTTGCCTAGTATGTGGGAGGCCATGGGTTACATCCCTAGTACCGACGAAGGTTTTGGAGCATTTTACATTTTTGGATTAGGGGATGCTTCACTGATAAGACCTATGCAAACATTCCAAAACCCCCAGAACTCTCAAACCTGAAGAACTTGGTCAGGCATTTTGGATGAAGGTTACTGAACCTGTAATCCATCTGCGTGGTCTTTTGTGGGAACTGGCTTGAATGGACCTGATGTCTGATGGCTCTGTGAACTGGAGACCATCCCTTGGCTTCTTAGAGCCTGTGATGCTCTGAAAACACCCAGAGATTCTGTTCTCAGCAGGCCCCAGGCAGGCAGGGCGCCGGTGAGGGGGCACTTGGCACAGGCCTGAGGGGGCATTAGCTACCTGGAATAAGCTGCAGGTGGACATGCATGGTCCCACCCACTTACAGGGTGATGTAGCAACACAGTCAAAGCCACAGAAACAGAAAGCACAGTGGTGGTGGGGAATTATGGGATGGGCTTAGAGGTTCAGATTTGCAAGATGGAGGCCAGGGATATAGCTCAGTGGCACAAGTGCCTGCCTGGCAAGCGCAAGGTCCTGAGTTTGATTCCCGGTACCAAAAAAAAGATTTGCAAGATGGAAACTGCTAGAGATGTGATTCACAATGGTGTGAATTCCCCAACACCACTCAACTCTCCACTCGCTGTAAAAAAGCTGAAGGTGCTCCATCTTGTTAGGTTTGGTTTTTTTTTTAACCAAAATTAAAAAATGAAACTTTTCTTTTTGTACCCGAAATTGAATTCACAACCTCACGCTTGCCAGGCAGGTGCTGTGCTGCTGAGGTATATCCCTGGTAAAACTTTTTAAAAAAATAAAACCTCTGCCCCTGCCCACTAGGAATCAATTGGGCCTGAGCTAAAAACAAGCCTCTCTCTGATGAAAATCAGCTGCTCACCCTGCCCAGCATTTGCTCGGGCAGAGGGTGCACGGGTTTTGAGAGAGCCATGGGCCACTCACACGTGGGTGTGAGGCTGAAGAGCAGCCCACGGGCCTCAGCAGATGAGACCCAGGTTCTGCAGGGCCCCTGGGCTGCGGAAGGATAGGGAGGTAAGCTAGCGGGTACACAGCTCCTGCAATCACAGGACGTGCCCCAGCCGTCTGGGCATTGGGAAGCAGCTCTGAGGGACTGGGGAGCCCCAGGAGGAAACACCAGCAGCCCCAAAGAGCATGGGGCCGCCTATGATGGTGCCCATTGCCAAACTAAACCATATGGAGGCTGGGGCACGAGAATCCCAGGTAGACAGAACTGACGGCTCTCACCTGTGACCTCAGCCTCACTCCATTTGCAAACCTAAGGGAAACTTGGGTCGTTTCTGATCATGTTTATGTTAGAAATAGAATTTAATCTCCAGCCAATTGTAAGAAGCCAACCTATGGTTATGTGACCAGGGCCTTTCTGATGAAGTCCCTATAAAAAAAGACAATGTTGTCATGGCAAAGCAAATTAATTTTTCTTTTGTTTCTGTATTTGCCTAATACTTGCCTCACCTACCCTTCCTGGTGGGGACGCTTGTGACACCATCTGGGGTGCATCTGTGTGGTCCAAAGTAATCTCCCCATCCCAGGGTGCTCGACCTTACCATCTGTGCAGACTTCTTTACCTTCAAGGCAACATTTCCATGCTCAAGAGCTAGGACCTGACTTCCTTATGGGTGGACCCGAAACCTTTATGGACCGGACATCTTTTTAGGTGACTTTGACGTGCTGTATTTATAGCCATTTTTCCATCTGCAGATGGAATAGGAAAGAAAAGGCAGAACAGAGGAAGGAAATCCAGGCTTCTCTCCCTAGGCTTTAGAAGCTCCAATTTTATAAAACTGCGTTTTGACTTTCAAAGTTCTGAGTTGAGGTGCTTTGGTGATTTTTGTAGGTCTGACTCCCAGAAACAGGTACTGGGATGGAGATTGGCCTGCAGGAGCTTTGCGGGAGAGGGGGGGTGGCTCAAGAACACACCTGGGAAGGGTGGGGGCCCAGGCAGGGAGCTGCAGTGCAGTCACCACAAAGCCTCCAGGCAATCCTGGAAAGAGCTCTGGGGTGGTCCTGAAGCCAAAGCCGCAGCCTGGCCTTTGTCTCCAACATGGCTGTAGCTCTCCAGGAGGGGACATGGGGCGGGGACAGCTCCCTTGCAAAGAAGGCAATTGCAGAAGAGTCTGGACTTGCTCTGAGCAACTAGAAGCGGACCTGGCAGCAGCTGGGGGAATACGTCCCTGCGGGAGGTGATCACAGTGGCCTCAAGTGACCATAGGACTTTGGATGACCTAAGCGTGATCAGCCAACGTTGCTGTGTGGCCAAGGGCCAACCTCCGAACAGCAGTAAGGACCACGGAGCTTGGGTGCTGGTGGATCACAGCCCCGTGGGTTCGCCTATTTGGGGAGGAGCAGGAGGTCCCTGCTCCTTAAGAACTTGGGTAGCACCCACTATGCCCAGGGCGCTTTCTGGGGGCTGAGGCCTCAGTAATAGACAGGAAGTCCGTAGGGAGTCATATCCACCAGGCATAACGAGGAGCTCTGTCCTCCTGGCTGCGCCCAGGCCGCCCAGCGACCCCTGCCCGTCAGCGCCCCCTCCTCCCCCCGTGCGGAGGGGGGAGGTCCTTGGAGCAGCATGTGCTGAGTACCTCCCGCTGCTGAATCTGCCACTTTCAACACAACCAGAGGGGCCTTTAGGGTCTTCCTGGCCAGCCTCTGCCTCCAAGAGCAACTAAAACAGGGTCAGCTGTGCTCATTGCCTGATTCCCACCCCCCCCACCACACAGGTGATTTTTCACTACAAATCCTGAACCTAACAAGCTCGGTTAACCTCCAGTGCCTGGGCTTATAATGTACAGGTGACCTGGCAGTGACAAGAAGCAAAAGGCCTGGAGAAATGCTTACATACGTCACAGTACAGCTCTGTGCATGACAGCCATAAAAAAGGATGCGGAGGTGGCTGCACAAGCCAATAATCCCAGATACTCAGAGGCTGAGGCAGGAGGATTGCAAATCTAAGCCCAGCCTAGGCAATGCAGGGATTTAGTTAGATTTTGTCTCAAAATAAAAAATAAAACTGGCTGGGGATATAGCTCAGTGGCAGAGCACCCATGGGTTTGATCTTCCTCCCAAAAGGATAATGGTCCTTAGAAAAATAAAGCAAGGCTGGGCATGGTGGTGCACACCTGTAATCCAGCACTCAGGAGGCTGAGGCAGGAGGATCATTACAAGTTTGAGACCAGCCTGGGCTACAAAGTGAGCTTAAGGCCAGCCTGAGATGCATAGTGAGACCCTGTCTCAAAAAGAAAAATAAATAAATGAATAAAGCAAGGTAAGGAATACTCTGTAGCACATACTACTATTTATGTTAAATGGAAAAAAAAAAGGAAAGGGTGTATACATACATTTGCTTTGCTGTGCAGGACATTTATTTAGAAAGACACAAACAGGTGATAGCAGCTGCCATCCCCAACAGACGGGAAGGGACAGGGAGACTGTTCACTGTGGGCCTCTTTTCTGAATTTACACATGATACAGTACCTATTCAAGAATAACCATAACTCAGGGGCTGGGGATTTAGCTCAGCGGCACAGCGCCTGCCTGGCAAGCGCAAGGTCATGAGTTCGATCCCCAGTACCAGAAACCGCCCCCTCTACAAAAAAAAAATAACCATAACTTGAATTTAAGGTATAAAATGAACATTGTAAATAAATAAATTAAATTAAATGAACATTGTTTTGAAAGAAGCTGGGTCAGTTCCTTGTGCAGGAGCATGAGTTCCTGTGTCTTCTTTGGATTGACACATAATTATGTATATTTAGGGAGCTAAATGTGACGTCTAGACCCATGCGTGTGTTACTGAAAGCCCGTCAGGTCAGTCACCACGTCCCTCACTTCACCAACTCTTCATTTCCCGTTGGGAGGACATGAAGGGCCTACTTGAGCAATTCTGAACTATGCACGACGTTGTGAGGGTTCCTGCGTCTTTGTCCTGCGGGCTCAGTGGAGATAGATAGACGGCAACTACTAAGCCGGCCTGCCAGGGCGCCCTCCGCATCCACCCCTTCCCTGCATGTGTGCCCCCACCTGGTGTCCCAGCTGTGAGCAACCACACCACCCTGATCACCTGGGCGTAGGACCACACCTGGGACCTGCCGGGCCTGGGGCTTTACAGTGTTAACAAGCGCCCCCGATTTTTTTTTTTTTAAGATGGTCTCTTTCAATGCAGGCCAGGCTAACTTTGAACTCACGATCCTCCTGCCTCAGGCTCCCAAGTGCTGGGATTACAGGCGTGCGCCACCACACCTGACACCCTTGATAATCTTTGCAGCCTTGAAAAGCACAGGTCCAGCACTTTACCAAGCCCCCTCATCAGTTTCCAGGAAACACACACCGTAGCACAGAGGCCCCGAAGCCTGCCCACGCAGCCATCCGGACCTTGCCCTCAAAGGGCCCTGCAGAGATTTGAAAGTTTCCAGTTGGGTCCTCCAGCACCTTGGCCACCCAAGGCCCAGCTTCCCAGAGCCCCTCTGGCTCCCTGAGGAAGACCAGCAACCTAGGCACCAGCCTCCCTCTCCACGGTGTGCGGGGTGTGTGTGTGTGTAGGCGCGAGATGCCGATGAAGCGGTCTTGCCCCCTGGCTCCCCTGCCCTCCCCGCCCCCCCACAGCCACCAGGAAGCCTAGGTGGAGAAGAGCACTTGCACGTGGCATCTGCTAAAACCACCCAGGGCTTAACAAGGGGGCGGGCTGGAGAGGCCTCCACCCCATATGAGGGTGGGCAGGGCGGGCCTGGGGCGAGCTGAAGCTCCTGGGCTGAGTTACGGTGCAGGCCTGAGGGTGGTCGGCTGGGGAGGAGGCGCTATGTCCCACCAGAGTATCGTCCACCTCTGCCTGGACGTCCCTGTCCATGGCGTTTGTGTGCTGGGCACGAGCCTCATCGTGGACATCAGCGGGTGAGACTCAGCTTGGGCCTCTGTGGGGCTGGCTTGGCAGGAGGAGGGCACTGGCACCCGGCTCCGCCATTCCCAGAGTTGTGGCTTCATCTGTGGGGTCTGCCCAGCTTTAGGGGCCCGGCTTGGGTCTCTAGAAGCATCCATGGTCCCGCTGTAGGACTCAGCCTTAAGCCCTGTCTCTGCCTGGTGCACACTGTGTGCCCTAGAAAGGTAAGGGCGTTGCCGCTCTGTCCCGTTTGTGTGTGACAAGCGTGAAGCAGCCCTCCAAGAGGAGCAGGTAAGGGAGCCTTGGGCCCAGCTGCCAGCATCTGCCCCAGGTCACCGTGCAAACCTGCAGCGCCCCCATGCTGTCTCTTTCCCCCCACAGGGGGATTCCTTGTGGCTCTGACAAATGCTCCTCCTACCTTGGAGTTGAGGTCTTAAAAGCAAAATGTAGCTTCAAGAACCTCTGGGGCGTTGGTGGGATATGAGGTCTGGCTGGAGCTCAAAAGAGGGAGGACAGGGCTCTTGGAGGGGTGACAGAAGGCTGAGTTGGGTTGGTTCAGGACCCCAACCCTGCCCTGGCCCGCAGGCTTCTGCCTCAGTTCCCAGGGAAGAGGGGACCGGGGCTGCTCCTGCCCTCCAGGCTCCCCAGGTGGGGGCCCTTTGTGCCCTGATGTCCATCTCCCTGCCGGGTAAACCAGGTGCGCCCCCAAGAACTGTGAGTCCTTCACGATCATCTGCTCCCCGAGGGTCCTGGTTGTCCTGAACAGCAAGGTGACCAGTGGGAAGGACAAAGCCATCGTCTGGCACTCGCTGTCCAAGCCTGTGAGCGCACTGGTGAGGATGGTGCTTCCCAGCTCTAACGTGGACGAGGACAAGGTGAGCCTGGAGAGATGGCGGGGGCGGGGGCACCTGGGCCCCACCACCCTCTCCCCCTGATGCATGGTCTGACCAGAGTCTGCGAACCATGAGCGCTGGGCGTCTGACTTCATTTACCACCTGTGAGGTGAGTGCCGTGTGGCTCCTTTTCCTAATGGAGAAACTGAGGCACCCAGGGAAGGGAGTGCTGTTCCCGAGCCAGTCATTGGCAGTGCGGGTTCAGGCTGCAGGGAGGTTCAGGGGTGCTATGCTGGCTTCCAGTCTGCTGTTGAATCTGGCATAAAGATGGGTTTTGTGGCTGAGGAAAGGAGGGTGTGGAACTCTTACTGAAGTTAAGGGGTGACCGATACTGAATGCATGGTGCATGCTAGATACTGAAAATCACACCTGTCTATGTCCAGGGCCCAGGCAGGCAATTCCCAGACACGAAAGGGTTGTGCTTAGGTAAGGACTGAGCGCCTCGGGGATAGGGTCAGACGCTGTGATGCGTCCCAGCTGGGCCCAGGCCACGGGAAAGCCATTCCCCGCTCAGAGTTCAGCCTCCAGCCCCATCACAGTGGGTGCCGGATTGAGATCCTTGACGTTGGAGGCCAGATGCTGGAGGGACGGGAGGTGGAGCTCACACATAAAGGTGGCCCTGGTTGGTTGCTGGGTCTCTGGTTCGTGAAGGCCTGGTGGTCGGGCCAGGGCTGAAGGGTAGGTCCCTAATGTAGAGGCCCCTGGGAGGAGAGGCTGCTATGAGAGGGGAAACTGAGTCCTGATTCCCCTCCCCACCCTCTAGTGGGCAGCTTGAGCCAGCAGAGACCACCCCACCCCTGCCAGGTCCACTGCCCACCTCTGTTCTTTTGGTGAACAATTTGCATCAAAACTTTTAAAAGTATTCATGCCGGGCATGGTGGCGAACGCCTGTAATCCCAGCACTTAGGAGGCTAAAGCAGGAGGATCGTTGCAAGTTCGAGAGCAGCCTGGACTACAAAGTGAGCTCAAGGACAGCCTGAACTGCATAGCAAGACCCTGTCTCAAATAGACAAAAAAAAAAAAAATTTTTTTTAAATAAAGCAGAAGCTGGGTGTGGAACCAGGTGCATGCCTGCAATCTCAGCATTCTGGGAGGCTGAAGCAGGAGGACTGCAAGTTTGAGCCCAGCCTGGGCAATTTAGCATTGATGTGTCTTTAAATTTTTAAAAAAAAGAACAAGCCTGTCTGTGTGTGACCTACAGCTCTGCTCTTGCCCCCACCCCACGCTGCATGGGCTCTGGGCACTGTCTCCACAGGTGCTGGTGTCCTACTACCGTGCCAACGAGGAGGTCCCCTTGGCCACAGCAGTGCTGTACCTCACTGGCATTGGTGAGTCTTGCTGCCACTTTGGAGAGGAACTCTGAGGGCTCTCCCCAAAACAAGACATCGCCTTGGGGCCCAGAAGGACTCATCTGAGACCCCCACACACACTCGCACATTCTCTCCCCCGTTGTCCAGCCTGCTGACCTTTTTCTGAGGATGGAAGCAGCCAGCCCTCCACATCTTGCTCTCCTCTGCCCACCCAGTGGGACCTGCATTCCACCTCCTTCTGTCCCTAGTTCTTGCTAAAGAGAGAAGCCCTACCCTCCCACCTCCTCTCCTGGGCCAGGCCCAGCAGCCCAGGATCAAGTTACAACGTCCACTATCTTCCAGTGGATTGTTACCTTTCAAATTCGCCCTCCACCCTTCTCCTTGGGAGCCAGCTGTGTCTTCTCAAATTCTCCTTCTTGCCTTGATTCTATTCGAGTCTGACGCCCACACTACCAGTGCTCTTAGTTGGGACTCTATGACTTCCTCACTAAACCGTCACCTGCTCCATCTTCTCTCCCCGCCCTGGCAGTCGTCAGCACACCTGGTGTCCCCCTTGACCACCTTGGACCCTGCAGCCCCACTCCCCTTCTCGGGGCCCGTGGGCCTGCATCTCCCAGCTGCCTGGTGAAGTTGCGGGTCCACGCGGTTCTGCCTGTCACCTACAGCCTCCTCCCAGGGCCATCTCTAGCCGGGCATCGCCCATGAGCTTCACTGGGTGTTGCCCACCCACCGTTGTTTCTGGGTTCTACCTTGGTGACTCCCAAATTAAACAGATTTTACCCCCCAAACATATTTTTCTAGGCATCTCCCTGTCACAGCAGGTGCTGGCTGGTGCTCCATCTCCTGGCTGTCCATGCCGGCAGCCTTGGAGTCGCCTTACTCCCCCTGAACCTGTATCGATCAACCTGTGAATCTCGGGGTCCGTTTGTGTGCAGGTGGAATCCATCAACTCTCCACACCTGGTGCTCTTGCTCTGCTCCAAGCCCCCACCCCCTCTCGCCTGGCTCATTGCCGGCGTCTCCCAGCAGGATCCCCACTACCAACCTTGCCCTCCTACAGGTTCAGATTTCCAGGCATGCCGGCAGGCTGACGGCCCTGGTTCCAGCCTTGGGCATCCGCTGAGGACTGCCTGGCGGTCTAGGTGACTGAGTCTCCGCTGCTTCCTTTACAGAGGTCTCCTTGCAGGCGGATGTCTACCGTGACGGGCAGCATGAGATGCCAGTCAACAAGCAGACTAAGGTGAGGCTGCCTAGGAGAGAGGGCTGGGGTGGGCTGAGATCCAGCCCTGCTTTTCTGCAGAGCTTTGTGGTGTCTAAAGTCAAATTGCCGCCATGCAAGTTGGTATAGCAATTTCTGCTTTGCTCACAAGCTGGCACATCCAGTATGCACAAGGCTAGGATGACCAGCTCCATTCCTAGGCCAGTCATGTGGTCCACTAGGACATGGTTAGCTGCTCCCATCAGGTGGGATGTCTCTCCTATTCCTGCTTCCCCAACCCTAAACAAGGTAGGGGGCTGGCAACCCGTAACCAGTACCTGGCTTGCTTCTCTTTGCTCTTGGGCCGCCTGCTCAGCGCCTTGTTTGTGCTCCTCCGGATTCTCTACCTCAGACTGTCCCAGAGGTGGCCAAGCCCTGGAGAAAGGCTTGGCTCTGCTCCTTTTGGGCAGTGGCATCTGGAAAGCACAGGTTTCATGGCTTCTTCTCAAGCCTAAGTTTCTATCATTGCAGGAAAAGTGGGTCTGGGGCCCTTCTGGCTGGGGGGCCATCCTGCTGGTGAACTGCAGCCCGGCTGATGTGAGCCAGGACACCAAGACGGTGATATCAGAAGGTAGGACCTAGCTGGGCGTGGTGCCGCATGCCTGTAACCCCAGCACTCAGATGGCTGAGGCAGGAGGATCGTTGGGAGTTCCAGACCAGCCTGGGCTACAAAGTGAGCTCAAGGCCAGTCTGAACTGCATAGTGAGACCCTATCTCAAAAAGACAAAAAATAAAAAAGGTAGGACCTCACCTGTCCTCACCTTTTCCTGCTCTGGCTCTGTTGATCCCTCCGCAAATACAGACTCCAGGCCAACATTCCCCTCTGCATTGATCAAATGTTTTTTTTTTTTTTTTTTTTAAACTGAGGACTGAACCCAGAGCCTTAGTACTGAGAAATACCCGCAACTCTTTTGTTTTGTTTTGTTTTGAGACAGGGTCTTGCTATGCAGTTCAGGCTGGCTTTGAACTCATGGTGATCCCCCTGCCTCAGCCTTCTAAGGGCTAGGATTATAGGTGTCAACTGTAAACTGCCCACATTGGGCTCAAACTTGAATCCTCCTGCCTTAGCCTCCCAGAGTTGGGATTCCAGGCTTGTGCCACGCCCACACCCAGCTTGATCAAATTTGTTCTCAGCCAGAGGTAGAACCTTTGCCTGGCATTGCATGATGTTCCAGGTTCCGTCTCCTGCAACGGCAACCACGAAAACTTGTGCCTCGAAGCTGGGCACCTGGGCAGAAAGAGGCCACACTGTCCCACGGGAACAGCACGGGCTGTGGTGTCAGCCGGTGATAACTATCTGGCTGTGAATTTGAGCACACTAACTACCCTGGTCTTGTTTCTCCATCTGTGATGTGGGGAACAAATTGGCCTCACTGGGTGGCTGAGACTGAAGACCTAAAACGGCGTCATGTAGAAGCTTCCTTCTGGCACTCCTGGAACAGGGACAAAAGCAGTCTCGGGTCTGGTCCTGACTTGGGGTGGGGTTCTGGTCTTGGCAGTAGCAATGGACGCTGGGGTCCCACCAAGGGTGGAGGTGAGCTCTTGTTAAACCGAGCATGTCAGGTTCTATTCTACATGTCCTAGGGGGCGGGGGTGATGGGGTAAACGGCATTCTCGCTTGGAAGAGTCGCTGGGGTTGGCAACGCTCCTCTGGCTGTGCAGGGAACAGCACTGGAAGCAGAGGGGCCCCAGTGCTCCACGCAAGCCCCGCCCCCACATTGCTGCTGCTCTCCCCGTCCCTGGAGCCTGAACTTTTGCCTTGCCCTTTGCTCAGATATAAAGGACCTGTCCCAGATGATACTGAGTGTCCAAGGCCCCACCTGTGTCTTAAAGAACTACCAGCTGGTCCTCCACACCTCCGTGGAAGAAGCCGACAAGGCCAGAGTCTACTGGCCACATGGTGAGGCAGCTCTTCTGCAGGGTCCTCGTAGCCGGGAGGTGAGAAATACCCTGTGCAGAGAGGTGATAGCCCCTCCCAATAACTCCTGTTGGAGGAGCTCTCCTTTGTCCTTCACCAATACCCCAGATATGAAACTCCCAGAATTCAGAGGCTGAGAAGCCAGGGTGACTATCACAATGGCCCCTACTCTCCCAGCTACCACACCACACACTGCCCATCTCTGGAGGCCGGCACCACTCCCTGTCCTCAGGTGGAGGCCTGGAGGGCTGCAGATGTAGAAGGTGGGCGTGTCCAAGTCCAGGTAAACGTTCCTGGAGTTTCTTGATGTCCCTTAACTCGTTTAGTCTAATGCCTCAAAATTTCTCAGTTTGAGACTTACTCTTGGCTCCTGGAGGTGTGTCACCACCTTTTAAAGCCATACTTAGCTCAGCCGGGCAGTGAATTGCTGTGGCTCATAGCATATCTGTCCTTGGAGAGGGGCCCGTCTCCTGCCGACACTGGAGCTATTTGTGCTAGGGGGCCTGAGCGCACCATCCTCTCCGGATCTTCTGTGGGCCAGAGCTGGACGTGGAGGTGACCTGGGAAGTCGCCCACATTGAGTGAACTCCAGACCTGTGGGTTTAGGTCTGGTTCAGGACGTGGGAGCTACTCTGGACCCACAAGGTCACCAGCACTGGACAACTTGGAGGCAGGGTGGGCCGGGCTCAGTTCTCCTTGGAGGCCCTGACTCACATCGCCTGCTAAGGGCACAGTGTTTCCTTGTGTGTGTCAGTGTCTCATGGACAGTGCTCAGGGAGGGAACTACAGACAGAAGCAGAGGCAGTGGCAGGGACTCGCTCTCCTTTTTAGCATGGAAATGTTGACCCTGTGCCTTTGTATGTTGGCAGTGTTGAACTTGATTTTTTTTTTTTTTTTTTTTTTTTTTTTTGTGGAGGCTCAGTGAGAAATTTGCCTTTAGTCTCAGAAGAGGCTTTGGACTTGGACTTTTTCAGCAATGCTGGAACCGTTGGAACTTTGCCAACTCGGAGATGGGCTAAATGGATTTGACATAAAGAGGTGCACATGAGTGTTTTGGAGGCCAGAGTTTATATCTAGATGTGACTCCAAAGCCTCATGCGATCATAAGCAGGCCCTTTGGAAGGTGACTGGGTTACAGGGGCTTCTGAGCTGATTTGCTGTGAGGAGGTGGAGCCTGGTTGGAAGAGCTGGGTCGCTGTGGGCGTGACATGGAAGGTTAGATCTCCCTTCCTGGCTCGCCCCTTGACCCTTTGCTTCTTGGCTGCCGCAGGTCAGCAGCTCTCTTCCACCCTGGCCCTTCACCATGCCTTTTTGCCATGGAAACATGACCCAAAATAAACCTCTTGAGGAAAGTAAGACACTCACCTTTGCACATAGTGTTTTGCCTTTTGCCTTTGTTGTAATCTCCCTAGCAGTGCTAGACGTGGTGGCACATGCCTGTGGTTCCAGCACCCAGGAGGCTGAGGCAGGAGGATTCGATCCTCCTGAAGCCCTGCCTGGCATCTAATCCGAGGAGTAAGCTGGCACCCTTAGCTGTCAGATATGGGCACTGCAGCTCAGCTACTCCAGTGGCTGATAGTCCTGTTTTCTTTGACCTAGGAGACTCCTCTAACGCCTTTCAGATTGTGCTGGGGCCTGGCCATAACTCCTACACCTTTTCCCCCCTGGTGAACCTTGGGAAAGAGACCTTCTACGTGGAAGGAATAGAGTTCCCATCTGCCGACTTCTCAGGCCTGATCTCCTTCTCCATCTCCCTGATTGAAGATCCTCCAGCTCTGGTATGTCATCAAGGAGACGAGGAACCCTAAGTGGGGGTCAAGGTGGAGGAAGAAGCGTTTCCCAGAGCTGGGGGGGGGTGCTGGATGGTAGCATTAGGGTTTTCAGAGAAGGGGGTGGGATCTGTGGTGACCTGGGCTGAGGGCCCAGGGGTGCCAGGAGAGGAGGAGAGGAGGTGTGGAGCCAGGTCAGTGCCAGGACCTTCTCTTATGTTGCAGTCGATTCCAGAGGCCCCGGTGTACAAGGACACCGTAGTGTTCCGGGTAGCTCCCTGCATCTTTACCCCCAGCACCCAGATGCCGCTAGAGGTGTACCTGTACAGGTAAGAGGCCCTCAGGCTGCTGGTAGCCACCTTCCCTGGTACCTGCTCTGTGTCTGCAGGGCGGTGGGTGAAGATGGCTAGATGCCACTCCAGGAGTGGAGCCCTCCTATCCAGTGTCCTGCACCCACCCCAGACCACCATCTGACAGGTGCTTGAATACTCCTGAGGCTTGGAGTGGACCAGAGAAAGGAGCAGTCTCCCCAGCCCTAGTTTGGGGTAGGGATCGCACAAAAAGCATAGTTTCAGGCAGCACCGAGTGCTATAAACCAAAGAAAAAGGAGGGGTAAGGATGTTGCAGAGAGAAGGGAGGCTCCTGGCTCTCTGGACCAGGAAGTTGTGGGAGAAGCAAATAGAACCTTCGGGCCCATGCACCAGGGCAAAGCCTCAGAGGCTGCGCTATACTGGACCCCAGTAACAGTGCTGGAAATCTGGTTTGTTTCCTGGCTGCCCGCAGGTGGGACGGTGCTCTGGTTCCTCTGTCTTGTTGTAATGCTTCTCTTAGGCTGACGTCTCAATCCCTGCTGGGCCCAGGGCCCAGGGGGCAGAAAGCTGCTGTCCAGGCCAACCTGCCCACTGCTCAGGGATCCAGAAGTCTCCTGAGCCACTGTACTCACGTGCCAGTGGCTTTGTGGGCAGGCACTGAGGGGGAAGGGTCCTGGAGACACATAGGTGGGGGAGTATCAAGGGGTCTTCGAGTTGCTCTGGCCACATGGAATGTTGGGGTATAAGTGAAAGGCGCGAGGCTCAGGCTGGAGTCGGGGGAGCCTGGCGGGAACTTGGCATCCACTGCAGGGAGAGCTGTTCCGCCGCCGGGTATCAAGGCCACTGGTTGTTTTCCTAGCAGATGCCCCGCATGAGGGCTGTTCTGAAAGGTGGAAGCAGAGATGTTAATGAACGAGCCGGCAGAGGGAGACTGACAGGAGGCGCTCAGCAACTGTAGAAGCCCAGGCGGCAGGATGGGCTCATGCTCACACTGACCCTGCGGTACAAGGGCTCTAGTCTTCTAGGTGCAGCAGGAAGGCTGGACAGGAAGGAGTGGAGGTTTAGAGGGGCCCATCGCCATGGTCCTCTCTCCCGCTATTCTGGGTAACTTGATTTCTAGACAGGAAGAACATAGAACCTGGGTCCAATCGGGGCTGGGGGTTGGCTGGGGAGGGAGCCCAGGATGGAGGTCAAGGGCATAGCTACCAGAAGACAGTGGAGACTCCACCTGGCTGCGGAGGGAGGTGGAGGAGCAATGACAGGAATGACAGCGGTCAAGAGCCGGGGCTCCCGTTGAGGTCAGGCTACTGGCCAGCAGCTGGGAGGGCACAAGAGGAAACCTGGGGGTTGGGACAGGACGCCAGATCAAGGTGCTGGAAGTGGGGTGACCATCAGAAGAGGGGGCTGAGGTAAGATGGAAAATGCCGCTGGGGCTGGGGGTGTAGCTCCGCAGTAGAGCACTGGCCTAGCATGCTGTGCCCCGAGGGGGCAGTGGCCCCTTCACTGTGGGGACAGAGCGGTCCCAGCCGGGGGGACCTAGGAGGCCACCTCAAGCAGGCTGCTCTTCCGTGCAGAGACGTGAAGGTCCAGGGCTTTGTGGACACGGTGGTGGCGCTGAGCGAGAAGACTGACTGCCAGGTGGCGTCTGTGTACGAGGACCCCAGCCGCCAGGGCAGGTGGCTCCAGGTAACACCTCGCTCCCTGCGGCCTGGCCTGGCCTGGCAGGGAGGGGGCCTTGTGCCCCAGTGAAGACTTTGACAGAGGCACGGCTGCCTGTTGGACTTCATCAGAGGCTCCGGTGAAGTGACGCGCCTGACTCTTCGCCACTGAGGGATAAAGCTTAGGGTCCAACCTCTTCTTCCCTTCAGGGCGCATGTGTGCTCCAGACCCTGGAGCGTCTGCTATAGGGTCAAAGCCAGGTTGCAGCTGCAGGGCCTGCCCTGCCCTACCCTGGGACAGCACCAGGTCCAGAACCAGCTCAGCTTCACTTCTGGGGTGCCATTCTGTCCCATGCTCAATCGAGTGCCCTACGCTGGGGGTCCCCTCTGAGGCAGAAGTCAGGAGACGGGTGGCCTGGCTCTGACAAGGCTGGAAACGAAACGATATAGTGAGCTACTGGAACGAGGCCAAGCCAGGCACTAGTGACTGGGAAAATCCTCAGGTGAGCCTTAAGAAATGAGGAGCTGGCGCATGTGATGCAGGCAGGTTAGAAACGGAAAAGGGTGACTGACACTGCGAGCGGAGGTCGGAGCTCCGTGAGAGCCACACCACGGTGCAGGTTACAGAACGGAAACGAAACCAAAGCAAGATGGGATGACATTAAAAGCAACAAATTGGGTGTGAAAGAAAAGTTGAGGTCAGATGTGGCAGGTGCCTGTAATTCCAGCTCCTCTCAAGACTGAGGCGGGAGGGTCCCAAGTTCAAAGCCAGCCTGTGTAACTTGGCAAGACCTTGTCCCCAAAGGGAAAGATTGGGGCCGGGGATATAGCTCAGCGGCACAAGTGCTTTCCTGGCAAGCGCAAGGTCCTGAGTTCGATTCCTGGTACCAAAAAATGTAAAACCAAAGGGAGGATTGATTTGGGTTTTAAAAGCCCCACTGGCCAGGATGTAGGGGACAGATCTGAGCAAGGGGAGACTGGTTGAAAGGCATGGCAGGAGCTGGGGATTTAGCTCAGCGGCACAGCGCCTGCCTGGCAAGCACGACGTCGTGAGTTTGATTCCTGGTACTGGGAAAAAAAAAAAAAAAAAGTCACGGCAGTGGAATAGGAAGAGGTCACGGTGGCCTCCCCAGGGTATCAGAGATGAGGTGACTCAGCTCGTACCTGAGGTAAAGCCACCAAGTCCTGTCAGTTTGGGCAGGGAGGAAAAGAGAATCTGGATGACTCATTTCAAACCTGAAGAATGAAAACAAGTCAGGAAAGGGCACCTGAGCTGGGTTTTGAGGGGTGAGCAGGAGTTGGCAGAAGGAGGGTTTGTTGCCACTGTCTCTCTGGAGGTCGCCCACATCCAGGGAGCTGGGGACCTCTAGGTTGGACATGAGCAGGAGCTATTGGAGTGAGATAACCTCACACTCTATCTTCCTGTCTTTTCCAGGATGAGATGGCCTTCTGCTACACTGAGACTCCTCACAAGATGACGTCTTTTGTCCTCGACACCCCTCGGGCTGCCAAGCTTGATGAGTTCCCCATGAAATATGCACTGGTGTGGAGCTTATTTTAGCTGATCTGAATACAGCCCAACCTCTCAGGCCTGGTGTTTGCCCAGAAATGATGGGGTCCCCAGGGAGTGGTGCAGGTGGCCTATTTGGGGGGGGGCAGCTGATGGCCTAGATTAGGAGTAAGACCAGGACTCGCTGCCACCCCCTCCTTTTTTTTTGGTACCAGGAATCGACTGCCACCCCCTCCTAACACCCCCTGTTCCCCCTGGGTTCCCTTCCAGAGCCCTGGTGTTGGCTACATAATCCAAGACACCAAGGACCACACGGTGGCCAGCCTGGATACCATCGGGAACCTGATGGTGTCCCCACCTGTCAAGGCCCAAGGCAAAGAGTACCCCTTGGGCAGAGTCCTCTTTGGCAGCAGCTTCTACCCCAGGTGAGCCGAGAGGCCCAGAGGTGACCAGATGCCTCAAAACGAAAGAGCAGGCCATGGGGGCCACCCTGACTCTCTTGCACCTCAGCTGGCGTCTGCTCTGGACCGTTTTTTCATTTGAAATATGGGTGTTTGGGTCTTCGGCTCATGTAAGAGACTGAATGTAGAAAAAGCAAATTGTTCATTCTTTTGTTTGTTTGTTTGTCTTTGTGAGACAGGGTCTCGCTATGCAGTTCAGGCTGGCCTTGCGCTCACTTTGTAGCCCAGGCTGGCCTTGAACTTGCAACAATCCTCCTGCCTCAGCCTCCCGAGTGCTGGGATTACAGGCGTGTGCCACCATTTCCAGCTAAACTGTTCATTCTGTGGCAATTCCAGGATTTAAACTGAAGCAGGAATTTAGCCTATGGACCCTGCAAGATGCTATGTGCACAAAGTGTGCGGTTGGATTTCTTAGTGCCTGTTAACCTAGCGCCGGGCGGTCCTGCATCCCAGACTCAATCTATGTGGTACAGGTTGGCTCCATCCTGAGCTGGATCAGAGGAAGGGGTTCTTAGCCCCACGGTGAGTTGGAGCAGCCCGACACTGGGCGAGCAGCCACACCGACTTGGGCTTCCCCCGTCTCCATTCCAGCACTGAGGGCCGGGCCATGAGCAAGAGCCTCCGTGACTTCCTCTACGCGCAGCAGGTTCAGGCGCCCGTGGAGCTCTTCTCAGACTGGCTGATGACCGGCCACGTGGACGAGTTCATGTGTTTTGTCCCGGTGGAAGATAAGGGCGAAGACGCAAAGGTCCGCGGTGGGGGCACTTCTTACTGGCAACCCCCAGACCTTGCCGGAGATGCGTGCTGGCTTCTGATTCTGGGCCTCCATTCTCAGGGCTTCCGGCTGCTCCTGGCCAGTCCCTGCGCCTGCTACAAGCTGTTCCGTGAGAAGCAGGAGGAGGGCCACGGGGATGCGACTCTGTTTGAGGGTGTCAGCACTGACCTGCTGCACTCTAATGGTAAGGGAGCCCTCCAGGAACCCGGGCCCTGGGACCTCATGGTCCTCCTGGGTTCCCCTCCAGAAAACACATAAGTGGACAAGCAGAGGTGGCATGGCTGGTGCTGCGGCCATTCGGACCTAGATAGAGTGCAAGCACACAAAGGGGCTTTTCCCAGAGAGCAGGGCAGGGTGTGAAGACATTCTCTAGCACCTCAATACCCATATTAAGGTCTGAGAACCAGCAGCTTGAGCATCTCTGGAAGCTGGGTGATGTCTATGGTGGGGCCCAGCGGCCTCCTGGCCGTGACAGCACTGCAGAATATAGTATTTGCTGAGCATGGACCACATGACAAAGACTTTGTGTCACCTCAGGGCTGGTGACTGCATCTTTGACAAGCCTGTCCGAAAGGCAACTGGGAATGAAACTAATATATAACCTGGTCAAGATCATAGGCAGAAGGCTGCGCAGGTCCAGTAGGGCACAAAGGTGTCCCCACAGTGAGCGGTGGGCAAGATGCCCTGCTTGCGTGTTCTAGGCTGCCTCCTAGGGACAGTGACGGGGTGTCAAGTCCTGCCTAGGCTCTTGGGCATGGACCCTGGTAAGTCCCTAGGTGTCCAACTCTGGACCTGGGGTGGCCCTGGGGACTAGCAGGCCTGTTGCCATAGTTACCTGCTGGCTGTGCCCGGCTCTAGGCAGTACAGCCCCTGCCCTGACCTGCCTGTCCTTTCTTCCTTCCTACAGGAAGGGAGGCCAAAACAATCAACCAATTTCTTGCTGATGAAAGCTTGAGAAACCAGAACAACTATGTAGAGGTAGGAGACCAGGGTGTGGGGACTGCTCCCAAGGCGGGGTGGCTGCCACCTGCCCTTTCTTTCCTCCGGACCCTCATACAGACAGCATCCAGACTCCTGGGATGGAGGGCGGTGATGGACAGGGCGATTGGGGGGTGGCGTCAGGGGCCGGGGACAGTCTACTCGCTCACCTGGTGTCCTACACTGTCTGGTGTCAGGAGTGCTCATCCTGCTCTTTCCAAGTGGTTGGAAAGGCCCTGAGAGTCTGGACCAGCTCGCAGCTCCCAGCTGAGCACCCGCTGTGGCCCAGGCATCATGGGAGCTGCTTCTCAGAACCTCAGGGGCGTAAAGGAGAACCCAGCCAGCATGTGAGGTCAGGGCGGCTCAGGGCAGAGGCTCTGGCTAAGACGAGGTGACGACCTGGGTCTGTGTCCGGGTGCGCATCAGAGTTTGTGCTCTGCTAATTGTGCCGCTTAAGCGGCCTGGTGTAACTTCCCCAGGGAGAGTGACAGAGCTTGGACCCCCTGGCAGAGGCCTTCCCCCTAAACCCAAGAAGCTCTGCTGTCAGACTCAGAAATAAACCAGGGCCTTCTCGGTGCTTCCTGGATGAAGTGGCTATTGTCATGACAGTCCCAAGACAGCGATCAGGGTCACTGGGTTCTCTGACCTTAGACTGTGCGTTATTGGCTGCAAAAAAGCAGAGTCCCCAGGAGCAACCGTCCAGCCTGTAGAAGCGGAAGCTGAGGCCTGGAGAAGGGGAGTTTCCTGTGCAAGGTTCGAGAGCAGAACTACTTTGCTCAGTAGGTCTCTTGGCTCCTAGCAGTGTTCTGTACCCAGCACGGTGGTGCTCTGACTTCTGCAAACCAGGGAGGCCCTCCCAGCCTGGCAGGGCAGGTACCGGATGGGTGGTGGCTGTCCTGGGTGTGATGGCCACAGGACCCATGGCACTGGCTGGGTTGCTGGCCTTTGGTGGTCTGAGCAGGGTCTCTCCCACCCTGCAGAAGTGCATTCACCTGAACCGTGCCATCCTGAAGGAGAGGCTGGGCCTGCAGGAGGAGGACATCATCGACATCCCCCAGCTCTTCTGCCTGGAGCAGCTGACCAATGTCCCCTCAGACCAGCAGCCCCGCAAACTCTTTGCAAGGCCCTACTTCCCTGACGTGGTGAGGGCCAGGGGGCGTCCGGGGGTGGTGCATGGTGGTGTGTGGTGCATCTTTAGCTAATGTCTCTGGGTCTTGCCAGATAAGTCACCCTGCCCGACACGGCAAAGGCCTGCAGGGCTTAGGGCACAGCGGCTGTGGTGCCTGTGAGACAGACCTCTCCTCTCCCCCTCAGCTAGGCCAGGAGCCCTATCCCAGTGGACGGGTGAGCTGGGTCTAAAGGCCAGGTGCCCATGAGCAGTGACCGCAGGCCAGGGTGCTAGCTGGCTCATCCCCAACCTGCAGAGACGGACCTGAGGGGCCCCTTTACAAATGGGGAAATCATGCAGCCAAGCCAGACGCTGGCAGAGACCTTCCCCTAGGGGCCTCTTGTCCTCTGTCCCCGGAGTCCAGAGCAGGTGGTGCTCAAACATGTAAAGTGACTAAACGGAGGGAGAAGTCAGGAGGGGGCAGGGGTGGGGACAGTGGCCCTGCGACATCAGCCTGTACCAACTGTGACCTGTCACATGGGTGTCTAAAGTGAGTTCCAAGGTGTTTGCATCAGTGCTTTAACCACCTGCTGGCCTCTGTGGTACTGGGGACACATGCCTTGCCCTGCCCTGCCCTCGCCAGTTGCCATGTGGGTGTCTTCTGACAGATCGGCATGGCCAAGCCCGTTGTAGCTCCTGGGGACTGGTCTGTGTGGTGGGGAACAAAGCTGCTTTGTGGAAGAGATGAGAGGTAAACAGAAGTCAGTGGGGAGGACAGGGTTGTAGAAGAAGCAGGAAGTGGCACAGGCAAGATGGAAAAACCAGGACAACAGGAATATAGGAGAAATATAAAAGTCAGCAAGGCCAGATCATGGCCAGGCAGAATTAGTCTTACTACTGTGAAACGTGTCAGGATCACTGGAAGACTAAGTGGAAACCCATCAATGTTACTGAGATTGATTAGTGATGTCTGTGTGGGCACAGGCCTGGAGAGTAATGGCACCATGTGCTTGGTCGTCCTGGGCCAGCCAAATACTCAGGGAGGTAGGGTTTTTAGGTGCACAGCACTCGGCCCAGAAGATAGGTAGGGCCTTTCTCCCACGGATCTGACCCCTGACCCTTGTTCACTGTCTTTGTAACAGCTGCAAATGATCGTGATGGGCAAGGATCTGGGGATCCCCAAGCCCTTTGGGCCACAAATCAAGGGCACCTGTTGCCTGGAAGAAAAGATCTGCCACTTACTGGAGCCCCTGGGCCTCTCGTGCACCTTCATTGATGACTTTGACTGCTACCTGACGGATGTTGGGGATTCTTGCGCCTGTACCAACATCCGCCGGGTGCCCTTTGCCTTCAAGTGGTGGAAGATGTTGCCTTAGCCCCGCTCCAGCACCAATAGCCCATTATCACCATGCAGTAACATGATTCCTGGGCCGATAGTAGGGGTGGCTGGAGAGCTGACGCAATGCTTCCCTTGCCCTGGTCACCCCTGTCCTCCAGATCCAGCGGGGTGGTAAGTGCTACCAGCTCAAACCTCCTGGAACGGGCAGATGGGAAAATGATCTCCAACTATGTTTACTAAAGAGCCAATAAAGCTCAGCTCTTCTGACTGCACTTTGCTGGGCGCCTCCTTGCTTTGGGGAAGGGCTGTGCTCGCCGAGGTGCCCTTGGCTGAACCACCCCTGCTGCCTGGCTCCTGTCAAGGCAGAAACAGGGACTTGGCTGAATCCCAATTGGCTGCTTTTCCTCTTTATTTTCCTTGTAATTAATGGTTGGGTCAAGCATGGTGATGCACCTCTCAAATCCCAGTACATGGGAGGCTGAAGCATGATTACTGAGTTCAAGGCCAGCCTTGGCTACAACTGCAAGACCCTGTCTAAAGAAAACAAAGTGTTTGCACTGAAATTATTGCATACTCCAAGGAACTGAAAATGCTGGATTCTGATGGCTGGAGGAAGAAGGGAGTTTCCCTTGGTAGCAGCTGGAGGATGCCCATGAGGACTGGCATGATGCCCAGTGGGTCCCTGGCCTTGGTGGGCGGTGGCTTCTGGTCTCTCGGGGTGGAGACAGTCTAGAAGGTCTTGGGTGTGGCCTGAGAGGCAGGCAGGACTGGCTCTTAAAGTCAGAAGTGCTCCCTCCAGGACCCACCACCTCCTGTTTTCATCTGCCTGACCAAACGTTATCAAATCTAGGGTCGCAGCAGGCTTACCCACTGTGGCTCCTAGCCTATGCCACCAGCCCCGGTGATGGTCCCGCAGGACCCTGTCCTCCAGGCGAGCCGAGTGAAGGGAGATGATTCACTGATGTCCATGGTGAGAAGCAGAAATGGGGCCAGAGGCAGCCCTGATCCCAGCCCCCAGAGTGGTGGGCAGCCGGCAGGGCCCAGCTGTTCTCCGCTGTCTGCGGGGACCGCAGGAACAGGCCCTGTCCTGGGCTGCTTCTGGCCACACACACCGCTCTCCTGGCACTCCCTGCTCCAAGGTCCTGCAGCGTCAACGGCCGGTGAAGAGCCGGCTAGATGCTCTCGGCTCTAAGGCTGCAGAATGGGATCCGTGTCCACAGGGTCACTGGGAGAACAGGCATGTGTGGCCCCAGGCACCCAACAGCCACCACGCTGACGCCTGTGTCGACAGTGTGACCAGGCCTGGCTCGGCACGGAGCAGCTTGCTCAGTGACCTCAGCCTGCTGGGGAGAACTGTCTGCCTGACAGCCAAGAGCCGGCTCAGGGAGGGGACTTCAGCAGCCAGAACAGCTGCGAGCTGGGTGCTGGGATCTGAAGCCTGAGCTCCAGCTGGATTTGGGGTGTTGGAGGGGTTGAGCTCGTGGACGTGGCCTTGGGTCACAGATGGGTTTGAATCTAAGAGCTGCTCTCTGGCCTTGGCCGTGTGCTGCTATCTCGGCCACTCAAGAACAGCGCTTTGTTAATCTGCATGCGGTGACTCGGGGCTTCCAGTCTACACTACAGAGAACTTTGTTTTACTTGCAGCTGTCCCCTGTGCTAGTCTAGGGCTGACCCAGGACAGGCTTTCCAGTGTTTTGTTTTGCTATATAGCCTCAGCTGCCCTCAAATTTGCAGCGATCCTCCTGCTTCAGCCTCCCGAGTGCTGAAATTACAGGGCTGAGCTGCCCTTCCAGGGCATGTTACACACGTGCAGGACAGGGCTGGTGATGAAGGGTTAAGGGGGGCCCTGTGAGTCGATGTGCATTTCCCAGTGACCTGGAAAAGCCAGATTTTCTTTTTTAGTGGAAAACCCTGGATGCCTCTCCAGGGACATAAGGGGAGCAGGTGAACCTTGGGACCGGAAGGTGGACAGGGAATGTCCACTCTCCCAGGTGATCCTGCAGGTTCCTTCCCTGGGGAACCTGCCCACTCTACTCAGGGCTGCCTGGGGCGAGCAGCTCATTCCCCGTGGTGACAACAAGCAGACCCTCCCCCAGGCTTCTCTGGCCAGCCCAGGTGCTGCCCCCACTGGAGAAGGGCCCTGGGGACCCTGGAAGGCGTAACCCTTCCCCCCTGCAGAACCCTGGGCCCCCCAGCACGACCCCCAAATGCCATCCGCGTCCTCCGCGCCATCTGTCAGAGCTGAGTTTGCACAGCCTGCGTGACACTGCTGATTCCTCTAAACCGGGTGTCGATGAAACCACTGGGCTTCCAGCTCTTGCCAAGGCCACCTCGGCCCTGGCACCCCCGCCTCTCCAGGCCTCTGGGTTGACGCCACAGCCCCTCCCCGCTGTCCCATCTGCCGGACAGTGGTCATGGGGCCCCACGGCGGCACTCCTGTGCTGCCCGCCTGGTGTGCATCCCCACCCCGGCCGCAGTGAGGTCCACTGGACTCAGAGGGCTCTGGCCGCTCCAGATGGTGGTGAACACAGGTTGTTTACGGAGTCTTGGACCTCCTCAGGCGTGGGGGTCCATCGCTGCTGTCACTCACGGAAGCTGAGTGTCTCAGGCCTGCTTACCTCCGCAGCCTCCCTGGTACCCTAGCGCCAGGCTGGCTGGGGCTGTGCTCAACCCATCTCAGGGCTGTACCACAGCCGGCAGTGGAACACAGAAGCGTTTGGGGCCTGATGTCAGTGCAGGGTCAAGATACCAAACCTGCACAGCCCCCAAAGACCCCCAGGCTTCCAGAATGCCCCCAACTTGCCCTCACGCCCCCAGGATTATTACTTTTATTTCTCGCTGACCTCCGAATGGGCACCTGGACCATCCAGCTTCAAGGGACCAGGTAAGGTGGCTCCTGAGGTCCCTCTGGCACTGTCACCCTCTGGGTACACCATCCTTCAGGAAGCCAGCACCCGCCTTCCCTGCCCCACCGGGAGCAGAGGGCACTGGACAGCTGGGCCACGGGCCTGGCAGGGCAGCAGCAGCTCTGCCAGTCAAGGACACCCCAGGCTCTCCACCACACCCCACCTTCAGCAGCCCGTTGACCCCAGCCTGATCCCTTTCCAAGACTCTGGGCCAAAGCAGCTCCAGGGCAGGCAAAGGGGATCTCAGCACCACTGCAGCCCCAAAGGCTGCCCCCTATAATGCGGCCCCAGGCCATGTGTGCTCCCTGTCCTCAGAGAGGGGCGCACTACAGCGGGGTAGCAAGCGGGTGTCGCACGGGTCTTCCCACCAGCCCCCAGCACGGCCATGGCCGTTTCCTCTCTGGGTCTCACTTTCCTCCAGGACAGGAGGTGGGGCCAGGCCCGCAGGACTGCTGGCGGGGCTCCAGGGTCAGGGCTGCACAACCCCTGGCATGTTTCTATGTTCGGGCCAGTGCCAGCTTCCAGGACACTGCCCTCCAGTGGCTACAGCGGCCAAGGACAGAGAACTGGCCTCTTGGCACCCCCTGGTGGCCAGTTGCCACACTGCCCCTAAAGGTATGAATGAAGTAGCAGCTTGGGCTCAGGTGTGCGGCTCCCTTTGAATAGTTTAAAGAAGTGATTGAGAACCGGCTCCTGCAGCTGGACGAGACCAGCGGCAAGCCCACCGGCCACAGCGGACCCCAGGTCCCGCTCAAAGTGAGACACAGTGCCGTGACTGTACTGCCGGAAGCTCGTAGGTCCACAGGGCCCCTGCATGTCCAGCCCAGTGCAAAGCACAGCAGTGTCCACCAGTGACAGACGCACCGACCCCGTCCTCCCTCTCCCAGCCCACAGCAAGGAGCGGAGTTGGGGCTCCCTCACCTCCCAACCCCTGCACGTGGCAAGCCTATTATGTACCCCAGGACCTATGGGGACAGGAGCAAAATGGAGCTGCTACACACACCACACTCTACTGAAAAAGAAACACAAAAGCCCAGACCGAGTAAACAATGATGCCGTTTATTTAAAATGTTTACTCCAAGAAATATATATATAAAAAAAAATAAAGACAATTACAGCACTAAACCAGGCGCCTTCGACCAAATCACAAAGTCCTCTTTCATCCCCATCCACCTCGGCCCCTTCTCGGAGCCCCGCTTCCGGACCTGGAAGGCTGCGGGACACTGCAGGGCGGCCAGGCCCCTCCCTGTTCCGCCCTCTGTGCTCCTGGAGTGCAGGCGCCCCCCTCCCGTTCTAAAGAGTGCTCCTTGCGAGGAAGTTCATGTTACAATTCATGTTACAATTCTACGCCAAAAGGAGGGGTGAGGGAGACAGCTTCCCTGGGTGGGGTCCTGGACAGGGTGGCTGCTGGCTGCATGGAAGATCTGAGCCCAGCGCAGCCCAGGGCAGCTCCCAGGCTATTGTGTCCTACATTGGGTGACCACACAGCTCGAGGGAGACCCCCAGGGTGTGAGATAAAGCCACACAGCCCCTGGGTGGGGGCAGGGACTGCTTAGGCCCCGCCCAGGGGAGCTTGAGTGGGAGGCATCTGGGGGTGATGGACAGATCAGGTAAGTTTAGCGTAAGTTCTGACACTGCAGAAGCTTGAGGGGGGCGCGCCATCCAACATGTGCTGGCAGAGATGAGCGCGGACTGGGGCTAGGTCTTTAGTCCATCCCCATCTCCCGCGAGGCGGTGGGGTCAGCCAGACACAAGCTGCAACCTGCCCCATAGGGACAGAAGTCACTGAGCGGTGATGGGGCGGGGTGACAGGCAGGGGAAAGCAGTGACCACTAGATAATTTTTGGCATTTTAACATGGAGACAACGACAGGTGGTAACAACAGCAAAAGCAAAAACAAAGGCTAAAGACCAGTACTGAACTCTTCCCATCCACCCAAGTCTCACACTGAACCCCTTCTTCTCCCCCAGAAGCACCACTGAGCTAAACGTCTATTTAAAGCACCCAAACCAGTCCAGACCCCTGGAAACCGCGAGCCCCAGCCAACGCTGTCACCTCGCTCGGTTCCAGGAAAGGCACCTCGTAACTCCCGCTGCGCGGTCGGCACGGGGAGGCTTGGGCGGAGGGCACTTGACAGGGCTGTGGCGGGAGGCTGTCACGGCTTCCGCGCGGACACGCAGGCCAGGGGGGCTTCTTCAGGAATCCCAGCTATTCGATACCGGAGCCAAGCACACGCAACCAGAGCTCGGGGTTAGCGGGTAGCAACCCGCAGCGTAAGGGCGGCCGCTCTGGGCAGGAACGGTCAGGCCAGGCGAGACAGGCAGAAGCAGAGGCAGCGGCAGCAGCTGGGACACGGGGGCTGGTCCTTCCTCGCGGGAACTGGAGAGTGTGCTCAGACTGCTCGCTGATCGACCTCTAATGGAGCAGCACTAGGGCCAACAGGGCCCAGGCTTGACAGGGAGTCATAAAGCCGGACCCTTGGACATATACAAATGTTCCTCATCACCCCACCCCCCAGGTCCCCATGGTTCCACCACTGCCTGATTCTCTTTTGGACTTCTTGTACAGCTAAAGGAGATAGAAATGGCTAAACATAAATCCCAAAGCCCCCACCAGGGGGGACACGGCAGATTCTATGAATGGTTCGACCAAAAGGCTGTGGAGCTTCCAGGCAGCCAAGGGGAATAGAGCAAGCAGCAGCTGCAGCCAGTCGGCAGGGGAAAAGCGGCAAGTGGCCCGATGCTCCCCCAGCACGCAAGCGTGATTCTGAATGGAGATCAGCCACCAAGGACGTCTTGGCCTAGATGCTGCTGGTTCCCATAAGGGATATTTTCATCTGAGTAAACAGCCATTCCTCTCCCACGTAGCACCCACTTGGACCACACTGCTAATTACAACTGGAATGGGAGGCTTGGGGAGGCATATTCAGGAGAGGAAAAAAAATACAACTTAAAAAAAAACTTAAATTGCTCAAAGTTTCTGCCTCTTTCGTAGGAATGGTAAGTCAACTATGAGCAAATATTTTAATTAAACATTGGGAAAAAAACACTTTGGAAAGCATAGAGAAAAAGGTAGTTAATGTTGAATTACTTAGAAAACAGAACCTTGGGGAGACTAACAAAAATGCATCTTTGGTCGACTCTTGCTTTTTAAATTCCTCGTCTGACTTCCTGTCCCAGTGCACGTGGAGATGACAGCTGCCGCGGGCGGAGCGCGGCTCCGCTCAGAGGGTGCGCGGGTTGTACTCCGGCAGCCTCTTGATCTTCTCCTTCTCCGTCTCACTCTCGTCCCGGGCAATCACCAGCGAGTGTGAGTAGCCCATGGCCACCTGTGGGGACAGATCAAGGCAGCCGGTCATCGGGCCCGCAGCACACAGGTACCAGGCACAAGGGGACACCGGCCTGCTGCACTGGCGAAGCAGTCAGGAAAACAGGGCTCACGGAAACCAAATGCAAACCCCTCTCCCAAAGACCGCTGGCCTCGCGTGACCGTGTCACCTAGGAAAGATGCCCACTAAGCCCTGCTGGCAGGGACTTGTGGGATACAGGGTGCACCTGGCACTTTGTTGCACCCGCCTCCCCGGATCATGATCCACCCCGACCTAGGCCTGTGAGCCCCAGTTTTGGTGAAGGCACAAGACAGACCCAAGCCACACACTCGCCCAGGGAACAAACGTGCTGTGGCTGGACCCTGCCGTGTGTGCCGGACGGGGGGAAACAGCCACTGAGCCCAGCCCGCACTCCTGGGCGCTGTCCCTCTCCGGCAGCGTGAGGCTGGGACAGCCGGGCACAAGCCACAGCTCAGAAGGGCTGCAGACACCCAGACGCACACACAGGTGCTGGGTCTCCTCTGCACGAGTCCCCCGCAGGGCCCCACGCTCACCTGCTCTGAGAAGATGCCGTCCAGCGTCTTCACCTCCTGGGCTGCAGTGGAAGACTTGGGCTTGTGGTCCCCGTAGCCCTGGTAAGGGAAGCAGAGACTCACAGAAACAGCGACCACCCTGGCAGGGTCCAAAGACGGGGGTGCCACTGAGGCTTCGGGGTGTCCCACTGAGCAGGTACCCCAGCCACCGGCCCAAGGGCCACACGAGCCACCCACACATTCACAGCTGCCACTAGGCGCCTCGGACCCCAACACACCAGTTCCTGACCTGGGCCGTGGGGCAACTCCATGCTCTGTGGGCATCACGTGGGGACAGCAGATGCCACCCTGAGCACAGGGAGGGATGGCAATACAGCTGCCAGGCCTACAAGCCCCACCCCCACGCCCCTGCTTCTAGAAGGCCAAGTCACCACACAGGAGGGCAGCAAGGCCAGCCTGGGCTGCACAGTGAGACTATATCTCAAAAACCACAGCACAACACAAGGCCAGCCTGGGCCACTGAGCAAGAGACCCTGTTTCAAAATACAATTTTAAAACCTGGGCACGCAGCTCAGTGATGGAAGGCAAGTGTACCTGGGGAGAATTTCCGGCACCGCCCCTCCGCACCAAAAAAAGTAGAACAAAATTCAATTTAGATAAAATGAGTGTCCCCAAGTCACCTGCCCGGCCGCCTCGAACGGCACCTTGCTCGACAAAGTGCAAACATGGCTACGGCTGCCTTCGGAGCTAGAAACTAGAGACACAGTGCTCGCCGTGGCCCCGGCCTTCCGGGAAGGAGAGGTGGCCCCACTCCCATCCCTGCAGGACCACAACCTGGACCCCGCTGACAGTCATCAGCGGAGCTGTTCCTGAAACCTAACGTGGCCCAAGACGACGGGATGCCAGAGACGCGTCTCAGTCAGCAGCCCGGGCCCCGGGTGCTCAGGAGAGGGCGCTCACCAGCTCCCCGAAGGTCGGCGACGGGCCCCAGCTGATGGTGCTCTCGTCAGCTGCCACGATGATGCTGCTCTTCCTGTGAAGGGCAGGGGCTGTCACAAGCGCGGCCGCTGCAAGCCCCACGGCAGCTGCGGGGGGTCCCTGCCCTCCGGCCTGCAGAAAGGCCCAAGCGGAGCCCTGGCTTCCTGGGTCCACCCCAGTAAGGGCTGGCAGGTCCCAGTGAACGCAAAGATGCCACTTGGGCCTCAGCTACACCCGACAGCCTTGCACAGCACCAGGAAGCGAAGCCGGGGGCCCTGCTCCCTTCCCTCCCACAGGGCCAGGGGCTCTTGGGGGAGGTCACTTTGGGCAGAGAGGAAGCCACTTCAGGATGAGGGGACAGCCCATTCCCCGGGGGTGGAACTCCATTCGCACTGGAACTGGAGGGCAGGAGGGCAACTGAGACCTTGACAAACCAGAGTCATGAAGACCCTCCACACTGTACCGCACGAACACTACATGGTTCACGTCACCTCCTCCCCAAGCCACGCTGGGTAACCAACCCAGCACGCGACATTAAACGTGAGAACGGCCGATCTGAAGGTGATTTCTTCCCAGCGTGCTGGCAAACTGAAATCCTGCCATTTCCAGCCCGGAGTCAGGAGCCCCTCTGAGCATTTATTCCAAGGAAGCCCCTCAGCAACTTTTCTCCCATGAAGACAGGGAAGGGGCCATCTGCCCCAGAGCCCAGCAGACCACCCTCCTCTTGCACCCCCACCCGGAACTCTGCGTACCCCAAGCCTGGACAGGGACACCCTGCAACCCACAGGAATGGAGCCCTCCCGAGGAAGAGGCACCCATGGGTGTGCGTGGTACTCAGAGGAAGGACACGCAGACACACAGCTCGAGCCTGGTGACACTGCCACCTACCCGCAGGCCAGGCTCCGGATCCTCCAGCCACAGAGGTCCTGCACTGCCTTCGGGTACATGGTAGACTCCCGAGAGGTGTTGGTGGCCCCCCAGAAAAACAGCCCACCTGGAGGAAAATAAAATAATCCCACCGTGGGAATCTCAGGAGGCGAAATCCCACCCTCCACACCGAGGTGAAGACAGAAGGGCCCGTGGCAGCAGTGCCCCTGTGAAACGACATGGGGACATGAAGTGTCAGAGCTTACAGATGGGAAGGGACGACAGCTGCACTGCCCCCCATGGGGCAGTGACCTTCACGGGAAGGACCAACCCCACTCCCAGTCCACAGGCGGGGCAATAAGCACTGACCCACTTCGCTGACGGCAAAGGAGCAGGTGTAGCCGGCGTAGATCTGGGAGGCCCCGCGGCCCGGGAAGTCGAACAGCTTCACCAGGCGAGGTACCATCTCGTCCTTCTGCTCTGCGTGGCCCAAGCGGCCGTAGCCCCCGAAGCCCCAGGAGAAGACGCGCTTCTGCGAGTCCAGGACCAGC
>NW_004955527.1:1501281-1502897 GCF_000276665.1 Chinchilla lanigera | reverse complement strand
CCCAGCTGGCCGTATTCAGGGCACCCAAAGGAATAGAGGTTTCCTTTGCAGTCCATTATCATACTGAATTCCGCCCCGCAGGCCATTTTGGTAATTGGCTGGCCGTTGTACATTATCTGAAAAGACAAGACAGCAGACCCTCAGACTTGTTCTTACAGACTGATAAAGTCTCTCCTTCTCCGAGATGCTGTGATACAACCACTGGGATCCAAAAGAGGTTTAATGGACCCCACAACTCCGAAGGCAAAAGCTGGGTGCATGTGGACAATACGAAGCTCAGAATATAGGCAACGAAACACCCTGGTGACCTTCACTTTCCCAGGACAGAGCAGAGGTAAAAAAAATGACTCAGATGCTGGGGCTCTGAACCCCAAAATGCACGGTGATGTGCCTCACACATCGGGGCTCATGCCAGGCAGTGAAGCTCTAAAGTCAGTGATGGCGGGGCTAGGGATTTAGCTCAGCAGTACAGTGCCTGCCTGGCAAGCGCAAGGTCATGAGTTCAATTCCCGGTATGGGGGGGCGGGTGGACAAAACAAACAAACAAACAAAAAAACAAAAATATTAAAGTCCGTGAAGGCAAGAGCACGGGCTGGAGAACACAGGAACAGATCAGTAAGCCCAAGCCTTACTTCCGCCACCAGTTCCAGTATCAGCCTCAACTTTCAGATAACAGATGTTTTATTAGTGTCAGCGCCCGCCAGTTAGGACAAACCATGCTACACTCTTGTTTACAACTGTCGAGCTACTCAGGTTTCGAATCCTTTCTTGTAATACTGGGGACTGAACCCTGGCCCTTGCACTAAGCTATATCCCCAGGCCTTTTTTTATTTTGAGACAGGGTCTTACTAAGTTGCTAAGTTGCCCAGGCAGTGCTGAAACTTGCGATCCTCCTGCCTCAGCCTCCCGAGTGCTGGGATCACAGGCATGCACCATCACGCCCAGCTTTGGCTCTTGAGTCTTAAGTGAAGGTCTGAGAAATAAAATGGTTCAAAATGAGGCAGTTGGGCCGGGTGTGACGGCACACACCTGTCATCACAGCACTTATCTGTGCTCTAAGCCCCTGGCAGGTGGCCCCCACACAAGTTCAAACCAAAGTCTTTACAGATGAAGACAAATCTACATCCAGAAAACCCTTTCCACTGTCTTTCCAACAGAACGGACTTGAGGCAAGGCCTCGCTACACACGTTTGTCCTTTGGGAAAAGCTTTTTTGGTAAAGTTGTCAACCTGAACCCAGACGGAACCCGTATAAAGAACAAACTGTGCCTGCTACCTGCGCAGGGCTGGGGACGGCGTCCGTCTGATTGCCGAGGCCCAGCTGCCCCATCTTGTTCTCTCCAAAAGCGAACACGGAGCCCGTTTCTAGAAGGAGAAACAGCACAAAAGGGAAAGGAACGCTGAACATTTTCAACGAGGTTTGGAATCAAAAGCCTCAAAGTAATAAGAACAGCTCATTTTTCAGCAGACTGCAGGGCGGGGTGGGTATTTCAGAGCAGACCCCACTTCCCATCAGACCCTGGCGCGTCTCAGCTGGGGCGGGGCCCCTATAAGCCACCGGGGCTCCTTTTTCACGTGGACAGAGAGACGCAGGGGTGACCTTACCCCCCCCCCCCC
>NW_004955527.1:1497708-1501181 GCF_000276665.1 Chinchilla lanigera | reverse complement strand
CGCCACAGGCCACGTCTCGTACCACCACATTCGGGACGGGCAGGATCTGCCCATCTTTTGTCTTCTCGATGAAGATGGCCACTCGCCGGGGCACCAGCTCGCAGTCATACTCTATCCGCTGTGCCCGGGCGATGAACTTCCCGTCCGAGTTGTGTCCTGGAGTGCCCACAGAGCCCCGTCAGCAGCATGGGACACAGGGAACAAAGCACTGCGCCTTTTGGGTACTGTGGGCCCAGAGCATCTGCCCTAACCTGGCCCGTCTGGACCTTCCCAGGTGTTATGGTTTGTGCCAGGATGTCCCCCAAATCCTCATGCAGCCATGGGCGGGCTTCTAGAGTTTATGATTGATTCATGGTGCAATGCTGGAATTGTGGGTGTGAGCGCTACACCCGCCCTGGAGCAGACAGTTTGCACACAGTGTAAGGGAGGGGAACAGGCCGCTTGCTGCCGCTCCTCTTTTGCTCGTTGCTTTTGCCGTTTTCTGCCTCCATGAACTATTGCCCTCAGCCCTGTGCCACTCTGCCTCAGAGCCCGCCAAATACGGACTGAAACCTCCACAAACTGTGAGCTAAATAAACCTTTCCTTTAATTTTGGGCGCTGGGTATTTTGTTGCAGCAACGAGAGAAAAGTAACTAAGACAACAGGTTTTCCAATTGGAACCTACTTAGTGGATCGCAGTGTCAGTTTCATAGGATCACACGAGCTGTTTTCTGCACAGAACACCACCTTATGAAAATCCCTTCTAGTCAGACTGGGACATGGCGTCCAACGCACTTCTGACTGTGGGGCATGGTCAGAGCAGGGGGAAGCTACCGCTCCAAGAACAGGCTGCAGAGTGTGCCCCAGCTGGGGGACCGCAAGGACCCCTGGTGGGCCAAGAATGGGTGCGACAGTACAAAGCAATTCTGGACTTCTGTGCCCATGAGTGACCAGTCTTCTACACGAGCTGTTAGGGACGCTGGAAGCCTGGGCCTCATACTCTAAGTGACATGCAAAAGTGTCAGGACCTTCTCACTAACCCAGAGGCTGGCTGCCCTGTAGTCTTTGCTGCTTTTCTGTGGTACTGTGGGTTGAACCCAGGGGGCTCCACCATGGAGCTACCTCCTCAGCCCTTTATTAAAATATCATTTTGAGACAGGGTGTCACCAGGTTGCCCAGATGGGGCTCACATGTGTGATCTTCCTGCCTCAGCCTCCCTACATGCTGGAATTACAGGCATGTACCATGCCTGGCTTGCCCTATCGGCTGGAGAACATGCCTCCAGTGACGGCCACCACACAAACAGCGCTGTGACCTTAGACCAACACCACACCCATGCTGCAGCAATCAGTGTGTCAGCTGCAACACTGGCACGTCTGTGGCGGCCCCTGGCACAGCTGGTGGCTAAGCCCCATGTGACTGTGTTCTGCACACCCACTCTTGCTGATGTGTGAATGTCGCACTATCAAACGCCCCGAGCCAGGTGTGGTGGCACTTGCCTGTCAATCCAGCCAGTGAGAGGACTGCAGGCTCAAGGCCAGCCCCGAGGCAGACGGCTGCCACCAGGGACTCTCCAGCTTCCCAAGGCTCGAATGGATTTAAGGACGTTATAGTAAAAACTGTCCACTTCTGGACAAGAGCCATTTCTCACAATACAATGGTGTCTGAAACGTGTGCGCTCTTCTTAGGGTTCTGGAAAGCAGCCAACACGGGTCCTCAAGTCCCTTCCACTTCCCACGCGCTGGGTACAGAGCAGAGGACCCCGGAGGGCAGGGAAGTGCATTCCCTCTCCTCCTCCCTTACACACAGCACCTGCTTCTCCCCTAGGGCCAGGGCAGCACTTCCTCCAGGACACTGGGCTAGGGGGCTGCTCTGGGGAAGGGACAGCTTGTCTGATGCCACTTTGCCACCTCCCTTACTTGACCCAACACCACACCACAAGGGCGTTGGTGAGAGACTGTGCGCTGTGGACCCCGCCATGGCACTGTGTCTTGACCGCACACAGCAGCTGTCTGCATGGACACAGACGGGAGATGTGTTTTAAGGAAGGTGGTAAGAAATTCTAAGGGCCTGGGGATTTAGCTCAGCGGCACAGCGCCTGCCTGGCAAGCTCGAGGTCGTGAGTTCGAGGGGGACCCAAAAAAAGAAATTCTATAGATGTGAATCACACCAGCTGCCTAAACTACCTTAACAGCAACGCCTGACCCCATAAGAATCTGCACTGAGCACGGAGGAAAGGCTCACAGATCTACTTAGCTGCCGTGAGAGCCAAGACTGCCAACCTGAAGGATAATGAACTTGCTTCAGACAGGTGCTTGTGCCGCTGAGCTACATCCCCGGCCCCCTGAACTCGCTTCAATAAAATAATGGTTTGGCTTCTCTGCCAGCAAGAGGCGGCAGGGAGCTGCACGTAGCAGGAAGCACAGAAACGCACTTCCGGTGTGGGCAGGCTGCGCACAGTGCGAGGCCGTGGCCATGGCAACCGTCTCTTCAATAGCCCCAACAACTCCTCGGCAACCGACTCCCGGATGGGCGTTAAGGGGCTGTTCTTTCTCACTTCTGACTGGAGGTATATTTAGTTTCACAAAGTCACTGTTCCCTGAAGTCTAAGGGCAGCTCTGCTCCGCCTTCTATTTATACTTTGCCATCTGCCCACTTCTAATGACGCAGGGACCCAGCAACCCAGATCCTGGGGCGCAGGCAGGCAGCCCGGGAGCCAGCAGGGGGCGCCCGCGTGCCGGAGACGCGGGGAAGACGCCAGAGCAGGGAAGGTGCCAGGAAAAGCCACCTCCCCGTCAGACGGGACAAGAAAATGGAGACCTTACAAAAATGAGGCCGGCAGGACATGTCCCCCTGGCTGAGTTTTTTTTTTCCTCTTGGGGACGCTACGTAAGCATGGTTCCGCTTGAGTTCACCGTGCTCACTGTACATGAAACCAGGAGGGCTCCCGAAGGCCCCTGCCAGGTCCTGAGGTCCTCGTGGGCGAACCCGAGGGAAAACCTGGGAAGGGTGTTTTTTTTTACAACCACGTTCTGTCATTTCCTCATTCCGGGAAAGGCAAACTTATATCTGTGAAACCGAATGGAAGTGGCTGGGTTTTCTCCTCTTTTTTCTACAACTCCAAGATCCTTACATCAATGAATTTCCAAGTCAGAGAAACGATTCTGTCCAACTTCCAGGCCTGACTGCTTCACTGAGGCAAATCGCTGCACACTGCTACCCTGTGAGCGACCACACGCTCGCTGGCCGCTAAATGTGAGGCCCACTTAATGGACAGAGGCTATTATCTGAGATCAATTACCCACACTCCTAACACGTGTGCGCGGCGCCACACTGATTTCTGCCTCTAGATATATGGTTAGATTACGGAGCTTTAAGAAAAAAAAAAGAAAAAATTTCCATACCCAGCTGGCCGTATTCAGGGCACCCAAAGGAATAGAGGTTTCCTTTGCAGTCCATTATCATACTGAATTCCGCCCCGCAGGCCATTTTG
>NW_004955527.1:1484905-1496086 GCF_000276665.1 Chinchilla lanigera | reverse complement strand
GGTTGCGCCCGCAGGCTGCCAGCACGATGGCTTCGTGGCTGAGGCCCTCGATCAGCCTGGGGGCTTCCACTCTCTTGGTGTCGCCGTGGCCCAGCTGTCCCTTCTCGTTCCGCCCTAGATGGACCACAGCCGCGTGAGGGGGGGAAGCGGGGCCGGGCAGCGCCGCCGGGGCTCACGGCCCGAGACCTGTCCAGAGATGGAGCCTCCAAACCGGTGGCCTGAGCCGGGCAGCACAGGCTGCAGCTTCTCCGTCCTCAGCGGGGTGCAGGGTCCGTGGTCCCACCTGCTGCCGCCCTGAGACCCTTTTCCAGCTGCGGCGCCTGCACACCTCTGACCTCCCTTCCAACGGCAGAGCTGGGGCCCGTCCATGTGCACCCCCAATCTCCGATACCAAGGGAAATCCACAAAATGCCTGGATGTGGCCCACAGGTGACTCCTAGGACATCCCCGTCCCCGTGGCGCCTCGGAGGCCCTGCTTCCTCGGCTCCTTCTCTCTGCGGAGTCCAGCACCGGGACCTCCCAACACTGGCCGAGGAGCTCAGCGGATGGGGCACCCACCGCGGACCCCCTGGTCTCTGTCCATCACTTCTCCTCCCATCTGCGTCCCCTCCCCATGACCCCTCAAATACTCAGGCCCCATGAATCCTGGGGACAAGGGACAGACCTGCTCTGAACACCCGGCCTGCAGGGCCAGCTCCGCCCTGGAGCTGCTCCGGCTGAGGCTGTGTCTACCCCGGGGATGCACAGGGGTAACGTGGGTGGCACTGGGAGGCCATGAGGAGAGTTGGCACCCCTGAATCCCACCCAGGTCCCAACATGGGTCTAAAACAAAACCCGTGGGCACTCGCAAGCACCCCCCCTCCACTGAGGGGACCACCCGTGTGACCTAGTGTTTGTGGGTTAAGGGAGATTTGACGGGGCTAAGTCAGAGCACTGTTGGGGGCGCCCCTCCCCAGCATGGAGCTTTTCACTTTGAAGTTATGAGAAACGTGTGAGCAGGGGCCACAAGGCCGGGTGCCAGGGCCCTGGAGGAGGCTGGCAGAGGCCGCGGCCTGCACTGACATGGCTGGACGCTGACCTGGGGCCTGCTGCGAGGAGGTGGCCTCCTCAGCTGTGTACTTTGTCAGAGAGAGGCGTGCTTCAGGGCCACACTGCCACAAGCACCCTGGGTCCACTTTGAAAGGCACCTTCAACACCAAACACAGGGTCACAGTGTGCCAGGAAGGTGCCAGCCTCCCCGGGGCACCAGGGCTACGGACACGGCACCACGCCCCTGGGCTTTCATGTGACCCCCGGTGGACTCATGACGCCCATGGGCGCTCCACGCTGGCTCCGGGGAAATCACAGATTCATAGACAGCAGCTCCCGCCGCAGGGTCAGCAGGGACAGGGACTGTCTTAGAACCACCCGGAGGGGAACTCAGCCGGGTGAGGAAAGCCGTCAAGTCTGGAACGACACTGTGTCCACCATGGGCACAAGGGGTGTGGGGGACACACCCCCAGGCCGACCGGCAGAAGACAAAAATCAGGGCAAATGTCAGCATGTCACCGAGAGCTCAGAAGGATAAATTTGGGCCAGACACACTTGTTAGCTTTTTTTGCAACACAATTATAAAATTAGCAGAGTGCGGGAAGACGACAGATGTTAATATATTTGGACTTTGGTGCAGCAGCTCATGAAATTGTGAAAAATGGTCCAAACAGACCGAAATAAAAATGCAGTCATATGGACAAAAAGGCAGCCAAAGGGCCAGAAACAAAGGGAGGGGACAAACGCCAACATGCCCAGCTGGCAGCAGAGCCCAGGGCTCGGGAGGCAGCGAGCCGTGGTCAATTACCAATACTGTATTAACAATCTGGAAGGGAAGCGGCAGAGCAGGAGCTGCGGGGGCGGCAAGCCGGGGCCCCCAGCCCCGTGAGAACACCAGGACAGGCAACGCAACTACCTAGGGCAGTGCTGGAGAGACGGACCCAACAGGCCGGGAGCTCCAAGGCCAGAGGAGTGGCCGCTGGAGGGGGGCAGAGTTGTGCCTGTGACAAGAGGTGGCAGCTACAAAAGCTGGTGGCATTTAAAGTGGCAAGAACAGAGGCCTTATGTCACACTGTGCTACAGAGCAAGACGGGACTGTCTGCTGCAGGGACACGTGCCTGAAACAGGCACTCGCTCGGAGGCACCTCAGCATCAGAAAGATCAAACTTTAGTCCAAAAGTTCAGGAAAACGTTGCTAAAGAGGATTCAAAGGAGGCCGGGGTGTAAGGGTACATACACGCCTGTAATCCCAGCTCTCAGGAAGCTGAGGCAGGAGGACTGCTGCAAAAAATGAGAAATAAAGAAGGACTCAAACAATTAGTTGGGGCAGTGGCACAAAGCTGAGAAATTAGCGGGTGGAGGAAAGGGATTTCTCTGTAGGGTACCGACAAGGCAGGCTAGGAACGCAGACAAGAGAAAACAGGTCTGTGAGCAGGAGCGGGGCCCACACTGCTCCAGGGGACAGAGAGGGCAGGGACGGAGAGGGCACGTCCGGCCCGGGACGGGGCGCCGCCTGCGTGTACTCACCCCAGCTCCACAGCTTCCCTTCAGTGGTGATGAGGAGGCTGTGGGCAGCACATGAGCCCGAGACCACCGTCCGCACCCGGACCCCCGCCAGGCATCCATATCTGTGGGGCCCCCACAGGTTCTGACCGAGATTTCGGTACGCGGCTGCGGAGAGAACAAGATCCCAGTCAGACCCCGTGCTCAGGGATGGGGAGGAAGAGACCACCTCCAAAACGTCGCCAGCCGCCAAGGGCCCACTTCCCTCAGGTCCAAGGGGCTGTGGGCTGCTGGGCTGGTCTGGCCTGGCCATCAAGAGGCACCCCGGGATGACGTATGCACCTCAATTCCCCGTGCTCCCCAAAGGCCCCAAAGCAAGGCACCCCAGGAGCCAGAGCAGCCCTGGTGTCATGAGCCACCTTGCTGCCCTCCCAGCACCTGCCCCGTCCAGCAAGGCCCCGCCCACAGCCCGCCTCCCTCACCTCCAGCCACACGAGTCTGACCTTTCTTAGGCCTCAGTGTCAGCTGCCCCCACGAACTCAGTTCCCCAACCGTGTCCCTCCTGAGCCCCGCCTGTCCACATCTGACTTAGAAATCCCTCCTCTGGGACCAAAAGGCGAGGGAGGGGAAGGGGACGGGAAAAGAATGAAGATGAGCGCTGTACATGCCCGATGCCCCGTGCTGAACATAAGCACGTACTGCACACACTGACTGATGCAAACAAGAGTCAGAAAGAAACTTCCCCCTTAGCTGGTGGCTCCCCCGTCGGCACCCCTCCTGCCGGGCCACCTGCCTTCCCTCTTCCTCCCGTGACAGCAGCCAGGGCGGCCCAGACTCCTGGCACATGGTGACGGCTCAACACCACTTCAGCACCCGGCGGGCAACAGATCGGCTACTCCCCCGACATCCCTGCTTCCACCACGAGGAAGGGGCAGGACCATTGTTAGCTTCATTTTCAACTTGGGATCTTGAGTACGTGACAGAGCAGTGGTGACAACTTCCAGAAAGTAGGAACCAGCAGCTCATGGTGTCACACGGGCGCCTGGAGGCGCTGACTGCAAGCTGTGAGGCTGTGACTCTGTCCCTGGAGTCCTCTCTCCCTGTCACATGGCAGATCCCCTGCAGGGTGTGTGGCCCCTAGTGGTCAGAGGGCTCCAAGTGGATTCATAACAGCGCCACACAGGCAACACCTCCACTAACAGCCGTGGGGATGTCAGGCATGCCCAGGGCACAGAGAAGACAAAGGCAGTGGCCTCAGAGGCTACATCAGAACGGGAAGAGAGCCCTGAGGCGCCACCCAAGTTAGGAGGCAGTAAGTACGGGAGGAAACTTGGGGAAGGTCTGCCACCAAGAGCTCCCACGGTGCCCCGCTGCAGGTCCAGCACTCAGCCAGCTCCCAAGGACAGAGGGGAGGCTCTGTCCAGAGGGCTCACAGCTAATTCTGGCAGCGGCAGTCAGCTTGATGGATGTTAATATCCCTCCTCCTCTACCTCTTTTTCCTGCATCAGCCTCCAGGACCCCAAGGCCTGGTCCTAATTACGTTGCCCACCCTGCTGTCTGGGAAGCCAAACAGTGAGATGCAGGCTGCTTGTGGTTGGGGTCCCTCGGCTCCCTGACAGGTGAGCGGGGCAGGCATCTTCTCAAACCTTGTCCATCCCATGGGAAAACAAATCCCCCTCCCTTCCCTCCAATGTTTACTAGCTGACATTTAAAGATATTTTTAAAGCCAGGTGTGGTGGCACACGCCTGTAATCCCAGCACTTGGGAGGCTCAGGCAGGAGGATCGTTGCGAGTTCGAGACAAGCCTGGGCTACAAAGTGAGCTCAAGACCAGCCTGAACTGCATAGCGAGACCCTGTCTCAGAAAGACAAAAAAAAAAAAACAGTATTTTTAGAAGTGAAAATATTACATATGCCGGACATGGTGGCACATGCCTGTCATCCCAGCACTCAGGAGGCTGAGGCAGGAAGACTGCCGTGAGTTCAAGGTTAGCCTGGGCTATAAAGTAAGTTCAATGCCAGCCTGGACTGCACTGCAAAACCCTGTCTCAAAAAGACAGAAAAAGAGGCTGGGGATTTAGCTCAGCAGCACAGCGCCTGCCCGGCAAGCGCAAGGTCGTGAGTTTGATTCCCGGTACCAGAAAAAGACCAAAAATCAATCAATCAATCAATCAATCAATCAATCAAAAAGACGGGGGGGCAGAAAAAAGAAAAAGAAGAGAAGAAAAATATTACATAAACCTACTTAGGAACAGAAACCTCAGAAATAGAGATAGAAGGGGGGGTGGCGATATTGAGATACCCCATTAGAGCTTCTGGAGCCTCAGAAGGAGCAGGAGGCTGAGGGTTCCCTCGCCCCGTGCTGGGCCACAGGATGGCACCTATCCCTGCCCCTTGAGCTGTGGTGGGCCACTTAGCTAAGAGCAGGACTGGCGGAGGTGCCACCTGCATGCGGGCTGTGCTGTTGCCGCAGACCAGGAGGCGTTCCCGGGACTCAGCTGCCTGCAGCAGGACAGGCTTGCTGCACAAGGGAGCCGCCACGCGTTGCGACCCACGGAGGCTGCCTCCTCGGGATGAGCTGGTCTCCCATGCCTTGCCCTGAGTGCCAGGTGTGACAGTGGGCAAATATTTGTTCAGGGGCGAAGCAATGGTAGAAAGCACGTTGGGCAAGTTTCCAAATAAAACCAAGAAGCCATAAAGCACGGCAACATGCCAGCCTCGTCAGGGACAGGCCCAGTTCTCCAGAGGAAAGACGCCAACTTCCTAAAGGCAGCTGGGATAAAAAGTTACAGCTTGGGACTTCCCTGCTCCCTCTCTCTCTTGCTGTCCACCTGGCTCCTGCAGCAAGCTGGCCGCTTGTGAACCAATGTGGGCTGTCAAAGCATAGGACTTCCTGACACCTGACAGCCGACGAATGTCTAAGCCTCCGGCAGCATTGCATGGGACCGGCCTCTTCCCTGTCAGGGAGGCCAGTGACAGGCAGAAGAGGAGGAGGAGGAAAATGGTGTCCGTGCTTATTTGAGAAAGCCATTTCTATTTCCCTGTGTAATCTTAATGAAACTGGTTTCTTAAAGGCAGAACTGCAAGATCGGAGTCTCTCCAGACCAGGATTCAAATCCAGCTCCACCACAGCAGTGGCTGTGCAGCCCCAGACAAGTCACTTGGCCTCCATGAACACATTTGTAAACAGAGAATACCTACCTGATGGGTGGTCAGCAGAAGTGCACGGGACACCTAGTAGGGAAGAAGCAACTGATTGATGTTTAGAAACTGTTTTCCATACCTTGTTGCTTAGGCACTTCTTTACGACCAATCAAGTCCCAGTTGGTTGCCCCAAAAATCAAAAGTTGACCTTTGCACTTAGACCCTTCAAGTTTCTACAGAGACGGAGAGAAGGAAAAGGATTAGCTTGTTAAGGCTGCTTCTAGCTCTCCTAGGCTGTCCCGCCAAAGCATGAGACAAAATTTTTGTATGTGCAGTTCTTTTTGGGGTTTAAACTCAGAGCTTCATGCATGCTAAGCAAGCACTCCACCACTGAGCTGTAACCCCTGCCCTTTATAAATTTTAAGATAAGATTGCTAAGTTGTGCAGACTCGTCTCAGACTTGCAATCCTCCTGTCTCAGCCTCTTGAGCAGCTAGGATCACAAGGATGCACCACCATACCCAGTGAAAATAATCCTTAGTTGGGGCTCCTATGGGCACTGCACACCAGTCAGAGGTTCTACCCAATTTCTCCCTAATCTGTAGGTTCAAAAGTGGGTGACCCCCAACTTGCCCCCAGCAGCTCCCTCGTTATGCCTGGACTCATTTTTTTTTTCTTTTGGGTACCGGGAATCGAATCCACAACCTTGCGCTTGCCAGGCAGGCGCTGTGCCGCTGAGCTAAATCCCCAGCCCCTGGACTCATTTTTAAATAGCTTTTGCAAAACACTAAAACAGAAGCCAAATTACAGTCCTTCTCTTCCACTCTGAGGACGGACAGGTACCTGCGCAGGGGTTACTGAGCCCCATGAGGGAGTCAGGGCTCCCCCTTGGGCTGAGTGCGTTTCCCCACAGTGAACACTGTTCCACTGGTGGCCTCTGAACCTCGCGAGTCCAGTGTCATTTCTGCATGTCACCACGCCGCTGTCCCTGTTTGCTGCTCACCGTGCCAGGGGTGGGCTCAAGTTTGCATGAGGAGCCCGGGCATTAGTGATAAGTGTTGTACTTCTCCAGGGCAGGGAGGATGGCAAGGAGAGGGGACAGGATCTGTAGGGGCAGGAGGGTGACACAGGTGGCCTTCTAGGGGCTCAGTGATGCCCACAAGCCAGGGACCCATGGTGAGTGAACCAGAGGACCTTCCCAGGGTCAGGCCTCAAGGGACAGAATGTCACTTCCCACCAGCGCACTTCACTCCGCATCCCTCATCAGTCTCAGCTGAGAACGTGAATAGGGCCACCGGCCTTCACCTGTCCCTGAAAATCTGTGGCATTCAACAGCCTCAGTGTTCTGTCCTCGTCAACATCGAAACAGACTTTTTAACACGTGGTTGCCTGGGGATGTAGCTCAGCAGCACCTGCCTGGCACCTGGGGGGCTATGGGTTTGATCCCCAGTCCAAAAAAGATGAAATCAACTCAGCAGACCCGAGGCTGAGCTCCACCACAGTGAGAGAAGTGTGGCTTCCCGCTTCCGCTTGTGCCCTTTCTGGTCTGATCTATGCGATCCTTCCTGGGCGCCTGGAGCCACACAGGCAGCCCCACGTGCAGTCATCCCCACTCGGCTGGACGCCTGCCAGGCTGGGTGTCTGGCACTGTGCTCTGCATGTTTAAGGTCACGATGAACACGTTGCATTTCTTAGGGAACCTGGGGTCACAAGTGGGTCCCGCCACACTCTGCCACACCGACGTGGCAAGAGGGAGGTTTCTGCACAGGAATGGAGCCGCCTCAGCTGCTGAATTATTCACAGCTCTTGCTTTGGCAGGGGAGCACCCCCCAGACTCAGGTTACTTGAACGGGAGCCTGGTTTCCCCTGCCTACCGTCTTCCCTTCCTGATGCAAAGGAAGATGTGGCTGGGACATGTCACAGCCGGTTGTGCGCCCCCTGCAAGAGGCCCTGGGCCCCCGATCAAGCCACTCACTCACACTCTGCTATGTCCAGGTCAGTGTGGTGGGGGCAGCAGAGACAGGAAGGGGCAGGCACCAGGGGACAAAGTTGGAAGAGGGGGCCAGAATGACCATCGCCCCAGGCAGGCAGAGGTTCCAGGGGCCCATGCTCAGCATTTCCATGAGGGTGAAACCACCCCAGCACTGGGTGCAACTTCATGGGCGCTGTGGCTCCCCAGAACCCTTGGCTCCATCAGGCCAGGGGGCCCAGGCTGCACCCAGACGGCCAGAACCCGCTGCCCTTAGCTTGGGCGCAGCGTTCCTGAATGACCCGGGCACGGGTCAAGGGCTCACGAAGCCCTTCAAGCCAGCTAAGCACTAAAACCCAGCTCACCCTTTGTGCTAAAAGGCCTCTGCAGGGAACTGAGTCCACTCTAGTGATGCCAGCTGGCTTCCTCTCAAGGGCACCGGCACCTCGACTCAAATTTGTATGTCTCAGGCCCTGTGTCCTCCCACACGACACGAAGGAACTGCTTCCTCACTATTCCACACAAGTGTCTGTTATGAGCCACTCGCCTGTATTTCTCCACAGACAACACGGGTGGTGAGCCTACGGCCCGCGGGCCGTATCACGGGCCACTCTAAAAGGTTCGCCACCGCTGCTCTGTAACTTAATTCTTCGCTCCACCTTTTTTTTATTTGTTTTGTTTTGTTTTTTTTCCGGTACTGGGAATCGAACTCATGACCTTGCGCTTGCCAGGCAGGCGCTGTGCCGCTGAGCTAAATCCCTAGCCCCTCTTCGCTCCATCTTATATGGAATAAAAAAAAAAAAAAAAAAAAAAAAAACCTAAGTAAAAAATGTTACTCCCTAATGAGTCCTTGATTGATCAGTATTGCATGTCTCTATTTGTTTTCATAAGAAACCACTTTGAAGATATCAATATGTAATACAACAAGCATTGCTAATTTCCGACCACTTTGTAACTCTGTATTATCTGTACTGTTCTTTTGCTATTTTGTAAAAGGTTGTCTGTCTGCTAATGTTTTCCTCCTTTTATTTAAAAAAAAAAATGTTACTCCCAACACTTCAATCACAGCCGTATCACTCTTAGTGAGCTGGGGTGGACTCGGACCCTCAGTCCCAGCCCCACTGCCCCAAATCCAGGAACCGGTATATTGCCTGACCCTCCGGGGCTGAAGCCAGGCTCCACCGCCGGTCGGGAGACGCTTCCATGGATGAACGTGGTGACCACAACGTTGCTCCTGTCTAAAGGGCCTGAAAACAGATGAGCCTAAAACGCAGTCCCCTGGCAGGACAAACGAAATTCATCTCACCTTGCTGCCCCCCAGCAACGGGTCACCGAGGTGACCTGGGCCCAGACGAAGGGCCATGGCAGAAAAACGCACCGAGCTGCTCAATCAACAAAATGGGATTTTGGGTCCAGCGTGTTCTGTATTACTGCCCAATTGCAAAAGGCATGTCTGCGAGATGGACACGCGTGCAGGAGACCGCTGCTGCCCCGGGAGGGAAGGCCACTGAGAGACAGGCAGCAACGGGAAACTAACGGGCAGTCAGCTAAAACACGCAGGCTCCACTTTCAGCTGGGTTGGACCCTTCCACATAGGCCAGACCTGTCTCCGAGCTACAAAAATCTCAGCAACCCCAGGCTAGAGACACTATGGAGGCCTGGACACCTGCAACACTCACCTGTTCCTGAGGACTCAGCCAAGGCGGCTCGCTCTACTTGCTCTACAAGGCTGAGGTTCATAGCACTCAAGTCTGAACCCTAGGAGGATAAAATGCTCATCTGAAAACCACACACCCACCTCAGGGACTCAGAGAGTATTTCCCAAGACTGAAATCCTGAGACTGTTTTGTAAAAATATCCATCTTTTACTAAGGCAACTTTGCCCAAGTGTACGTGTCCGCCTTCCCGGGTCACGAGGACACCTGCAGGGCGGTGGAAAGGCTTGCACATGCTCCATAGAAAGCTCCTTCTGCGTCAAACCAGCCATTCTGGGTGGCCTGTGGTACCACACGGGTCCTCAGCACTGCCCAGCAGAGGGAGATCAGCGACCTGGGACCAGAGACACTGGGCAGGATGCCAACCCAGGACAAGGAGCAAGAGTGCCAGCCTGGGCCTACGGGAGGGAAATCTGGGCTGCGAGGGCCAGGCCCTGACCCTGGTCCAAATCCAACAGATATAAATGAGAACAGAAACTCAGGTGTGCCCTTTCCACGAGGCATAAAAGAGCATCATTTGTTGAAACCCTTGCGGACTTGTTTCTGACCCTATCAGCTCACAGGAATCTGATCAGCAGTCCTTCTGCTTTAAGAGTAAGAAATATACAGCTAGAATGTATTATATATACATCATGACATGTATGTATAGGCAAGTTTAAAAAAATAATAGATGCAAACGGGAAACAAGTGTAAACTGCCAAAGACTCTCCACCCAGTCTTGTAAAACGTGCCATTTCCACGCGACAAACCAGCTTCACACAGCGCTGGGGGCTGCAGAAGTGACTGGGTGGAAAACTTGGTGCCCCTCCAACTCTTGGTCTGCAGCTACCATGTTGGGTGCATCCCAGTGCGGGCTAAGAATCTTTTATTTCCTGACCCCCAAAGCCACTGCTCCAAGCACAGTTAACTGGAGCCACGCAGCTGACGACGCAGAAGTAGATGTTTGAACACAACCTTGCTTTTTACTAATGCACACAGAGCTCGAAAGCCCAAGCTTGTCCAGCCTTGCCTCCCAGTTTGTGTCCTAACACAGCGTGATTGATGGGCCTAAGTCTGGATTAGCTCTGCCGAAGAAAAACAGCTCCTGCGTTCCCGTTTCTCAATTGCCTGGCACTGTCTTGGCACCTGGCCAGCACACGGCCCTACCTGGGCAAGACCTTCCGACATGGGAGGTGAGTCCTTCCTCAGGGACGGCAGTTTGAAAGCAACTGCACAGGTACAATCCCCAAGGCCCTCACACCCCACACCTCCCTTATCTGTGAAGTGGTGGCGAAGCCCCATTTCTAACCAGAAGGCAGGCCGGCTCCTGCGGAAGCCCTCTGCTCCGGTCAACCGGCACCAGCCTCCCGAGCATGCGCGCATGGGGAGACAAGATCCTCCCCAGAGAGTCACTCTAAACCCCTAGGGGAAGTTCCATCTCTCTTCTGGGGTTATCTGAGAACATGGTGAAGGCTCTGACTCCCTTCTCCAAAACCTGGCCCACTGCAAACTTGCAGAAAGTTCTGGCCAGAGATGGTGCAGACCCTGGACTCAGCTCTGCAGGGCTCTGCAGGTACCTAAGTAGAGCGGACCACCACCTTCACTGCCACTCTAGCAAGTGACGCCTACTCATTCCGCGGAGGTGCCTTGCACCTGACCCCACAGTTGGGAGGCCTGCACCCCGCAACGCGGCCCACCAGCGGCGAACAAAGCCGGAGCCCCTCAGGGCCAGAGCTCCCGGGAGGGGGGAGCCTCTGAGCATGCGCCCTCGCACCACGGCCCCCGCCTTCCCGGCGCGGACGGCGCAGGGCCTCACGGGGCATGCGCGGCGGCCCAGAGGCCCC
>NW_004955527.1:1472595-1482820 GCF_000276665.1 Chinchilla lanigera | reverse complement strand
CCCGCGTCGGGCGCCACGCCGCAGACCTGGCCCTGCTCGCTGCTGCGCGTTCCGCAGGCCGGCGAGCGCGCCCGGGGCCTTCCACGCAGGGCGTCCTGCTCGCCAGAGACGTCTTTGGGGCTTAGGAGAACGTTGGATTGTTTTCCCCGGGCACGTCTAGACAGGTCACCTGAGGACACTCGCTGGAAAATAGTTACTTTGCTCATGTAGCAGCCAACAAGGGACGTGCCCTAATTGAGCGATCGGAATGAAAGAGGAATACAATTTGAATAACTTTCTCCTATGCAGAGAGAGGCTGGTTTTTATTTGCCTATGGATGAGTCCCCTGTGTGTAGCAAGGTGCTGTTGCGCGGTCCAGTTACATAAAAATAACATACGAATGTATTACTCATTTAATTTGAGGGACAAGGATGCACTTGAAGCTACTTCTGATGGAAATGTCTCATTTCTTGACGTATTTACCGAGCGCCCCCAGCACATGCGAGAGACTCACAGTACTAAATGCTTGGGAACAAAGTTTCTGCCCCAGGAGAACGCGCAGTAAGGAGAAAAAGAGATTAATTAAACAAGTGTTGCGAGTGTAATCCGTGTTACAAAGTGATACCTATTTAGACACATTATGGCCGAAAAGGTATCGTATTTCCAGGTGGGGAAAGCATTCCTGTGGGAAGTCCAAAGGAAGGATAAGCCTCACGGGAGAGGACAGAAAGAGTATTCCCAGCCAGATGGGAGGAACTATACGGAGTCCGGGGATCCTGAGATGAAAGTATCCGCTGGGGCCGGGGTAAGAAAATTAAAGTAGCTAGGGCTGAGAAGGCAGGGGTCACGCAGAGCCTGGCAAGCCACCCAGAAGATTGATTATTATTTGTTGAAAGTTGTTTGCTCATCCTGGGATTGGGGGAGAAAGGGGGAAAAAAAAAAAAGACTTGCGTTCTCCCTACCGTCTCCCTCACTCCCACATTACCGTCTCAGGGTAACTTTGCCGCTGTTTTCATCTCGGTTCTGCCTGGGGCGCCGGGCAGAGGGAAGTTCCTTTATTAACTTCCTGCAGACGGATAGAGTTCTAGGACTTTTCATGAATTGTTACAGCAAGATTGAGAGGCAGCAGATGTCTCCAGGAAGACAGAATTCAAGAAGCCCCAATCTGAAGTATTTGACCCAAGTCAAAAGTCTATGTGTCCGCGGAACCCAGAGCACTTGGGTAAACAAACAAACAAATTTTGGAAATGAGCGACCTACTGCTACATTTCAGAGAGTTTCAGAAAGGTCGGGATAGACTAGCGCCCTTAGAAAAGCTTTTCTTCATAGCCTTTGCATTTAAAAAGAAAAAATGGTTGAGGAGATTACGCCTTGGTGCTTTGATAGAAAGCTTAAGTAGAATCAAGCTGGAAAAAAAAAACAAAAAAAACAAAAAAAAACCACTTCGCCTAAATACTCTGAAGTCCCCTTCAGGAACCGGCAGGCTGATGCATGTCAGGCCAAGGGGGTGGGTTGGATGCTTGCTCTCCAAACATCCTGTGTGGCCAATTAGGGACGCTATTGACAGTGCTTTTAGATTTGAGCCTGAGAGTCTCTCTCTCTTTCCCCTCCTGCCCCATTATAATGCTTTTTACCAGTGTCAAAGCTATGCGTCAGAAACACTGACGCAATGGGACGCTAATACCACATCGCATCGTCTGACCCTAGGTGTGGTGCTCCCAAAACTGGTTCTTCCTGAGACTGTGCTGCAGGAGAAAAAGCACTCTGGGTTTAACGCCTTCTAACTGGCCCTGCTTGTCAGATGACACAAGTGATTTCTGGGACTGCAAGCCTGATCCCACAGCAGTCCTGGCCCAGGGAGGGAAGCCTGGTGACTCTCGGGTTGAAATGGACGTGCTGCTGCTGCTGCTGCGGGTGCCGAGGCTGCTTAAGCTCCGCAGCCGGGCGTGTCAGCGCCAGCAGCTGCTTATGTAACAAACGCTACAGAGCAAGGCGCACCTACCGGGAGGCTGGAAGCGGCAGGCACTTCCGCCTCCAAAATGTGCTTGGCATTTCACTTCCCTTTAATTGAGCAACTTCTCCGGGGACAGGGTGGTTTGGTGCAAAACCTGGAGAGCAGAAGGGGAAGCAGGGAACCGAGATGTTTCAGGCACTTCCGGGTGCAGGTGCCTGGCGTTGTGCTGAGCGTTTTGGACCCAGAGTGTGGGAATGCAGGTTCCAGGTGCCAGCCTGCCTTCACTGTTCTGTCTCTTCTGGTCTTCAGTAAAGGCATGCCTGTAATCCCAACACTTGGTTGTTGTTTTTTGTTTTGTTTTGTACCAGGAATCGAACTCAGGACCTGGCACTTGCCAGGCAGGCACAGTGCCACTGAGCTACATCCCCGGCCCAACCCCAACACTTGGGAAACTGAGGCAGGAGAGTCTCAAGTTTGAGCCAAATCTGGACAATTTAGCGACTTAGAAGTAAAAAAAGAAAAGGAGGGGGCGGAGGATGTAATTTAGTACATAGGCTCTCAATCCCCAATACCAAAAATTTAAAAAATGCAAAACATCTCAGTAATTTTATTATGTTAACCTGGGCACAGGGGCACATGCCTGTAGTCCTGGCTACTCAGAAAACTAAGGCAGGAAGACTGCTTGAGCCCAGGAGTTTGAGGCCAACCTGGGCAATATAAGCAATTTTAGCTGGGTATGGTGGCACATGCCTGAAATCTCAGCACTTTGGGAGGCTGAGGCAGGATGACCACTGTTAGTTTGAGGCCAACCTGAACTATGATACCTAGTGAGACTGTCTCAAAAAAAAAGAAAGAAATTTATAACTAAAGAAAGCCATTGTTATGAAAGGGATTTTTTTTTTTTTTTTTTGGTACCAAGGATCGAACTCAGGACCTTGTGCTTGCCAGGCAGGCGCATGTGCCACTGAGCTACATCCCTAGCCCAAGAAAGCCATTGTTGTGGCACATACCTATAATCCCAGCACTCAGGAGGCTGAGGCAGGAGGTTTGGAATTTGAGTCCAAGGGTATATATCAAATTTGTGACCAACCTGGACTACACAGTGAGATCCTATCTCAACAAAACAAAACAAAGCAAGTAAACAGGGGTGGGGAGGTAGGCCAGGGCTAGAGTGCCTGCCTAGCATGTGTGAACCCCTGGGTTTAATCCCCAGCACCACACACACACACACACACACACACACACACATAATATAATAAATTTTAAATTTATTTTATTTTATTTTGGTTTCTTGAGACAGGGTCTCACTTTGTAGTTCAGGGTGCCCTTGAACTCAAAGTCCTCCTGCCTCAGCCTCGCAAATGCTGGGATTACAGGCGTGCAGCCCACACCTCGCTAAAAATAGCTTTGTATATCTTGGATTAATGTAGTATTAAAATCAATTTCGCCTCTTTCTTCTTGCTCTTCTTCTGTGACTACCACAAAAGTTGATAATAACCTATTTAAAATATTGGGGTTCACATTTTACCCACACTGGACAGCAGCACCTTTGCAATCGAACCCAGAAAGCCAGCCTCTCCTGCCACCAACCCGCTGTATTTTTCGCATCTGGTTTCCCATCTGCCTAGGCGTAAGGTGGCAAAAGAAAGTCTGGCCCGAGTTCTCTAGGGTCCCTCCTGGCTTGATTATTCCCTGCCTCAGGGATGCGTAGAAGCAGAGCTCCTGTCCTAGTGACTGGAGATATGTTTTCGGGGACATAAAGATCCAATTGTTTGATGTCTGTCGGTGACTCAGGAAATTATAGAATCTAAAGGGTCTTGCCAGGTGTGGTGGCCCGCACCTGTAATCTCAATGCTCAGGAGGCTGAGACAGGAGTGTTGCCAGGAGTTCAAGGCCAGCCTGGCCTACACAGTTAGTTAAAGGCCAGCCCAAACTACACAGTGAGACCCTGTCTCAGGGAAAAAAAAAAAAAAGGGGGTCTTCAGATATAGCCAGAAGGCAGGGCGCGGTGGCGCATGCCTGTAATCCTGGTACTTGGGAGGCTGAGGCAGGAGGGCCTTGAAGTTCAAGACCACCCTGGGCCACAAAAGTGAGTTCAAGGCCAGCCTGAACTGCACAGCGAGACCCTGTCTCAAAAAGACAATAAATGAATAAATAAGTAAGTACATACATATTATAGCCAGAACTATAAATCTTCAACCTGTGAGCCCCTCCCGAGCGTGGCTGTTTGTCCTGCAAGCTGGCAGGACAGCTGGTAGCAAGTGGTCAGTGTGTGCTCATTGACCTCAACATTTCACAGGGAAAGGGGCACACCGCAGAGAGGCTCCCAGACCTCCCAGGGCCACACAGCTGGCTGGTAAGAGAGCCGGGAAGAACACAGCCCTCAAAGCCCAGCTCAGGAAACCGTGATGTGGGACCAGCAGCACCTCAAACCCTTTGGGGTTTGTTAGAGACACGGAATTTCAGGCTGGGCCCCAGACCCACACGATCAGAAACTGCTCTTCCTTGGTGCTGGTACTGGAGATTGAACCTGGGCCTTGGGCATGCTAGGCTCACCCTCTGCCACTGAGCTACACCTCCTGTTTAGAAACTGCGATTTTAGCCGGGCGTGGTGGCGCACACCTGTGATCCCAGCACTCGGAAGGCTGAGGCAGGAGGATTGTTGTGAGTTTGAGACCAGCCTGGGCTACAAAGTGAGCTCAAGGCCAGCCTGAACTACACAGCGAGACCCTGTCTCAAAAAGACAAAAAAGGGGCTGGGGATTTAGCTCAGTGGCACAGCACCTGCCTGGCAAGTGCAAGGTCGTGAGTTCGATTCCTGGTACGGGGGCGGGGGGGAAATAGCACCTCACTGTGTAGTCCAGGCTGGACTTGAACTCACTGTGTAGCCTAGGCTGGCTTCAAATTTGTGCTGATCTTCCTGTTTCAGCCTCCTGAGTGCTGGGATTACAGATGTGGGCCACTGTACTCCATAGAAACTGTATTTTTAGCAAGATTTCCTGGGTGATTTGGGAGGGAGGTATTGAGGGTTGAACCCAGGGCCTTTGCATTGTGCTGCACTCCCAGCCCTTTATTAAAATTTTAAAAAATGAAATACAAGGGTCTTGCTAAATCACTAAGATCCCCAGGCTGGGCTTGAACTTGTGATCCTTCTGCCTCAGCCTCCTGAGGGCCAGGACTGCAGGTGTGCACCACCAGGACCGGGCTCCTGGGTGCCTGCTGATGCAGCTGGCAGTATGAGAGGTGCTTCTGGGGTCACCCCACTGCTCACTTTATTGGGGCTGCTCACCATCCTGCTCACATCGGGAGGTATCAGGCACAGGACCCCTGGGACGATTCAAGGCCAGTCGGGCATTTTCTGAGTCTTTGCCCTGAACTGGGCAGGTGCGGAGCTGCCTCTGTGGAGGGTTGCACCGGGCCACCTGCTTCTCAAGAATGAGGATGAGCGATCACTTCACACACTTGCCCCTCTCTGCTCTCCCTACCCCTCCTTTAATAAAAGAGAAGCCAGAAGAAACATGAAATGAAAGTAGGCATGTCTTAGGAGTTAAACAACTCTTCAGATGGAGGAAACCCAGGATGGAAATCAGTTTCATCAGGGTCTGCCTGACTGCTGGCAACCGGTGTGCACATTTGCGTTTGGGCTGTGTCCCTGACTTATGGTGGGAACACAGTTTGTAGAACTGCTCTCTATTTGTTTGTTTGTTTGTTTTCCGGTACCAGGAATTGAACTCACAACCTTGCACTTGCCAGGCAGGCGCTGTGCCGCTGAGCTAAATCCCCATCCCCTAGAACTGCTCTCTAATCAGTAGTTCACCAGTCATTCTCTAAGAAGATCCCTCCGCCAAGCTTGCAGATCAAAGCCATGCTCTGCAGACTCCGTGACCCTTGGGCAGTGTGGGTGCACAGTTTTGAGATCAGAGGACACCCAGGGACACGAGTACCCAAGGCTTTGCACCTACCATAGAGTTGTGTCATTTTGCCCAGTGCGGTGGTACACACTTGTAATCCCAGTGCTCAGGAGGCTCAGTCAGGAGGATCGAAGTGAGTTTGAGGCCCGCCTGGGCTAAATAGCAAGACCCTGTTTCAAAGTACCATCGCCCTCCAAAAAAAAAAATTGTCATTTGCCGGGAAGGTCAGTGATAAGAAAAGCAGGGATACAGCTGTGCATATCAGGCGGCCCTCGTGGCTGGAACCATTACATTTCAGGCAGTGTCATGTCATAAAAACTATAAGCTGTCCAGCGTGGTGGCGCACATCTGTACTCCCAGCACTTGGGAGGCTGAGGCAGGAGGTTGTTGCGAGTTCAAGGCCTTCTTCCACCACATAGCGAGACCCCATCTTAAAAAAGCAAAGAGCGGGGCTGGCGATTTAGCTCAGCAGCACAGTGCCTGCCTGGAAAATGCAAGGTCGTGAGTTCAATTCCTGGTACGGGGCGGGGGGCGGGGCACAAAAAAAAAAAACAAAGAGCAAAAAAAGAAAAGAAAAGAAAGGAAAAGAAAAACTGTAAGCTTTAGAGAAACTGAGAAATGAAGAATTCAATCCACAGAGAGCAGCACCATGCAACACCTGGGCTGCCTGATGGTCCCTCACCTTCGCTGAGGCTGGACCTAGCCAGTGAAACGAGGAGTTCCAACACAGCCCAGAAACCCAGTGTTTACTATGCACTCACTGCTCAACAAAAAGAGCATGCTCAACATGCCTGAGGTGCTGGGTGCTACACCCAGGGCGGCAAAGAAAACACAGTGGCACAGACTGGGTGGGTTACAGTACAGAAATTTGTCTTCTCGCTGCTTTGGAGGGTACAAGCCCAAGGAGTCCACAAGGTTGGGCTCTTGTCTCTGTGTCTTTATAAAATCTGTCCTCCTAGGCTGGGCGTGGGGGCGCACGCCTGTAATCCCAGCACTCGGGAGGCTGAAGCAGGGGGATTGTTGTGAGTTCGAGGCCAGCCTGGGCTACAAAGTGAGCTCAAGGCCAGCCTGAGGTACAGAGCAAGACCCTTTCTCAAGAAAGCAAAATAATAATAATATTATTATAATAATAAAGAGTATTTCAAAATGCACTGTCTCTTAGTATTTAGTTCCAGGAGCCCCATGGGCCCCATATCAGTCTATATGGACTAGCTGTATTTCCATGTCACCACCCGCTGACCCAGATGCTGGGACTCACTCAGATCTTCATAACAAGCCACGCTGCCACCTCAGTGGCTCTTCCCCCAGCCCACCGAACTGCACGTGTCAGGTGGCCCCAGCCATCAGAGGGCGAGACAGACACCCAGCCACCAGAACAGCAGGGTAAGTGTGGCAGGTGGATCCCAGCACCCACCCCCCAGCCAGGGGGAGGCACAGAGGTGGTGCAGGACCTGAACAGCTGGGGAAGGAGATTTGTAACAGTGTCCAGTAAGTGGCCACCCAAGGCCAAGGAGCATAGCTCAGATGGAGGAAGCTTAGGCCAACATGGGGGAGCACACGGGTAAACCCAGCCCTCTGGGAAGCTGAGTCAGGAAGATCGCAAGCTTGAGTTCAGCATGGGCGATTTTTTTGTTTTGTTTTGTTTTGTTTTTCTGGTACCAGGAATCAAACTCACAACCTTGGGCTTGCTGGGCAGGTGCTGTGCCCCTGAGCTAAATCCCCAGCCCCTGGCATGGGTGATTTAGCAACTTAGTGAGACCCTGTCTCAAATAAAAAATGAAAGGGGAGACTTGGGCTGTAGCTGTATGATAGCCCTTGTTTTTTTTTTTTTTGGTACTGGTGGAACTCAGGACCTTGTGCTTGCCAGGCAGGCACTTGTACCGCTGAGCTATATCCCCAGCCTGATAGCCCTTGTTCAAACCCCAATACCACGCGTGCACACACAAAGAGGAAGTTTGAGAATAGACTCAAAATCCCCCAGTGGATTGTATTGCAAACAGTGATGGTAAAACGACAGCTCCCAGGGCTTTGCGTGCCAACTTTAACCTGCATTAGGTGCTACTTCAGCAGGCTCCTTTCTGTACACCATTGAGATGAGAAGCTGCTGTCTGTGTCCATGAGGTCTTCAGAAATTTAATTTTTGTTTTGCTTTGTTTTGGTTTAGTTTCTTTTGGTCTTTTTTGAGACAGGGTCTCACTATGCAATTCAGGCTGGCCTTGAGCTCACTTTGTAGCCCAGGCTGGTCTGGAACTTGAAATGATCCTCCTGCCTCAGCCTCCCGAGTGCTGGGATTACAGGCGCGCGCCACCATGTCCGGCCAAAATTTAATTTTTAAAAATTGTCATGGCTATGCATGGTGGTGCACACCTGTAATCCCAGCACTCAGGAGCCTGAGGCAGGTGGGTGGACATGAGCTTGAGGCCAGCCTGGAATACAGGCTGTATTTACTGTTGCAATAAAGTAAAATAAAATAGCCAGGCGTGGTGAAGATTTTGGCGGGGGGGAGGCTTTTTTCTGGTACCCGGAATCAAACTCACGACCTTGCGCTTGCCAGGCAGGCGCTGTGCCGCTGAGCTAAATCCCCAGCCCCCCTAGGTGAAGATTTTCCATATTTGTTTTGTTTTGTTTTTTGAGGCAGATTCTCGCTCCTTTGCCCACGCTGACTTTGAATTTCAGGGCTCAAGCAATCCTCCTGCCTCAGCCTCCTGAGTGCTGGGATTACAGGTGGGGGCCACCGTGCGCCACCACATCTGGCAACGCATCCTTTAGACAGCATCCAAGCTCCTCGTCTGAGGAATGAGTCAGGGAAGCCGGGCTGACCCCAAGCCTGAACCCCTCGCGTGGCGCCGCTGGGCTGTGCTGGGTTCCCCTCTCTACAGGAGACCACCTTTTATCTTCTGGGCAGTTTATACATCTGTTATTGTCCACAGTTTTCTAAAGACCCTTTTATTACCAAACCTTGTTAAGCCACTGGAGCCTGGGCCGTCCCTCCCTGCCCTGGGGCCTGGTCCCCTCCCACGCATCCCCACCCAGTGCTCAGGGTCCAAATGGTGTGGACTGGGACCCTGGAGGGGGTTTCTGGGTGACTCAGAGCTGGGTGAACACAGGTGACCCCAGTGGAGCAGGGCCCTTCTGCGAGGCTGAACCGGGCGCTAGGGACACATAAAGCACAGGTTTGAACTGCCTGGGTTCTGTGCCCAGCTCTGCCGCCCGCTGGTGCAACCGCAGGCGAGTTAATTCGCCTCTCTGTGCCTCTTTTCCCTTCTGTGTAGCCAGTCTCATCTGCAGTGTACATGAGCTGGTCTGCAGCAGTGCCTGCCTAGCGCAGTGAGCGCTCTGTGTTGCTGTCTTCACAGCCCTTAGGGAGCAGCCCTGCAGCAGGACATGGTGGTGCGTACCTGTAATCCCAGCACTTGGGAGGCTGCGAAAGGAGGATCACCCCAAATTCGAGACCAGCCTGGGCAACATATTGAGTTCAAGTCCAGCCTGAACCACATAGCAAGACTCTGTCAAAAAAAAAAACAAAAACAAACCAGTATGCTGGGTGAGGTGGCACTCGCCTGTAATCCCAGCACTCAGGAGGCTGAGGCAGGAGGATCATTGCGAGTTTGAAACCAGCCTGGGCTACAAAGTGAGGTCAAGACCAGCCTGAACTGCGTATCGAGATCCTGTCTCAAAAAGACAAAAGACAAAACAAAAAAAGAAACCCCAAACCAGAAAACCCAACATCTCTTAGGTCCTTGTTCTGAACCAGGTACTGCACATAGGCGCATTCATGGTCTCAGTGAATCTTCACAGTCCCAAGATAGTTACGTTACAAAGGGGAAACAAAGCACAGAGAGGGATGCAGCCCGCTAAGGGGCACACAGCAGGTTAATGATGGAGTTGGCATTTTTGTTTGTTTTGTTTTTTGACAGAGAGTCGCATTATATAGTTCAAGTTGGTCCAAAACTGTCTCTGTAGCCCAGGCTGTCCTCAAAGTTGCAGTCCTTCTACTTTGGCTTCCTGGGTCCTGGGATTGCAGGAATGTGCCACTGTAACCCACAGAGCAAAATGGATCTTTAAAAGTTGGAATTTTGAGGGGTCGGGGATATAGCTCAGCGTCTCAGCGCCTGCCTGGCAAGTGTGAGGTCCTGAGTTCGATTTTGTGTACCAACAAAAAACAAAAACAAACAAAAGTTGGAATTTTGATCCTGGGGTGGTGGTGCATGCCTGTGATCCTAGTATTCAGGAGACTGAGGCAGGAAAATCGCAAATTTGAGTCCAGCCTAAGCAGCTTATCCCAACCCTGTCTCAAAAAATAAAAATAAGGGCTGGGGATTTAGCTCAGCGGCACAGTGCCTGCCTGGTAAGCTTGAGGTCGTGAGTTCTATTCCCAGTAC
>NW_004955527.1:1456301-1472495 GCF_000276665.1 Chinchilla lanigera | reverse complement strand
GTGGTGGTGCACGCCTGTAATCCCAGCACTCAAGGAGGCTGAGGCAGGAACTCAAGGCCAGCCTGGGCTACAAAGTGAGCTCAAAGTCAGCCTGAACTGCATAGCGAGACCCTGTCTCAAAAAGACAAAAAAAAATTAAAAAATAAAAAATAAAAGAGGGCTGGACATGGAGCTTAGTGGGAAGACCCTGGGCTCAATCTCCAGTACTAAAGAGGTAAAAAAAGTTAAATTTTTTTCTTTTGGAGACACACTGTTTCTCCAGACTCCCTCAGGTCTAATCCCATCCTCCTCAGCCCAGTCGAGCAGGTGGGATATGTGTCACCACTCCCAGGGAGAAAGGGCCAGTTGTTCCCCAGCAGAGGGGCCTAGTGACCAAGCCCTGGAGTTCTCCATCCACCTGCCCCTGTACTAAGAAGCTCCTCACTCACCTGGACAGGTGCTGCCATGGGTGGTGGCAATCAGAGATACCCCCACCCCAGGAAATTTGGATGAAGCCGGGGTTTCCCTTTTGCTAAAATAATTGGCCACCTGTGATTTTTTGGGGGGAAGCTATGAGCTTACTTGGGGACCTGAGCAGCCAGGAGAGGCACCATGCCTGGCTGGTGCTGGGATTTGAACTCGATTCTGGAGGATCTCTGATGTGTAGGATTTTTCCCGTACTCTTTTATTTTGAGACAGGGTTTCCCTGGGTAGTGCAGGCTGGCCCTCAATTCAGGCAGTCCTGCCTGAGTCTCCAAGTGCTGGAATCATAAGCATGTGCCACTGTACCCATGCCCCCTCAGCCCTTTTATTTTGGGGACTGCGTCTCACTAAATTGCCCAGGTTGCACCGAAATTTGTGATCCTCCTGCCTTAGCCTCCCGAGTGCTGGGATTCTAAGTTTTATAGTTTGTGTTTTACATTTAAGTCCATGATCCATTTTGAGGGTCCCCCCCTCCCCGAGAACCCAGGGCCTTCTTGCTGAGCTACATCTCCAGCCCTTTATTACATCCTTACCACCCCCCACACTCCTTGAGACAGGGTCTCACAGTCCCTCATTGCCCAGGCTGGGTTTGAATTTGTGCTCCTCCTGCCTCAGCCTCCCAAAAGTGCTGGGATTACAGGTGTGCGCCACCACGCCCGGCAAAGTTTCCACTGTTTAAGTCAACTGTTTGCAAACTGCATTCTGGGCAGGTGCGGCTCCTCCCTCCAGCTCTGCCATCCCATGAGTCCTCAGTCCTTGGCCATGCCTGCCTGTGTCCGAAGCCGGCAGCCAACAAAGTGTTCCCGCCTGACCTCAGCCTCAGCCCAGCCCCTCCTCATAGCCACAGAGGGACAGGGCCCCAGGGTGGCTCCTCCGTGGGACAGGTGACATCCCTGGCGACAGCTGCATGGGTCCACCTGGCTCCTGGGGCTCTGCGAGGCCAAGAGAGGTCGGCCCTGACGTAGAGGGTGCAGAGGGCTGGGGAGCGAGGCCGCGACTCTGTCACTGGCCGATGGCCCCTCTTTAATGGGCTTTGGGGTGTTGGAGTCTCCTTCTAGCAATAGTTTCTAGGTTCTTTCTGTCCTGAGCAGAAATGTAGCGAGATTTTCCAGTTATTACAGGTATGAAAAGGAACAGGTTCTGCAAAGCACACTTGGGCCGACTACAAGAAACGCGGTCCACCCTAGAACAAGAAGGTGGGCCACTGAAAGAGCAAGGTAGCAAGAGCTCAACGGCAACTCCTTTTTGCACCCCACCCACCCCTCAAGCTGGGGTCAGGTCTAGGCTTCCTATGTAAACCTGCTGCAGTTCTCGTGAGAAGGGAACGGTTCTGCGCATGTGCCTTGGGATTTTGTAACTACCGGGCCACGCCCACTTCCCCCGCCCTGATCGCCTGCCCCCTCCTTGGGCACGGCCCGTGTCCTTACGCACTGCATCCCCTTCCAAGGCTGTTGGTGAAAAGATTTTTATTTTGTTGGTCCTGGGTGTGAACTACAACCTTGCTCGTGCTGGGCAGGTGCTGCACTGTACCCGCAGCCCCCACATCTCTGGGGATGCCGCTTCCGGAGGGTGGGACAGCTGCCTGGCGTGCCTAAGGCCCCAGGTTCAATGCCTGGCACTGCAAAAACAAAACAAAAAACAACCTAACCAAAACAAACAGATAAACTCAAAACAACCTCTCTTGTTTTGGACGAGAAAAGGCAGCTAAAAATAAATCCCAACAGAAGGGTGGGTCCCGCTCACATCAGTTAGACGCAGGGAAGTTTGCAAAGCAAGTTTCTGTTCTCTCCCGGACTAACCAGCATCCAGGGAGGACACGGTGACAGCTTATTATCCCCGTTTTATAGCAGGGAAACAGGCTCAGGATGGTCGGCGGTTTGCCTTTGGGCCTTTCTGGCTCCCTTCCCCAGACCCAAGGCTTTTAAGAGCGAGGGGTGGTGGCCCATACCTATAATATGAGCACTCCAGGAGGATTATAGCCTGGGCAAAATTTTGAAAATAATTATAAAGGGCTGGGGATGTGGCTCAGTGCAAAGGCCCCGGGTTCCATCCCCTAGTCCTGCCTTGCCTCTGGCTGTGTCTGCGGGCCCCAAGCAGTCTCTATGGCATAGTAGCTGCTTAATAAATTCTCTGTGGTGAGTGCAGTGCTCCGAGTTGACGGAGCTCAACTGCAGTGGAGCCAGGGTGAATGCCTGGCAGTTCTTTTCTTTTATATTTTTTATTTTTTGTTTTTTTCCGGTGCCAGGAATCGAACTTACGACCTCACGCTTGCCAGGCAGGCGCTGTGCCGCTGAGCTAAATCCCCAGCCCCTCTGGCAGTTCTTTGGGAACAATGACCAAGGGAAGAGCTTTGTGATAACTGGGGCCAGACCTTTAGAGAAACAGACTCCCGAGAGGCCACCTGTGAAAGCTCAGTTCACATACTTGAAGCCTGGGGCAGGGAATTTAGCTTCCCATGCGGATTTCTTTCTGGACCTGGGGGTGTTGCTCAGGGGCAGAATATCTGCCTGCTGTGGCTCGTGGCCCTGGGCTCCATCCTCAGCACCACAGGAAGAAAAAGAAAAAAAGAAAAAAGCATTTCATCCTGGCCAGGTGCGATGGTGTGTACCTGTGATACCAGCTGCTTCAGAGGCAGAGGCGGTAGGATCCCAAGTGTGAGGCCAGCCTGGTCAGTTCAGCAAGACTTTCTCAAAATAAAACAGTGAAAAGGGCTGGGGATCTATGTAGCTCACTGGTACAGCGCTTGCCTCCCATGGCCAAGGTCCTGAGTTCAATCCCAGTGTACCTCAAACACAAAACAAAAGTTTAAAACGAATCAAAGCATGTGCCCGGCGGAGCTAACACTCCTAACACTTCTGTCACCCGCAGCCCCTTCACAAGATGCTGTCCCACCACATTCCTGCCTTCAGCCTCCAGCCTCCGACCTCACAATCCAGCCAGCCCCAAATGTTGACCTTTCCCCCTAGGGTGGCCTTGAACTCTGAGTGATCCTCCTGCCTCAGCCTCCTGAGGGCTGGGATTACAGGCCTGCATCACCACACCCAGCTCATCCCTTGCTGTTTTATTGGAGCGCAGACAGGTAAGTCGGTTCCCAAAGTCACACGTCAAGTAAGTGCATCGAGGCCTGTGGGATCCCAGAGCCTGTGCCCTCCCTTGGCCATGTTGCAGCCCTTGGTGCCCCACAGGGCTCTCTGGTATGGCTGTCCCCCTGCTCGCTGCATGGCTGCCTCCCGTGCACCTCCATCTACTCTCCTTCCTCCACCCAGCTGGCACGATGCTCCAGACCCTGGCACCGAGGGTGGCGGCAAAGCAGTGGTGCAAGAGGCAGGGAGGAGCCTTTGAGGATCTGCAGGCCCTGACCTGCCCTACCTGGCGCGGTCCCAGCTGCCAGGGGCCACGGCCCAACGGATCTCTGGGCAAAACCCACACATGCAAGAGGCTACTTCCCAGGCTCCTCCTGGTAGCTGTGCCAGCCATGCACCACGGTGCTCCTCAGGCCGCAGCCCTGCTCAGGGCGAGCTCGGGACTGCGCACCCCAGGCATGCAGGGCCCCGGCTGCCTGCCAGCAGCCTCCCTCAGCCCTGGGGAAGCCCTGCACTCAGCTTCAGCATCTGCCACCGTCCAGTCACAGCACTTCCCTGGATCTGGAGCCTTTTCTTTCTTTCTTTCTTTCTTTCTTTCTTTCTTTCTTTCTTTCTTTCTTTCTTTCTTCTCTCTTTCTCTCTTTCTCTCTTTCTCTCTTTCTTATTTTTTTGTCTTTTTGAGGCAGGGTCTCGCTACACAGTTCAGGCTGGCCTTGAGCTCACTTTGTAGCCCAGGCTGGCCTGTGATCCTCCTGCCTCAGCCTCCTGAGTGCTGGGTTACAGGTGTGTGTGCGCGCCACCACGCCCAGCTGGGGACTTTTCTTTCAAGTGACGTTCCCAGGCGTAGAAATTTTTCACTAAAGGACACTGGGATTCCCCGCCCCCCCCCCCCCTTACTGGGAACTCACGACATCACGCTTGCCAGGCAGGCACTGTGCCGCTGAGCCGCTGAGCTAAATCCCCAGCCCCAACACTGATATTTTTAAGACACTCTTTTCTTCTTTCCCTCCTTCCCTTCCTTCCTTTCTTTTTCAAATATTGGGATTTGAATCCAGGTCTTTCACAGTGAGCTACATTTCCAACCCATTGTAGCTTGGGTCTTTTTTTTTTTTTGTCTTTTTGAGACAGGGTCTCACTATGCAATTCAAGATGGCCTTGAACTCTCTTTGAAGCCCAGGCTGGTCTCGAGCTCACAATGATCCTCCTGCCTCAGCCTCCCAAGTGCTGGGATTACAGGCATGAGCCACCATGCCCAGCATGGTTTGGGTTTTTTGTTTTTTGGGTTTTTTTTGTTTTGTTTTGTTTTGTGGTTTGGGTTTTGATGTCCTCCCAAAGCCTCATGTATCATAGGTGGGGCTTTTCAGAGGTGGCTGGGTCTAGAGTGTGTGACCTGGAATTAAGGATGTGTGATTAGTAATTCACTCCAGTGATTGGTTTGGCATAGTTCTGAGTGGGATTAAGGGTGTGAGTGCTACACCCGCCCTAGGGCAGGTAGCCTGCATACAATATAAGGGACAGAAAGACTCTTATCCACTCCCCCTTGTTTGTTTGTTTTTGCTATCCTCTGCCACAATGAACTATTTCTTATGTTTGATGCCCCTCTGCCAACGTGCCACCCTGCCATGGAGTCAGCCAATTTTGGGCGGAAGCCTGTGCAAACTGAGCCAAATAAACCATTCCTCCTTTAACTTTGGGTGTCAGGTATTTTATCTCAGCAATGAGAGAAAAGTAACTAAGATGGAGCCCTTTGAGGCTGGGGATGTAGCTCAGCAGAATAAGCACCTGCCTGGCAAGTGCAAGGTCATGAGTTCAATCCCCAGGACCACAAAAAAAAAAAAAAAAAAAAAAGATGCAGCCCCTTTTATTTTTTTCCTTTTGGGACAGGATCTCCATAAATTGTCCAAGCTGAGTTTAGACTCTCCTGCCCCAGCCTCCCAGAGTGCTACAATTTTTTGTTTGTTTGAAACAAGGTCTCTCTATGTACTCCACACTGATCTTGAACTTACTAAGTAGACCAGGCTGGCTTTGAACTCATGGTGATTCTCCTGCTTCCAGAGTGCTAGGACCTTGTAGATGTATGCCACCCCACCCAACATGACCACACTATAATGTGTGCATTTTTCCTGGTGCATTTGTTGGTGCACACCTATAATATCAGCTACTTGGAAGCCTGAGGCTGGGGAATTGCAAGTTCAAGGCCAACCTGGGCAAACTGAGGAAACTGACTCACAAAGGGCTGGGGACGGGGCTCTGTGGTAGACTGCCCTTGAGTTTAATCCCTGGTCCTGTGAGAAGTAAATACAGAAAATGTGCATGTAGGCATTTCACTCTGTCCAGAGTGAAATGGAGGTGTCATCACATCTCGGGTTGAAGGGCTGAAGGAGAGGCGAGGGACGTGTGTGATTTCTCACTGGGAGTCCAGGTGTGCACCACATCAGACCTCATTTTCTGTCCTTTGCTTGTCTTTTTTTTTTTTTTTTTTTTTTTGAGACAGGGTCTCACTATGCAGTTCAGGCTGGCCTTGAGCTCACTTTGTAGCCCAGGCTGGTTTTGAGCTCACAGGACCCTCCTGCCTCAGCTTCCCAAGTGCTGGGATTGCAGGAGTGCACCACCACACCCAGCTCCGCTTGTCTTTCTTGGGTCTAGTTTTCCTGGTCTGGACAGGGAGCCTGAGATGGATGCATGCCCGACTTGCCTCTGCCTCCCTCCACCTGGCGCTGGCTTTTCCCAGACCACTCGCTGCCTCTACCTCCACCTCCTCAGGGAACTTTCCTCATCTGTAAATGGGTTTTTTTAAAAAAGATCATCTTCAGAATACTTAGTCACAGACTTCTGAGCAAAAATACTTCCATAGTGGGGCGTGGTGTTGCATGCCTGTAATCCCAGCACTTGGGAGGCTGAGGCAGGAGAGTCCTGCGAGTTCAAAACTAACCTGGGCTACAAAGTGAACTCAAGGCCAGCCTGAACTGCATAGCCAGACCCTGTCTCACAAAAAAAAAAAAAAAAAAACAAACTTCAACAACTCTTTCACATTTTACTTTAGCCTCTTTAGTAATTTCCTGTTTTAAAAATGTTTTCTAAAAAAGAAGATAAATACATAAACAAAATGTTTTCCTCCTGAAAAAAAGTGAGTTTTTACTTCATGGGATCACTGTGGGGAAAGTGTAAAAAGGTTAAACTAGGTGGACATTGGTGCATGCCTGTGAGCACAGCATTCTGGGAGGCTGAGGCAGGAGGATCTTAAATTCAAGCCCAGCTTGGATAGTTTAAAAACTGAGGGGGACTCTGTCTCCAAATAAGATTTTTAAAAAGGGCTGGGGATGTAGCTCATGTAAAGGCCCTGGGTGTAATTGCCAATAGCTCAATGAACAAACAAACAACTAAATAAATATCTAAAAATGGGGGGAAGCCGGATGTGTTGGCACACACCTCAGGAGGTGAAGCAGGAGGATCATTGTGAGTTCAAGACCAGCCTGGGCTACAAAGTGAGCTCAAGGCCAGCCTGAACTGCATAGCAAGACCCTGTCTAAAAAAGAAGAAAAAAAAAAAGAAAAAAAAGGGGAGAAAGGGCCAAGGATATAGCTCAGCGGCACAAGCGCCTGCCTGGCAAGCACAAGGTCCTGAGTTTGATTCCCAGTACCAAAAATAAAGAAAGAAAGAAAAAATAAAAAAATGGGAGAAAGGGGCTGGGGATTTAGCTCAGCGGCACAGCGCCTGCCTGGCAAGCACAAGGTCGTGAGTTCGATTCCCAGTACCAGAAAAAAACCAAAAAAAAAAAAAAAAAGGGAGAAAAAAGGGTAGACAGTGCTCTGGGAGGCTGAGGCAGGAGGATCACAAGTTCAGAACCAGTCTGGGCAACTTTATGATTTAGATCTTTTGCTAAAATAAATACAACCACTAGGGCTGGGGATTTAGTTCAGCGGCACAGCGCCTGCCTGGCAAGCATGATGCCATGAGTTCAATTCCCAGTACCAGAAAAACACCAAAAAAAAAAAAAAAAGAAAAAAGAAAATAAATACAACCACTATAAAATCAGTATGAAGATTCTTCAAAAAACTGAAACTAGAAAATCCGCTCAACCCAGTATTCACTGTCTAAGTATCTCCCTGAAACAGTTAAAGACATCTGTCTTGGTTACTTTTCTCTCGTGCTGAGACAAAATACCTGACGCCCAAAATGAAGGAAGGAAAGGTTTATTTAGCTTGCAGTTTGTGGAGGTTTTAGTCCATACTCGGCTGGCTCCAAGGCAGGGTGGCACATGGCAGAGGGCAAGAGTTCATGGCCGTGAAAGACAGCAAAAGCAACAAGAGCAAGAGGGAGGAGCAGCGGCAAGCAGCCTCTTTCCCTCCCTTGTATTGTGTGCAGGCTACCCAGCCCAGGGCGGGTGTGGTGCTCACACCCATAATCCAAGCATTGAACCATGGATCAATCACAAACTCTAGAACCCCCTCCCATGACTGCATGAGGCTCTGGGGGGACACCCAGAAACTAACCATAACACTATCTGTTATAGTGATCCATGCATACCCGTGTTTATAGCAGCACAGCACCTTGAGGCTGGAGATTTAGCTCAGCAGCACAGCACCTGCCTGGCAAGCATGAGGTTGTGAGTTCAATTCCCAGTACTGGAAAAAAAAAAAACCAAAAAAAAGCTAAATCCTTGAAGCAATGTATATGTCCATCAGCAGATGAATGGATAAACTGTGGTATGTACCCATAATGGAGTCCTACTCCGCCATTAAGAAGGATAAACTTGAGTCTTTTGAAGGAAAATGGGTGCACCTTGAGACCATAGAGAGACCCTATTGGCTGGGGATGGAGCTCAGTGAGAAGGCCCTGAGTTCAGTCCCCAGTATGACCAAGTAAATAAATGAAATACAGAGGCCTGGGGACCTTTGCGTCCTCTGTTCTTCTAGATGTGTGGTTGCTCATAATTGGAGAGACAATCCCAGGAGCTCCATAGAGCTTTAACTGGAGGGCATCTTCCTTGGGGTGGTTTGTGTGTGTGTGTTGGGGGGTAACTGGAGATTAAATCTTTGGCCTTCATACTGAGTTATATTCTCCGTCCCTTTTACAAAAAAAAAAAAAAAAACAAAAAACAAAAAACAAAAAACAAACTTTTTTTGTTTTAAACTTTGTGACAGTGTCTTGCTAAGTCACTAAATTCCCTGGGCTGGGCTCAAACTTGTGATCCTCCTGCCTCAGCCTCCCAGAATGCTGGGATTATAGGTGTGCAGCACCTCTCCCAGCTAGAATGATAAAGCTGCTTCAAAGACTTTAAGATATGAAAATTAGGCCAAGGATATAGCTCAGTGGCACAAGAATCTGCCAGGCAAGTGCAAGGTGCTGAGTTTGATTCCTGGTACAAAAAAAAAAAAAAAAGAAAAAGAAAAAGAAAATGGGGAACAAGGAGGGCCTCAGTGGTTGAGCACTTGCCCACCCTGTGTGAGGCCCTAGCTTTGATCCCTGGTACCACGAGGAAGGAAGGAACCAGAAGAGATCACCCCTGAAGGAAAGACAGCGGTGGGGCGAGGCTGGGAGGAACTGTCGTCCCACGGCCCAGCGTTGCTCTGTGAAACCTGGTTTCCATCCCGGCACACTTGGCGCTGGCTGGAGGCATCAAACCAGGAGCTGTGTTTCAGTGCAGGGGAGCTCCGGGCTCCAGGGAGGTGATATGACCACGCTCAGAGTGGCCGACCAGGAAGAGGCCCTTGGGGACCTGACCAAGGCCACTTCCCTGACCAGGTCTGCAGTTTTACCTGTTGTGGACCCGTAGAGCTGTGAGGCTTTTTAAAATTTTGTTTCTGTTTTCTTTTGAGACAAAGTCTGGCTAAATCGCTAAGTTACCTAGGCTGAGCTCTAATTTGATATCCTCCTGCATCAGCCTCCTGAGTGCTGGGATCACACGTGTGTACCACCAAGCCTTATGGGCTCCCTTGTTCCCAGGTTGGGGTCCCAGACCCCACCCACCTCTGTCCTGCTGATTCTACTCTGCAGCTTCCCCGCTGACCAGCAGTGAGGACAGTCAGAGGGGTCCTGTTTCCTGTTTAGGGTTTTTTTTTTAAATTGAAATTTTTTTCTTTCTTTCTTTCTTTTTTTTTTTTTTTTTTGTTTGTCTTTTTGAGATAGGGTCTTGCTATGCAGTTCAGTCTGGCCTTGAGCTCACTTTGTAGCCCAGGCTGGTCTTGAACTTGCAAGGGTCCTCCTTGCCTCAACCCCCCACCCCCAGTGCTGAGATTACAGGCGTGCGCCACCACTCCTGTTTTATCTATTTTTTGAGGCAGGGTTTCACTACACAGTTCAGGTTGCTCTTGAACTCACTATCAGCCCAGATGGGTCTTGAACTCATGGTGTTCCTCCTGCCTCAGCCTCCTGAGTGCTGGGATTACAGGTGTGTGCCACCATGCCCGGTTTATTTTTTTATTTTAAGGAGCATCCCGCTAAACTGCCCATGCTGGACTCCAACTTTCGATCCTCCTGCCTCAGCCTTCCCAGCGTCCTGGCACACCACCACGCCCACTGGAGGGAAAGTAGGTACAGTCAGTACAGTCATCAGGGTTGTGGGTTTATTTTTTAGCCTAAACAGCTGGAAGCCTGGAGACTTAACGTCAACACGGAGGGGAATGCTGAGTGCGCAGGAGGAGCAGGTGCTGGGGGCGCTGGCTGGGACGCGCAGGCACAGCCAGTGAGCAGTGGCTGTCACAGGTGGAAAAGTACTGCCTGAGACATAAACAATAAGCCAGGCTTCAAACCAGTGGTTGCGCACGCCTGTAATCCCAGCATTCTGGAGGCTGAGGCAGGAGGATTGCAAGTTTGAAGCCAGCTTGTGCCATACAGCAAGACCCTGTGTCAGAGAAGCTAAGTAGATAAATTCCAGAAAATAAATAAAAGAGCCTCCCCTTTCTGCCAGGGTGGGCCTATAGGCGAGCGATACCATGCCTGGCATTTGTGTGTGTGTGTGTGTGTGTGTGAGGTGCTTGGGGCCCAACGCTGGGTGCTTTACCACTGAGCTGGAGCCCAGCCCCTCATGCTCATGAGTATTATTATTATCATCCTGCTCTGAAACAGGCTCTCGCTCGAGGCCAGCCGTGAGCTCCCTTGGCTCATGTTTGTTCCTGGGACACGAGGCCCTCTCTGGTGGCTGAGCCCAAACAGGTTGAGTCTGGGGCTCTGCCCGGCAGCCACCAGGCCACCTCTGACCTCCTTATGCGCCATTTGCAGGCTAAACGGCACCCCAGGCGCCATGACAGTTGATGGTTGCCATGGAGACCATCAGAAATAACCATAAAAGGAGTGAAAAAGAGGTGGAGCAGGAATTCCTGGAAAATCTCCACCCATTCCCAGAAAAAGCATGCATATCACCCCGTTCTGCCCCCTCTTCTTTCTCTTAATTTCTCCCTTCCTCCTTTCCTTTCCTGTGCTGGGGATTGAAGCTGGGACCATGCACTACTGAACTACATCCTTAGTCCTTTTATTTTTCATTTTAAGACAGTGTCTTACGGTGTTGTTCAGGCTGGACCTAGGCAGCACTGTGATCTTCCTGCCTCAGCCTCCTGAGCAGCTGGGATTACAGGAGTGTGCCACCACGCCCAGGCTTCCCTCTTTCTCTTTTCAGTGCAGGGATTGAACCCAGGGTCTTCCCACTGAGCTATATCCCCAGCACTTTTTATTTATTGATTTTCTTTTTTTTTTTTTGGACCGGGAATCAAACTCAAGACCTCACACTTGCCAGGCAGGTGCTGTGCCACTGAGCTATATCCCCAGCCCTTATTTATTAATTTTCAATTTTGAGACATAGAGTCTTTGTATATCACTCAAGTTAGTTGTCCAGGCTGGGCTCAGACTTGGGGTTCTCCTGCCTCAGCCTCCCAAAGTGCTGGGAATAGAGACGTGTGCCACCAGAATGTTCTCCTTGTTAAAGGGTTTTCCTCCTAGACATCAGCAGCTTCCTGCTTCTGCATATGGCCTTTACCCTGTGCTTGTCTTAACACAGTCTTTTTTTTTTTTTTCCTTCCGGTACCAGGAATGGAACTCACGACCTTGCGCTTGCCAGGCAAGCGCTGTGTCGCTGGGTTAAATCCCCAGCCCCTTAACACGCAGTCTTGTGAGCAGCACCAGCTTCTGGCTCCATGGTCTCCGTGGCTCCCTGTGGGCAGCCGCGTCTCTGGATTCCACCTGCCAGGGGCCAGTAGCTCCCTTCTTCTGGCTACAAGAACCCAAAGCACCTCCAACGCTGACAGATGTGGGGGCATGGGCGCTGCTCCCCTCCCACTCGCTGAGTTACTGGAAAGACCGTTTCCAGGTGCGGCCGGCTGGCCAGAACCAGGTGTGGGGCTTCGATTTCAACTGTGGGGGTGGGGCTGGCACACGCGGGTCACACCTGCAGAGACCTGGGCGGGGGCTGCTTAGACTTCGCAGTCCACCACTCTACAGCGTCCTGGGGTAGGGAGAGGACAGAACTACAGGCCCCCTGGGTCACCAGAAAGTGACCAAACGACAGGTCAGCGGGGACCAGGTTAAGGAAGAACGACCCAGCTGGGTGTGGTGGCGCACACCTGTGATCCCAGCACTTGGCAGGCTGAGGCAGGATGAGCCCGATGAGTTCAAGGCCAGCCTGAACTACACAGGGAGATTCTGTCTCAAAAACAAAAACAGGGGCTGGGGATTTAGCTCAGCGGCACAGCGCCTGCCTGGCAAGCGCAAGGTCGTGAGTTCAATTCCCAGTACTGGAAGAAAAATTAAAACAAAAAAACAAAAAAACAAGAACAAACCCAAGAAACACAGAAGGCCTTGGACTGAACCCCTGCCCTGGACCCTCACAGGCCAGGCTGAAATTCAAACCCGAGGCACTGCGTGTCACAAAGGACTAAACAAATGCACCCACATACCTCCCTAGGGGTGGACCTCAGGGACTGATATTCTAAGTAGGTAGCCTTCACCTTGAAGAGTCCCTGACCCAACCCCCTGCTCTGTATTCATGCCCGCTTTCTGTGTGACTTCCTTCCCCATGTGATCCCGATTTAATCAATTTTACTTGACAGTTCTTATTGGCTGACCATAGTTTTGTGCATTTTCCCCTACCTTGGACGCGCCTCATGTCCTGGTTTTGCCCTAGAAAAGTCCCTAGGAAAGACAGAGCCTTGGGCAACCCACTCGGGCCCCTTCTGTCCCTCTCTTGGACAGAAGCTTTCTTTTCTTTCCCTCAATAAATATATTCTGCTCTTAACCTCCGTCGTTCCCAAAATTCATGCTTCGGTTTTAGAGAACACGAACTCGTCCCAGATACCGTTCAGGCTGGGAGTTTTTATCTTCCCGTATAACCGCGCGGCCAGAGGAACGAGGCTTGGAGAGAAGCAGGCACCTTTCCCAGCGCAGCGATTCTGGGAGGACCGAGCGCTTCCTCTGACGCCCCGGCCGGCCTGCCCCGCCCTGTTTCCCTATTGCGCTCTCCCCACAGTTGGAAGGTAACCTGAACGGCCCAGCGTGCTTTTGTCCCTCTGTTCCTGCTTTCTTTCTTTTTTTTTTTTTTTTGTCTTTTTGAGACAGGGTCTCGCTATGCAGTTCAGGCTGAATTTGAGCTCACTTTGTCGCCCAGACTGGTCTCGAACTCACAACGATCCTCCTGACTCAGCCTCCCGAGTGCTGGGATTACAGGCGTGCGCCACCATACCGGGCTTGTTCCCGCTTTCCTCCTCCTTTCTCTACCACCAGCCTCTTCCACAAGCCCAGGGGAGCACATTGCAGCCTCTCTCTTCCCCGCCAAGGTCTCACTGTGGAGCCCAGGCTGGCTTTGAACTCATGATCCTCCTGCCTCAGCCACCTGAGTGCTGGGATCCCAGGTGTGCACCCAGACACCAGGCTAAAGGCTGGGGGTGTAGCTCAGCGGTAGCACACCTGCCTGGCAGTGTGAGGCCCTGAATTTGGTCTCCAGCACCAGTAAAAAAAAATCTAAAAAGGAGAGATTTAATTTTTTTTTGTAGTGATAGGGATGGAACCCAGGGCCTCATACATGTGAGGTAAGCGCTGGACCCCTGAACTACTACACTGCCCAGCCCTAAATCTCTCTTAACTTGACTATTTTTATTTATTTATTTATTTTTCAGGCTTGCCTTGAAGTCATGGCTGATGCTCCTGCCTCAGCCTCCACAATGCCGGGATTACAGGAAGTCCTGGAGATGCTTCTGCCTCAGCCTCCACAATTCTGGGATTACAGGAAGTCCTGGAGATGCTCCTGCCTCAGCCTCCCAAGTGCTAGGATTACAGGGATGTGCCACTACACCCGATTTAATTTGACCAGTCTCAGCTGACAAGTGAGCCTAATCTATGGGAGATTGGGCCAGCCAGGGCTCATCCCCTCATCTTTCTTCTGTAGGCTCACGTCCGATGGCCTGAAATTTCAGACTTTTTTTTTGTCTTTTTGAGACAGGGTCTCGCTATGCAGTTCAAGCTGGCCTTGAGCTCACTTTGTAGCCTAGGCTGTTCTCGAACTCACAACAATCCTCCTGGGCTGGGGATATAGCTCAGTGGCATAAATGCTTGCCTGGCAAGCCTGAGATCATGAGTTGGATTCTCAGTACCAAAAAAAACAAAACAAAACAAAAAAAACCAAACCAATCCTCCTGCCTCAGCCTCCCGAGTGCTGGGATTACAGGCGTGTGCCACCATGCCTGGCAACATTTCAGATCTGAAGGTATGAGTCCTGTCCTTTTTCCCTGCCCGCCAGGCCCCGGTCCCAGCACCCGTAGCTGCTCCTGGCCTCAGCTGCCACCTGTGTGCCCACCAGCTCTAACGCCATCGCATTCCCCGGACACGGTTTGTGTGTTATGTGAATGTTTTTTGCCTTCGTGACCACTTTTCCAGCTGCACGTTTCCGTGAAGACTAAGAAAGGCTGTTGGTCCGGCGCCTGTGCGCCTCACGAGCCTCGGTTTCCTCGTCCCAGAGCGGGCGCCGGGGTGGTGCGAGGTTACTTGAAAGAATGTGGCTGGACGGGCGATGCGGTGACGGGGTGCGCAGGTGTGGCGGGGCGAGGTCGCGGGCCACCTGGGGCTACAGCGCTGGTCCGGCCGGGTCTCCCTCCCTCCTCCCCGATCCTGAAGGCTGGGTTTTAAGGCTGAGAAGAGAGCCAGACCCTCGAGGTGGCTCAGAGCAGGGCTTGGATTTCAGCAGCAGTGGGGGGTTTGGCCAACCTCCTCCCTTACTAGCAGGTTCCGGGGGACAAGAACGCCACCAGCCATCCCTGCAGCTGGCCCAGGCCGTGTGTGCTCTGTCCTCCTTGCTATCTTTGTGGCAGACCCTGCAGTTTTTCTTCCTTCCTTCCTTCCTCCCTTCCTCCTCCCTGCCCCCCGTCTCCTTCCTTCTTTCTTCCCTCCGGTATTGCGCATCAAACCCAGAGCCTTAGCACTGAGCTACACCCCCAGCCCTATTTTTTTGAGACAGGGCTTGGTAAGTTGTCCAGGCTGGGCTTGAACCTGCGATCCTCCTGCCTCAGCCTCCCAGAGTGCTGGGATAACAGGCGTGCACCCCTATGCCACACTGCGCTCAGTTTTCCTTAAAATCGTGGAAGGGCGGCCTGAGCCAAACTGCTGTGGTCAAACAAACCTCAGAAACCTGCAGCCCGGAATCATGCCACCTGTCACTCAGGGGAGACTCCTCCTCCAGCAAGCCTTCCTGGATTGTCCCGTGCAGGCCAGGCCGCTCTCCTCCTCCTGTGCTGAAGGCCCTTGCAGAGAAGGCTCTTTTCCTCTGAAGAGACTGTGCGCAGTTTAGAGCAGCCCCAGTCAGGCCTACACGGAGGCCAAGCAGGGCATGCAGCACAGGGGAGCACGCCGGGTTTTCTTGGTGTCCCTTTCACTTCCGCCAGCAGAGGGCGCAACAGTCCCATGATCTGCCCAGGGGGCCCACCTCTGGGGAAGGCGTCCACCTTCTGGTCCTCGCGAGGCCTGGACAGGGGGAGGATTCCCTTGGCCTTTGAGAACCAGGCCACGGGGTGGCCAAGTACCCTGGACTTGCGCCCAGGCACTCCTGGCTGCGTGACCTTGGGCTTCTCTCCTTTCCTTCTACAAATTGGCTCCGATTCCCTCGGCACGTCTGTGCATGGTCATGTGATGGGCCCAGCTCAGAGCTCGGCGGGGACAGCACAGCCACCACATACTGGCCAGGTGACTGTGATTTCACCTCTCTGTGCCTCAGTTTCCTCATCTGTAAAGTGGGGATAATTCCATTCTCTCGTAGCACTTGAGAATTAAATGAGTTACCACGTAGAAAACCCTGGGAACAGCGATGAACACACGTTATCATAACAGCGGGGGTCGGGGCAGGCAGCAGAGTTCAAATCCAGGGTCCTTTCTGTCCCTCGGGGCTCAGGGCAGACCGTGGTGGGTAGTGGTCCGAGTGCCTGTTGCTTCACCATGCTGAGTGGGGTGGCACACGACTGTAATTCCGGTACTCGGGAGGCTGAGGCAGGAGGATCACTGTGAGTTCAAGGCTAACCTGGACTAAGTGGGACAATGTCTCAATAAAAGAAAACACTCCCCTGAGCCTGCTTTCTTTCTTTACTTGCGGCACTGGGGATTGAACCCAGGACCTTCACAGGGCTCTACAACCCCAGCCCTTTTTATTTATATATTTTTATTTTTTATTTATTTATTT
>NW_004955527.1:1440453-1456201 GCF_000276665.1 Chinchilla lanigera | reverse complement strand
TTTTTTGAGGCAGGGTCTCGCTGTGCAGTTCAGGCTGGCCTTGAGCTCACTTTGTAGCCCAGGCTGGTCTCGAACTCGCAACGATCTTCCTGCCTCGGCCTCCCGAGTGCTGGGATTACAGGCGGGCGCCACCATGCCCGGCCCTTTTTTTTGAGACAGGATCTCGCCAAGGGACTAAGTTGCCCAGACTGGACTTCAGCTTTCAACCCTCCTGTCTCGGCCTCTTTTAGTGCTGAGGTTACAGGCGTGTGTGCCGCCACGTCCACCTTTGTGCACATTTAAACACTAGTACAGGCAGGAGGCTCCAGCACCTGGGCAGCCCTAGGTCTATGCAAAGCTGAGACGGGGCGCATGAGAGCCCGGGGACAGCCCAGACCTGATGAGTCTCAGCCTCGAGGTATATCCTTGCCTCTTAGGTTTTTGAAGCTCCCGCGCTCACCTGGGTGATGTGCTCCGCGTGACCAGCAGGGGGCAGCAGATGCCCTGGGGCTCATAGATGGGGACGTTGCAGCTTCTGGACAGAATTACCTCCCACCGCCCAGCAGGGGACGCCGGAGAGCGCGCCTGCTATGTCCTCTGGTCACCCCGCTTCCACCGCACAGTGGTTGGCTCTTCTTGGTTCTCCCCGCCGGGGTCCCTGCGGCCCTGGCTTTGCGGTTGGACTACGTCCCTGCTCTGAACTTGGGATTCGCAGCTGTGAGTGAGTGGGTTGGACCACGTGGTCATCCGGGGCCCCTGAATGCCTTTCTGGGCGGCAGGCTGCCCCCCGGGTTGGCGCAGGACCTTGAGAGGGACTCGGTGTTCTCTCCTGGAAAGACTGACAGCACCCCTGAGAGGAGTGAGCGGGACTTAGAAAAGCACCGGGCACTTCGTAGGTGGCTAACAGCTTCTTCTTCCGCTTTGCTGGGGGATCCCCGAGTCACTGGTCCCCAGGGCCCTGGGACAGCTGAGTGCTGTCCCTCACCTCTCCAGCGTGCAGTTCCGGGACGGCCTCAGGGGCTCCCCGGGAGCGAGGAGCCCGGCGGATGCTCAGCAGGTCAGACTGTGCGCGGACTGCTGACTTCCCAGGCCTCGGAGGAGGTCGGGGCTTCGTAGGCAGAGCCCCGCGGGCACCCCGGGCACCGTCCCCCGGCTTGGTGCACGGCCATTGCCCACCAGACTGTCACGCCGGCTTCCAGTGTCCGTGTCCGCCTTGCCTTACTGCCTGTGCACCTGGAGCCTGCCTCAGTTTCCCTGGCCCCATATTGCAGTACATCAACCCCCGGTGCGCAGTCAGCCATCGTCTGGTGCCGCTGCTGAGACCCCAAGCCAGGAAAGGTGTCTGGGGCCTGACATCTGCCCAGCTGGAGCCAAAGCAGCAAAAAGTAGAAGCTTCAAATCCCAAGCCCACCTCTTTCCCTGGTTATCATGGGCAACGCTCGTGACCCTCCAGTCCTTCCTGCCAGGCTCAGGTGAGGGTAACCCCGTAGTACACGCGTGGGGTGAGTCCCGGTGGTGAGGTGGGCAGGGAGCGCGCCCCAGAAAATGCCAGTTGCCACATTCTCTATCCCGCCAAGCACTGTCCCTTAGATGAGGGTTCCCCACCTCTGTGCCACCCACACACTGGGTCCTGGCCTCACCTCAGGAGAGTCTCCAGTGTGGCTAGGGCATCAGAGCCGCGGGCTGCAGTGGAGAAGTTTCCTCCTATGCTCTTTTCATTCCATAGGAGGGATTGAGCCCAAGGCCTTTACCCTGAGCTAGATCCCCAGCCTCTGTAATTTATTATTATTTATTTATTTTGGGTTTTTTTTTTTTTTGGTATTTTTGAGGCAAGGTCTTGCTATGCAGTTCAGGCTGGACTTGAACTCACTTTGTAACCCAAGTTGGCCTTGAACTCACAACGATCCTCCTGCCTCAGCCTCCCGAGTGCTGGGATTACAGGCGTGCGCCACCACGCCGGGTTATTTTGGGTGTTTTTTGAGACAGGGTCTCACTATTCCATTCAGACTGGCTTTCGAACTCACTCTATAGCTCCAGCTGGCCTCAAATTCTTGGCGATCCTCCTGCCTCAGCCTCCCGAGTGCTAGGACCACACGTATGTGCAACCACCCACATCCAGCTCCAGGTATTTCTTTTTTTGGAATGGGTGAGACAGGAGGATTGCCAAGAGTTTGAGGCCAGCCTGAAATGCACAGTGAGAATTGTTCCCCATAGTGTGGCTAACACCGCTCTAAGTGAGGCTACCTAGGCATTCACTTCTGCTTTCTTTTTTTTTTTTTCTAATTTTAATTTTTAATTTTTTTGTGTTTTTTTTTTCCAGTACTGGGAATTGAACTCACGACGTTGTGCTTGCCAGGCAGGCGCTGTGCCGCTGAACTAAATCCCCAGCCCCCACTTCTGCTTTCTTAAATCTATTACATTTATTTATTTGTTCAATAAATGTTTATTAAGGATGTCCTGTGTGCCGGGCACTGGGGTAGGCGCTGGGGATAGGAGTGGCTCAGACCTGCAGGCTCCTATTTTTGTGGGGTTTGCAAACAATCGAGGGCAGAGATAAAAATCTAAGTAAACAGCAGCTATATTACTTAATTACACATTGCAATAAATGCTTCGGAGGAAACAAACTAATTTGCTTATTAACACATAAATGACCCGAAGGTAAGCCCCAGCCTACCCTGCACCTGAAGGGTTTATGCAGGACAATAGCACGAGCCCCTCCCACCCCCTAATCCCGGGCTGCTCGCTCCATCCCCAGCGTTTTATATGCACGAGTTCAGTCACTCCTTACTGTCGCCTTCACAGGACAGCATCTTTGGCCCCGTTTTACAGGGTCGAGTGGCCAGTGGCTCACCCGAGCCGCGTGGCGTCCTGAGGAAGCCGGGTCCCCGCGCGGGTCTGTTTGATCCGCCCTGCCGTAATTACAGACCTCAGCACCTCCGCAGCTACAGCATTGATTGTTGAGCCACCAGCCCAGCCTGAGAGCTCTGAAGTCTCTGGGCTGGGGGCCACTGGAGAGTGTGACCACGGTCCCTTTCCAGGGTGCCCATCTGAGTGGGAAGAGGGGGTGCAACAGCCCTGAGCTCCAAGCTGGCGCAGCCTGGTGGCTTGTCACATGGCAAACGGGGGCTGTGGCATCTGTCTCAGGACACACTGGCCGTGGCTCGGCAGAGAGCCGCTGGCCTTGATCTTGTTTGCAAAAGCTGGGTGAGAACCATTGTCCGGGTTTGGGGCCCCTGCTCTGCATCCACAAAGCCCCCCAGGCCCAGCGCGTCTTGTGGCCTTGACCCCGTACTTTCAAGGCGGAGGCTGGCAGTCAAGGAGAGGACCCCACGCCCAGAATCTGCCTCCCGTGTCACCTGTCACCCGCAGCCTCCGTCCTGTTCTCCCCGGGCAGAACCAGATTCAAGGACCCGGATTCAGGCTGGGCTCGGTCACCCATGCTGGTCATCCCAGCGCCCCAGGAGGCTGAGGCAGGAGGGCTGAGAGTTTGAGCCCAAGCTGCTGGCCTTGCCCTGTATGTGTGAGACTCAAGTCCAGTCTGTAGCACTTCAAAGAAAGAAAGAAAAGGAAAAGGCATAAAGACCTTTGCCAAGTTCTGGGATGCTCCCACAGGGCCGGTGGGTGGCTGGAATCCATCCTATTCCCCCAGGAACTTGGGGTGTCGGCGGCCTCTCCCCAGCTCACAAGGTTGCAAAACAGGCTGTGGTGCCGCCATGCCCAGCTCACCTTTGTTTTTGAAGCTGACCAGCGTTCCCGGGCAGGTGCACCCCGTTCTGTTCAGCTGTTCATCCCCCGAGGTCTGTCTGCCTGAGTGGCTTCCAGCTTTTGGCTGCTGTGGTCCCTGTGGGTAGCGTTCTTAGCTTGCTCCTCTCTCTGCACCTAGGACTGGCTTTCCCAGCCTCTCTGAGCTTGCGCAGAGGGCAGCCACCTGCCGCCAGCAGAGCCCCAGGTCCCAGTTTCTGTGACAGATAACGGGAGTGTGTGCAGCCCTGAGACGGCTGCGCTGTGTGCATGCAGCACTTGCTTAGGTCCCTTCTTGGCAGCAGGAAATGGTTCTTGCCAAGGAAATGGGAGAGTAGTTTGGGACTGGACAACCTCTCCTCGTAAGAAATGAAGCAGTGGAGGGCTGGGGATTTAGCTCAGTGGCACAGCGCCTGCCTGGCAAGTGCAAGGTCGTGAGTTCGATTCCTGGTACAGGAAGAAAAACAAAAACAGCAAAACAAAACAAAACAAAAAAGAAATGAAGCGGGAGGTGCAGTGGCACACGCCTGTGATTCTAACACTCTGGGAGGCCGAGGCAGGAGGATCACAAGGTCAAGGCCAGCTTGGGCAATGTAGCGGACTTAGTCTCAAAACAAAAAGGAAAGAGCTGAGGATGTAGCTCAGTGCAAAGGCCTTGGGTTCAATCCCCAGTGCTGAAAGAAAGGAAGATAAAAAGAAAGAAAGAAAGAGAGAGAGAGAGAAAAAAAAAATAAAGAGAGGAAGGCAGGGGATGCTCTCAGGTGGAATCATTTCCTCTGGACTAATCTGGTTTCTCATCAGGGGGTTGGGAAAGACGCCACTCCAGTCGCTCTAGCCCTACCCGTATGTGAGGTCCAGCGGGCAGAGGCCAGCCTGCTGCGGGACGTCCTTCAGGGCACAGGGTGAGACCCAGCGTAGAATCCTCAACTTCAAGGTGTCAGGAGCTGAGCTGAGATGACCAATGTGGCCAACCGGCTGGGGCAGCCACCCATCCCTCTAATGCTTCCTGAGTGCCTTTTTTTCCTGTTTTCGTTTGAAACAGGACGTCACTATGCAGTTCAGGCTGGCTTTGAGCTCACCACGTAGCCTAAGCTGGCCTTGAACTCGCAGCGATCCTCCTGCCTCAGCCTCCGGAGTGCTGGAATTATAGGTGTGTGCCACCACATCTGGCTATTGAGCATTTTTTGGTGCTGGGGCTTGTCCAGGTGTGGACTGGTGAGGACCCAGAGGTAGAAGGGACCCAGCCTCCCATGGTGGGGAGGGGTGGCTGGCCTGGCACACAGCAGGCATCAGATGCTCTATCTAATCAAATGCAGCCCTGGAGGAGGAGGGAAGCCTGGCCTATTACTGCATTTATTTGTTTAATTTTTTTTTGGTACCGGGAATCGATCTTATGACCTCAGGCTTGCCAGGCAGGCACTTATGCCGCTGAGCTACATCCCCGGCCCTATTACTCTGTTAGACCCTGTGGCAATGGTGGCAGAGTGGGCCAGGGTGTGAGGACCTGGGAAGGGGCTCTGGGGCTTTGGGTGTGCCTGGTTCCTGGTTGAGCACCACTTCCAGCTGCAGGCCCCTCACCAAGTGCAGGGTTGCTCGGGAAACCTGTCAGGCTGCAGGGAGTGGGAAAGCAAGGGTCCCCACGCCTCTGGGAGTGATCAGCAGTCAGGGCAAAGGAAGTGGAGGAGGGCTGAGCACTGACACATTCTTATAATTCCAGCTACTCGGGAGGCTGAGGCAGGAGGATTGTTTGAGCCCAGGAGCTCAAGGCTAGCAAAGGTGACATAGTGAGGCCTTGTCTCAAAAAAAGTAAACATGTAGTGAGTGGTAGGTTCTGTTACAGCCAATGTTGAAGCTTTCAGGCTACCTGGCTCTGAAGGTGGGGAGTGAAGGGGTAGGAGAGGAGAAGACCCCAAAGAAATACACAGAGGGAGGCCTGGCTCCGCCCCTGCACTGCTGTGGGCCCCCTGACCTCCATGTCCACTGACCTTTGGTGCTGCAGCTCATGGAGTGGAAGGCCCAGGTCAGCCCTTCCAGTGGCCAGAAACAAGGAAACCTCTCCCTGCCCAGCGTGCTGGGCTCTCCTTGCAAGGCCGGGACCTGGGGGCCAGGAACTGACCCTTCCCTCTGCTCCAGACCCAGGCCTGGTGACAGCAGCGGATCCCCATGGACCCTCAAGGCCTGTTCGTATTCCCATTCCACCGCTGCAGGCTCTTGTGATCTTGGGCAAGTTTCTTTCTCAGAAGCCTCAGTTTCCCCTCGGCAGAAAAGGGGAAGCCTTAAACTGGGCGTGGTGACACACACACCTGTAATCCCAGCACTCGGGAGGCTGAGGCAGGAGGATCATTGCGAGTTCGAGACCAGCCCGGGCTACAAAGTGAGCTCAAGGCCAGCCTGAACTGCATAATGAGACCCTGTCTCAAAAAGACAAAAAAAAATTAAAAAAAAAAAAAAATTTTAAAAATTAAAAAAAATTTAAAAAAAAGATAAGAAAAAAGAAGAAAACAGGAAGCCTTGTGGGGAGGTGGACGCAGAACGGCGGGGGGAGAAGATTCCGTCAGCAAGGCGCGGGGCCCGGCGGGGGCACGGGGTGGTGGGTCGGGTGGCTCTCTCCGGCACAGCTCCGCTCAAGTTTCCGCTTCTGCTCCGGGCCCGGTGTGGGTTCCGGTGGCCCCCGTGGGCTCCACCACTGCCCTGCTGCAGCTGCCGCAGTTTCTTAAACTATTATTTATGAAAACAAGTCACGCCCAATGGCTCGAGGGTTGGTGTTGGTGGAACCTGACCGGAGACCCTGGGGCTTTTATTGCTGGTGTCCTAGCTGGGCTCTGGGGTGCAGCTCAAATGCCCCTGCCACTGGGGCTGTGGGTATTTTGGGGCCCCAGGCCAATCTGCCTCTGGATCCCCATCCTGGCTTCTGCCAGGCGGGCAGAGTGTTTAGTGTTTAATCCCTTTTTCCCGGTGTCCAGAAACCTGTGTTCTTCAATTGGGATAGCTGGACTCTGAAGGTGGGGAACACAGTACATGAAAGAGGTGGGTGTGGCGGTCCATGACTGAACTGCCAGTACTTTGGGAGGCTGAGTCAGGAGGGTCAAAAGTTTGAGCCCAACCTGGGCAACTTAGTGACTTAGTGAGATGGTGTCGCAGAATAAAAATAAAATAAAATTAAAATTAAAAAAGGGCTGAGCATGTAATTCAGTATGAAGGCCCTGGGTTCAATCCTCAGTACCGGAAAAAAAAAAAAAAAAAAAAAAAAAAACAGATAAAGCCAGGCCCCTCAGGGTCCTGGGGTTGGCTGTGGTTATTGTCTATGCCCTGGAGCCAGGAGTCCTTCTGTATAGTCTCATCTCTTAGTTAATTTCTTAATTCATTAATTTTTTTAAGATAGGGTCTCATTAGTCCAGGTTGGCCTTGAACTCCCTGTGTAGCCCAGGCTGGCCTTGAACTCGCAGCGAATCTCCTGCCTCAGCCTCCCAAGTGCTGGGATCCCCACCATGCTCCACCATGCCAGGCACCACACAGTCATTCCTTTCTCGGGACGGCCCTGCAGGTCGGGCCCACTATCAGTACCCTAGTTTAGTAAGGAGGTAACTGAGGCCCAGGAGGACAAACACTTGCATGAGGTCATGCAGAAGCTCTCGAGAGGGCACAGACTCAAACCTGGGTCTGTCCAACTTCCATACATGCCCACTCCTTTCTCCCTCCTCTGGTTAAAAGGTATCTGGCCCAGCTGGGCATAGTGGTACACACCAGTGATCCTAGTTACTCAGGAGGCTGAGGCAGGAGGATTGCAAGTTCCAGGCCAGATCTGTCAAAGTATAAAATTTAGAAAGGGGTGGGGATTCGGCTCAGTAGTAGAGCATTTGCCTGTTACCATCCCTTCCCTGTACCTGTGCTCTGTGCCTTGTGCCCGGGGAACAACTCGGTGGCTGTCATCCCGCCTGACCCCCGATCCTGCCTTCCTTCCCTCTCCTCCTCACTCTCTGGGCCTCACGGCCTCACCGAGGGATGGCCCGGGCTGGCCCAGCCCAGTGCAGTAGGCCTGCCTCACCTGCACCCAAGGGCCACCTCCTGGCTTACCGCTCTCCCGCCCTCTGCCTGCCTGCACACCTGTCCAGCAGGTCTGGCAGGTGAGTGACTCACACCCGGGCGGTCTGTGTGCCCGGGCCACCTGGGAGCCAGTGTATCCGACCCTGGGCTCCTGCCCGCTCTGCCAGCTGTTTCGGCCGCAGCGCCTTCCTGCTGCGAGGACGGGGCCCTTCCCTGAGGACAGCGCTCGGAAGCACACGACCAGGTCGGCTCTCCCTGCTCACCACCTCTGAGCCATGCTGGCGCGGGCGGATCCCTCAGAGGGGATGGTGGGGTGGTGGGGTCCCTGCCGCCCTTGACAGCCTAGGGATCCAGCCTCGGGACACCCCGCTTCTGCCCAGGTGGCACTGGGACATGGGGACACTTAGGGGCGGCCCGGGGAGGACTGTGCTCTGCGGCTGGGGCCGAGCCTGGGGCTGGCGGGGCAGGCCAGGGCACCGTGGGCCGCCTGGGCGTGCACGTGGTAGGGCGTCCCTGTTCCCTCTCAGGTCATGGAGTTTGAGGGATGTAGCTCGCTAGGGCCCCAGGATGGTTCAATGCGTCGTTTCCCAGCTGGGTAACCAAGACTCTGGGGAGCAGAGTCAGAGGCACTCGGTGAACCCCTGCCCAGCACGCCTTCCTTCCCGCCATGCCTGCTTCTGCCTGCTGTTCCCAGCTGTCCCAGCCTGGCAGCCCGCTGCCACCCCGTCCAGCCCCATCCCTTCCCACCTGTCCCGAGCCTGCTGTATCTGGAAGGAGTAACACGGCCTGCGCAGTATTTCCAAGCCTATGGTCCGACGGTATCTTAAAGGTCACCCAGCAATCCTGGCCGCGAATCCCGGCAGGTGGTAGGTCATTCAGCTATAGCTTGAATACCTCTGGTGACGGGGAGCTCACTGCTGTTGGTACAGCCTCTTAGATTCAGGGCCAGTGTCCAGCAAATGATGTTAGGGTCTTCGCTGGCCACTTCCACTGTGCCAAGTATTTTGCTAAAAAGTCACAGCATGTGCATTAACTCACTTAATCCTCTGACCCCCCTTGTGAGGTATTATTGTTTTGTTTTGTTTTTCTGAGATGGGGTCTTGACACATAGTCTGGATAGGGTTTGCACTCATGATCCTCCTGCCTCAGCCTCCCAGGTGCTGAGATTACTGCGCCACCTGCCCAGCCCAGCAATATTATTCTTAATCGCTTAGTTGTAGTTGAGGAAACAGGTGCAGGGAGGTTAAGTGACCTGCTCAGGGTTCCAGAGCTCCAGAAAGGGGGGCAGGGATTCGAACCCAGCACATCTAGTTCTAGAGTCCTGCTAAGTCCTAAGCTCCCGCACCTCCCTGCTGCCATATGGAGGTGAGGCTGTCAGGGGCAGGGCCACTGTGTGGGGGACTGGGGTGACTGTGTGGCTGTCCAGCTAGATGGCCTCCCGGGGGCCTGGGTCACAGTCAACGCAACTGTGACCTTCACCCCACCCCACTGTCCGGTCCAGGCCAGGACAAGCAGTGAGGGGGAGGAGGGGCCCGGGGTCTGTACAGCCCCTGCACAGGACACAGGCGGGGTGGCAGGCGTGGCAGAGGGGGCCTGGGCCTGGGCCTGTTTTCTTCCTCCCGTCGAGTCTGGGCGGCCTCCCGTGAGCTCCGTCTCCACGCCTTGCTCTTGGTGACCAGCAAGGGCAGTGACTCATCCGAGGACTTCACGGTTGACAAAGCAGCCCCGTCCTGAAGCAGGATCCGCCGTCCCTGTAATGCCTGTGTCCAGGGGGGAGAGGCAGAGGCTCCGAGGGTCACACAGCTGCGATGGTGCACTCGGGCCTCCCTCCTGGCCCCAGCAGAGCCCGCCCCATACCCAGGCCGGCTTCCCCTGCCATGCTGTTTCCTCCGGGAACATCTGGGCGGAAGCATCAGGACTGCCGAGGCAGGGCTGCCTCGGCTGGGATCCCCGGCTGGGGTCTCCTGAGGTTGGCCTGGGGGCTGCCGCCTCTCTCCTGTCCCCAGGGCTGAGTTCCTCCCAGTGGGCTCTAGGGGACTTGGGGGTCTTTGGGGAGTGACTGATGTGGCCCTCTTCCCAGACCTAACAGCCAGAAGTCTAGACAAGAGTCTGCCATCGCCCCCTCCAGGCAGTGGTGTGGACAGGAAGTTGCTAGGTGGCCCCCCAGCACATCCCACTGACAGCACAGTAGTAATGACGGGGACACTGACTGCAGGCATCCTGCTGTTCGCCAGATTGCTATTCCTTGTGCGTTACCCTGTGCCCAGAACCCTGCATGATGGGTGTAGCGGGTTTGGGCCTCCTGATGCCCTGATTTCACACACAAGGAAGCTTGGGCTCGGAGAGGTGACCACAGCCGGTCAACCACACAGAGATCATCAGTCACAAAGTTGAAAGCGCCGTCACCGGAAGTCACGCTCCCAGGTCACACGTCACACTCAGAGCGCAGCCAGGACAGCGCCTGGCTTGGCTGAGCTCTGGTTTGTTCTCTTCCCATGCAGTGCCTCTGGGCTAGGCTGGGGTGGGTGTCCCCGGGATGCTGGTTTGTCCCCAAATCCTCTCAGGGCCTGGGTTGCCTGTCTGGTACAGGGAACAAGCCTTGGTTCTGTGTCTCCCTGAGGCTGGGAACAGTCATGGCTGGGAAAGCCTTTAAAACCTCCGGCATCTGCATTTGAGGAGGTAATTACCCAAGCCCAGCCTTGGGTCCTTCTGCAACTGTGAGAGCCCTGGCATTTAACCCTCAAAGCCAGTGTAGAAGCTGGAACACAACTGCACCCACGGTAGGGAAGCTGAGACTGAGCTCACACCAAGTGGCAGGACTTCAGCACTCTGGGAGGCTGAGGCGGGAGGATCCCAAGTCTGGGCAGGACTAGGAAGTATCTGCAGGACTAGGAGCTGCAAGCTGGCATTTGAAGGGCCTGACTGTCCCCGAGGTCCGCAGAAGTGAGCACCCCTACCACAGTGGAAGCTCCTTGGGGAATGGGGGTCTCCCAGGATACCCAGGTGCCAGGCAGTGAGCGGGTTTGGAGACACAGTTCTAGATTCCAGAGGCTGAAAGAGGTCCCTTGGAGTTTAGCTGGTGCATCTGAGGCAGGTGGCTTGGTGCTGCCACCAAGTGGGTCCCCGGCTCCAGCTCAGGCTTCCTCTCACTTGGCTCCGAAGCCAAGCAGGGAGCCCCTCCCCCAGCCTCGGGGCTGGGAACAGTGGCAGCCCTTGTTCCCAGGGGTCAGGAACAGAGGCGCTCTCCCAGCTCTGCGGGGATCCCCGTCCCTTCCCTCCTCCAGGACCAGCGGGGACATGTGATGCCCCAGCGAGGGAGGAGCCAGCGGGGTCAGAGGTCAGCCCTGCCCACTCCTCCCCAACAATGAAATCTGACCAGCTGCTTCTCTTTGATCAAAGAGGTTCTGGGTGGGTGTTGGGGCTGGGCCGGCCTGGAGCCCGGAGGCCACGCTGCTCCCTGGCGTCCTGTGAGTGCCACGTGTGACCTCAGGCAAACCGTTGTTCTCCCTGGGCCTCAGTTTCCCCTCTGGGAAAGGCAGGGATTGGCTTGGATCAGCCCTGCAGTCTGTGGCTTGCTCCAGTGGATGTCCCCACGCCAGTGGGTGAAGGGCGCACTTGGACAGGCGTGGTTCACGTCCTAGCTCCGTGTCCCCTGCTGGTGTGAACGTGGGGGGCTCACGGGTCTTCCCTGTGCAACTGTAGATCATGATTCTGGGCTCAGTGTAATGCATGAGGGCTGGGTTCTCCCAGGGAGATTGCTAAGCCTGGCGCATAACAGGTGCTCAATAAAGGAAAGGGGTGCCTTGGACCCCAGGCCATCCCGACACCCCCAGTTCTGGCAAATGGAGAAGCAGCGTGTCTCACCCTGCAGTCTTGGGCCACAATGCCGTGTTCCATTCGGATGAACAAGGTCTCCACTAAGGGTGGGGACAACGTGTGTTCTCTAATCTTTTTCTCTTCCTCTCTACTTTTGTTCTTTTTCTGTCCTTTTTTTTGATGTTTTTGGTTAGGGTCTAGCTGTGCACCCCAGGCTGGCCTTGAACTTTTGATCCTCCTGCCTCAGCCTCCTGAGTGCTGGGTCCTGTCTTCCTGAAAGTTGTTCTGGAAACTCCAGAACTCCAGTTGTTCTGCTCTCCTGGGGCCTCAGGGTCGTTTCTTGAGTCTTGCCTCTTCCACCAGAATCTGGAAACCACAGGCTGTGCTTAGGAAATGGTGCCTGATTGCCATGGAGCTCCCCCCAGAATCCAGCTGGCTGAATCCACTGATGAGAATTCAGGAAGGAGTAGGACTTGGGGCAGTGCAAGCTCTCTCCTGGGGGTCTCTATAAGTCTGGGAGAGTTCCAGGGAATGTGTTGGGGCTGATGCCAACCAAAACCCGCAGTTCTGTTCCCAGGTCTGCCCTGGCACAGGGCAGGGCGCTTGCTGCAGCTGACACAGGGTCTGATCCCTGCCTGGATTCAGAGATCGGAGCTTGGGGCTGAGCCCGTGTGCGATATGCAGTTCCCTGGCCTCTTGAAGCCCACCACACACAGGATGCGCCTTTTCTTCCTGTCCCTAAAAACATCAACATACTGTCTCTTGCTTCCCAGGAATCTCTGCCAGGGGATTTTTCACTTGTCAGAGAAACTGCATCCAGCTTCCTCCTTTTCCCTGAGGTGGTAGGTGGCTGGGAGTGGAGAAGCCTCTTCAAATAATAAGTTCTGTTGTTTTTATTTTTTGGGGGGTGCTGGGAATCGAACTCAGGACCTTGTGCTTGCCAGGAAGGTGCTGTGCCACTGAGCTATATCCCTGGCCCTTCTTTTATTTTTAAATTATACTCATCCATCCATCCATCATCCACCAATCCACCCACCCATCTGTCCACCCATTGGTCTATCATCCACTAGCTACACTTTCATGCATTATCTTTCTTTCTTTCTGTTTTTTGTTTTTTTTGTTTTTGTCTTTTTTTGAGACAGGGTCTCGCTCTGCAGTTCAGGCTGGCCTTGAGCTCACTTTGTAGCCTAGACTGTTCTCAAACTCACAATGATCCTCCTGCCTCAGCCTCCCGAGTGCTGGGATTACAGGCATGCGTCACCACGCCCAGCCATGCATCATCTTTCTATCCATTCATCCATCCACCTATCCATTTGTCCATCCATCATCCATTATTTTCCTTCTTTCTTTCCTTTCCTCCCTTCCTTCTTTCCTTCCTTTCATCTACCCATCAATTTCTCGTTCATCCATTTGTCCATCCATCCACTGCTCCTTTCATCCATCCAAAGACTGTTTATTGAATGCCCATTCTGTGCCAGGTCCTATTTTCTGTTTTTGTTTGTTTTTTGAGACAAAGTCTCACTGTGTTGCCCAAGATGGCCTGGAACTCATGGAGATCCTCCTGCCCCAGCCTCCCGAGTACTGGGATTACAGGCATAAGCCACCATGCCCAGCCCAGCCAAGCCACTGTCTTCTGGATCTGACCTGGAAGCGGACATGATCCTGTGCCTGGGGCAGGAGGCTTGATGTTACAGCAGAGGCGAGAGATAACCGCACAGTCCCATGGCCTGGTCTGCCGTCTTGATTTATCAGCTTCCTCATCTGGAGCAGGGATGACAATGGCACCGTGTGACTTCACAAGATTACTGTGACTGGATGAGAGGAGACAGGCAAAGTTTTGTGCGGTGCCTGGCATGTAGTAGATGCTCAGTTAGTGTCAGCTGGGATGATGATGGTGATGGTGGTGGTGGCGGTGAGGTCACCTACACAGGGCCTGGCTCTGTCACCACTGTGCTGGTGAGCTGTCCTTGGCAGTAGCAGAGGTAGCAGGAAGATGGTGCCATGGGACTGGCCCCAGGCCAGCTGCTCGGGGTGGGGCAGCCGAGGAGACACTCACCTCCACAAAGACGCCTGTGTGCTGGCCAGGGCACTGGTGTGGGTCTGTGGGTCTCTCCAAGGGGCCGTGCCCCACAGTCACCTATCCGGTTTGCCTGGCTGGGAGCCACAGAGTCTTAAGGAGAAGTGAACCGTGAGTTGTGGGTTCAGATCCCAGCTCCGCGCCGCAGTCTCCAAAGGCACCAGGGCCAGGTATCTGAGGAGTGCCTGGAAGCTGGTGCAGACAGCGAACCTGGGGGACCTGGCCCCCATCCCTTGCTGTGGATGGGCTCTGGGGGAGGTCAGGAAGGGTCCCCGGGGGCCCCTGGGAGCTGAGGGGGGTGGGCAAGCCCTGTAATTCTCATTGCTTGTGTGCCGGGTCTGCAGTGGACCACTGCTGTGTCCCTCTGTGCCTCAGTTCCTCGTGTGGGGAAGGACTTGCTCCTCTTAACCCAGAGCCACACGGTCTGGAGGCAGCAGCCTTGACTCTGGATTCCAACCTCAGCACCCCACTGTGTGACCTCAGGCAAGTCACCTATCCTCTCTGGGCCTCAGCTTCTTTACTCAGAAAGCAGCACAATTCACTGTCCTGGCCAGGAGGCCAGGGCCTCAGTCAGTGGGAGGGACGGGTCACAGCCTCCACAGGGGCCGGGGGAGTAGACGTTGATGAGCACTGGGGCTGGTCCAGAAAGCCAGTCTATAATCCCCAGGCCGCAGCTTCTGGCGCAGCGCTAATGGGAGTTTATGTGAAGGACGCAGTGGACAAGGACCCATTGTTCCGAGTGGGGATGGTTTTATGACTCTTAGAAAGCGTCTTTCATCTGGGAGAGCAGGGAGCTTATGGAGGCTCCCAGCTCTGGGCGGGGAAACCAGGAGCTGATGAAGGTCTCTGGGGCACCAGGCACTCCTGCCACAGCCGGGTCAGGCCGGAGGGAGCACAGCCCCTGACCCCCGCGTCCCGCGGGCTGTGGGCCTGCAGCTGCCGGCCGCCCTCCTTCCCAGCCCGGCCCTGCCCTCCTGGGAGCCTTCTGTCCAACCCTGGTCCCCAGCCTGGTCTGCTTGGCATGGGGGAGGCTCCCCCGCCCCCTCGTCCGTCTCTGCAGCCAGCGCCACCTCCTCTTCATCCGCACGGCAACTTCTAGAACAGCCTTGAGCTCTGCCCCTGTCAGCTGACCGGCAGCTCTCAGGCCCAGCAGCCCAGCCTGGCGCTCGAGCTCTGGGTTGGGGCGGTAACCTGATGCTGGCCAGCAGCGTCCTGTCGCCTGTCCTTTCTGGTTCCCTGGCCGGCACCCAAGCTGAGAAATCCAAGCCCTTGGCTCAGCAGTGGGTGTTGTGGACGTCCCCAGCTGGCAGGGCGTGCCCATGGACCCAGGGCCGGGCTGACGGCTGATGGTCTCTGTGTGCTTGCAGCCCCTTTGGGCCACGTTTACCCTGGCAGTGACCACCCCTCCTTTTTGTTTGTATGAGACAAGGTCTCAGCTGTGTAGTTCAGCCCCACCTTGAACTCGATGTGTAATCCAGGCTGGCCCCCAAAGTTGAAGTATCCTCCTGCCTCAGCCTTCCAAGTGTCGGGATTACAGGTGTGCTACCTTCTCCCCTCACCCCCTCCCCCTTTCCCATCTTAGGGGACGCACAAAGGCTGAAGCAGGATGCTGGGCTCCCTTTGCCTTTGCAACTCCCCTTGCAAAGGGCTAGGTGTTCCCACCGTTCTATCTGTGACAGTAGCCAGGGAAAGGCCAACACCTGATGTTAATTCCGCCTCTTGCCATTGGCTGCTTTGTGTTCAAAGGATGAATATGCACCCGGTGTGTCTAAGCTGAGGGAAGTCTGTGTAAGGACAGGTTGCTCTGTGGGCGCTCAAGGCTGGGACAGGGCCTATGCCTCAGTTTCCTCATCTGTAAAGTGGGGAGGAAAACATTCCCTTTTTTTTGGTACCGGGAGTTGAACTCAGGACCTTGAGCTTGCCAGGCAGGTGTTGTGCTGTTGAGCTACATCTCCAGCCCTGCTACTTTTATTTTATTGTGAACATGCAGCTTGGACCTTCTGGGTGAGCGTGTTCTCTCCCACTTTCCTCTCCAGCCCCGTCTTTTTGTTTTGTTTTTTTTTTTTTCTTTTTTTGAGACAGGGTCTCGCT
>NW_004955527.1:1433912-1440013 GCF_000276665.1 Chinchilla lanigera | reverse complement strand
CTCAGCCTCCCGAGTGCTGGGATTATAGGTGTGCGCCACCACGCCCGGCAAGCCCCCTCTTTTCCAAACCCAGTTTTGCTTTCCTGTGGGGTTTTGGGTCCCCAGAGCTCAGCTGTGAAGCTGCTGGGTGATGCCGTTCAGCACCATCTCCCAGGCTGTGCCAGAGGTCACTTGTCTGACTCAGTCTGTCCATTGTTGTTGTTTTTTTTTTTTTTACCGGGGAGTCGAACTCAGGATCTCAGGCTTGCCAAGCAAGCGCTTATGCCACTGAGCTATATCCCCAGCCCTCTCCACTCTTGTTAATTGCAAATTCCCGGGAGAAACGGGCCCTGAACCCAATCTGGCAGGGTGTCCACCCACTCTTCTGGTCCACTGTGCTTCGCATATGCAGGGCGGGGCAGGTCCTCTGCAGTGTTGTCCTCAGAGCAGCTGTGAACGGTAAGCAGAGGTATGTGTGTGTGCGTGTGCATTTGTGTGTGTGTGTGTGTGTGTGTGTGTGTGAGGGAGAGAGAGAGAGAGAGAGAGAGAGAGAGAGAGAGAGAGAGAGAGAGAGAGAGCGCCAGCTTTTGGGACTCCTGCTGTTGGCATTTGGAGCCCATATGGCTCAGCATATCATATTTCCACTTAAAATGTGAAATCATTGTCAATATTAAGAATCTAGGGTTTTCCTAGACAGGTGTGGCGGCACACACCTGTAATCCCAGCACTCAGAAGGCTGAGGCAGGAGGATCTCTGAGAGTTCGAAACCAGCCTGGGCTACATGATGAGTTCAAGGTTAGCCTGAACTATATAGCAAGATCCTTTCTCTAAAAACAAACAAACAAACAAACAAATCTATGGATTTCCTATAGCAATCTGGATTTTTGACATCTCTTGAGGAAGAAACAACAGAAGCCCTGAGACCACGGCACTGGGTGCCCCTCAGCCCAGGGGCATTTGCTTTGCAGGTCTCCAGCACCCGCCCTTCCCCTACATGGTGTCTGCTCTGTACCCACTGCCCCATCTCCTGTTTTCCTCTCCTGCCTGGCCCCCTGCCCAGGAGTTTGCAACCTCACTCCACAGCCTGGTGCTTTTCCAGGAAAGGGAACTGCACAGAAAAGAAAAGGAAAAAAAAAACCTCAAATGGTTTTTCAATATTTGGAGATTTGTGTGTGAGCCCAGTTCTGGGCAATATCCACAGATAACCTGTGGGCATCCCTGGAGGGATTGTGATGATTTCCACCTTTGCTATATAGAAGAGAACGGGGCTCAGAGAGGAAGTGCTTGTCCTGCACACCCGTCGTCTGGTTTGGAAAGGACTAGACTTACACGAAGGTACAGCTCAGCCTACTTCCTGCTGAACACCTTCCCCTGGTTTGAAGAAGAAGCTGCCAGCTCAATGGTCCCTCACCCCGGACACTTTGGGGTGCTTCCTGCACACAAGGATGCCCACCAGATTCCGGAAGTTCAAGTCACACCTGCTACCAGCTAGCCCTCAGGCCCTCTTCAGGTTTTGCCAGTTGTCCCAACAATGTCTTATTTTTTGGGTGATAGGATGTTGCTATGTAGCCCAGGTTGGCCTCGAACTAGATGATCCTCCTGCCTCAGCCTTCGGAGTACTGGGATTACAGGCGTTTGCCACCATATCTGCCGATGTCCTTTTTAATTTATTTTTTAATGGCATCGGAGATTGAACCTAAGCCCTTGCATGTGCTAGGCAAGTGCTCTACCACTGAGCTGCATGCCCAGGCCCCTTTTTTAATTTATTGTTAGACAGGGTCTTGCTGAGTTGCCCAGGCTGTTTTCTCTGTCTCTCTCTTTTTTTTTTTTCAAAGAATAGGAATAATTTATTAAGAGAAAGACAGCTTCTGTCTAAGAGGGACAGAAGGAGGCCCTTTTTGCTATGTCCCCATCACTCTTTGAGCAAATTCAAATTTTGGCCTTTTTTTTTTTTTTTTTTTTTTTTTTTTGAGACAGAGTCTCTCTAGGTAGTGCAGGCTGGCCTTGAGCTCACTATGTAGCCCAGGCTGGCGTCAAACTCCTGGCGACCCTCCTGCCTCAGCCTCCTGAGTGCCGAGGTTACAGGTGTACACCAACGTGCCTGACCCTGAGCAGATTTAAATTGCTGGCACAACAGTATGTTTTAGGGCTCAACTGGATCTTGCTCTGGGAGTTAGCCATTTTGCTGGAAGTCCTGGGTTCTTTTATTCTAGAATGATGCTCAGAAACGATGCCCTGGCTGAACAGTGCAGCCTTGCACCTGGGGCGCCCCTCCTCCTGACCCCTCTTGCTGGCCCAAGTGACACACTCACATCCATGCTGCCAGTGCCATCTGATGCCACAAGGTTCGTCCTAGTTTACTTCTTTTATGTTTGGAATTTCCCTCTCCAAAGAAGAATCCAAAGAACATAAAATTTTTGTTGTTCTTTTTCTTTTTATTATTTGTCATTAATTTTACAAAACATTGGGTTCCTTTCCCTTACACCTCTCTCCTCCTGCTTATTCCCTTCTCCTAAGAGCATACACTTTTTTTTTTTTGAGACTTAGATTCTCAAAAAAATAGTTTAGCCCAGTCTTAAACTCACCATCTATCCCAGGTCAGTGGTGCAGACAGGGAGAACAGACTCCTGAATCCCATCCAGAAAGAACGCACCATTAGTGATGGTGCTTATACAGTTCAGACCGCACTCCCAGCATGCTCTGCAAGCAGATGATTCTGGTTAATTGAATGTTCTGGGACGTGGAAATGTTCCCAGAAGTCCTTTTTGAGCCTTTGTGGCTGTTGAAACCCGTGCGCTCATCTACTCAGCAAATATTTGTTTGCACTGTAGCAGGTTCTGTCCCAGGTGCTGCTGGAGAAGGCTCTGATTGGGACAGCAGAGCACAGCCCAGGGGACTCTGAGCCGGGTGAGGAGGTGGCAGACGCACCACACACCTCGGGGAGCTGGGTGCATTCAGCTGCGGATGTCTGGGAGGGTGAGGGAGCGTTCCCTGAGGAGACGTGTGCAGCCTGGAAGCTGCTAGCCTGCGTCTGGAGGTGCAGTCACCAGGGATGTTCCAGGCAGCGGGGACAGCATGATCAAAGGCCCAGAGAAATGCTCGTGTGTGTTCCTCTTGCTGTGAGCCTGGGATGTGGAGCTGAGGGTGGGGAGAGAAGAGCGAGTGCATTGTGCCAGCGAGCAAGACGCCAGAGAGCAAGAATACACGGGCTGGCTGGGTGTGGTGGTGCACGCCCGTAATCCCAGCACTCAGGAGGCTGAGGTAGGATCGCCATGAGTTGGAGGCCAGCCTGGGCTACCTAGCAAGTTCACGTCCAGCCTCAACTACATAGTGAGTTGAAAAACTAAAAAAGAAAAGAAAAAGAATACATGGGGCTGGCTTGGCTGGTGAGGGTTGTGGCCTCACTTCTTCTCAAGATGCATTTGTTTTCGAGACAAATGTAACCCAGGCTGCCCTCAAACTCACGGCAGTCCTGCGTCAGCCTCCTTAGCGCTGGGGTTATGGGTGTGCACCGCTGTGCCCGGCTTTCAACAATGCATTTATGATTTGGTACATATGTTTTCATGATACTGGGGGATTAAACTTAGGACCTTAAAAAAAAAAGTAGGACCTTTGCACTGAACTACCTTTCTGACCCATTTTATTTTCATTTTATTTTAAAATTTAGAGACAAGGCCTCCCTAAGTTGGGTTGGGCTCAAACTTGGAGCTCCTTCCTCAGCCCCGAGTGCTGGGATCGCAGATGTGCACCGCTGCGCCCAGCTGCTGTGTTATTCTTTATTGCACAAGTAGAATGGAGAGAGATTCTGAAATAAAAATGCTAAATTGCAGAGAAGGGGCCTGAGCATCAGAGGTGGCATTCGTGGTCGCAAGCAGAGAGCACTGTTATGTCTAAAGGGCCCCTGCTCCTGGGGCCTTCGGAGCATGGCCGAGTGGGGAATAGGCACCCTGCACTGCCAGAGCTGAAGTTTGTTGAGCGAAGCCAGCAATCTGGCTTTTTATGGGCAATCTCCCAGCTATCAAATGTTGGTGGCTAATTAACAGCAATAGCAAGACTACTGTGGGCAAAACAAAATGCTTCTGTGGCGCGGCCTGTTTTGTGACCTGTGGTTTGCACCCTGCACCTGGGGTTTAATGGATGAGTTTTGAACTCCATACGAGGGTCCGAGGGTGGATGACCCTCTGCCCTAGCTGGACTCTGGTGCCCCTGCCCTCAAGCCTGAAGGTCCAGGGCTACTTGTCACAGAAACACTGAGTGCTGTGGAGGCCACGTGGGAGGCTACCTGGGGATCCTGGACCTTGTGACAATTCTGGAGGGTAGGAGACGACTTGGGACATCGAAAGGGCGGGGGCATCTCAGGCTGGAAGACACAGGCCCAAGAGGGATTGCAGCAGATTCTGGTTTTTTTTTTTGTTGTTGTTGTCTTTTTTTGAGACAGGGTCTCACTATGCAGTTCAGGCTGGCCTTGAGCTCACTTTGTAGCCCAGGCTGGTCTCGAACTCGCAATGATCCTCCTGCCTCAGCCTCCTGAGTGCTGGGATTACAGGCATGCGCCACCACGCCCGGCTTCTGCAGCAGGTTCTGAAAGCTGAGAATGCAGGCCCCGGATGCGCACGTGGCTTTGGCTATGGCAGCAGCACCCACGAGGCTGCATTCTGCTCCGAGGCCCATGCGATGGCCCCGAGTCCATATGGGGACCGGTGGCCATGTGGAGGTGGCATTTTCTGCTTTGCTGGCGTTGCAGGAACTTTGCTCCCTGCCCTCCTGGCCAGCATGTGTTTGCCCCTGGGTTGGAGGCTCCCGCAGGACGGGCTGTGTCTCTCTGTTCACCCACGTCCCCTGCGTGCCTGGAACACAGTAAGTGCTCAAAAATATTTATTGCCTATTTAGGATAAACTAATGTTCTCTAAGCCCGGGGCTTAGACAACTCACTGGACAAGCTCTATGGTGCTTATGTGCTTGTGTGCAGACAATACACAAACAAATCAATGAATAAGATGATTTCAGAGAGTGTGGCCTGTGCACGGCTTGCCACGCATCACTGGCTTGGCCTGTTTTATCCGTGTCTCCTCCCAGCCCGAGAACCACTGGGGCAGGACCAGGGTCCATCTGGTTCCTGGTTTCTTTTGTAGTTCCTAAGGCTCGTGCCTGACAAATGGGGAGTAAAAAAATAAAAAACAGAAAAAGCGTTTCTACCGGCTAAATGGGATGAACGCACACAGGCCGGCAGGACCTCCACGGCCGGCACGGCACCTGAAGCCTTCAGAGGCCGCAACACTCATTACTATCCACGGGGTGATTGCTGATAAGCTGGAGTGTGAATTCGCTCGCACACAGGGAGGTGGCAGGGGAGTGTTTAATAACAACAGGGATAATCTTAATTAATGACCTGATAACTGTAATTAATTGCATCATACCTGGAGGCCTCCTTTGGAATTCTGGGAGGGAGGAGCTAGTGTTCGGCAGCTTTGGGGCAGGGAGGCAGGGAGAGCAACCGTAGGAGCGGGCAAAGCACAGCTCTGAGCCTCAGCGTTCTCCTTCGGAGAATGGGGCCCGAACCACAGGGCTGCTGCCAGCTTAGGGAGCCCAAGTCAAAGTGCTTGTGGCTGGGGGCCTGCGGCTGCTAGGGCAGCCCCTACCGTGCTATTTCAGGAGCCTGGGTGCCAGGGTGCAAACTACCCCCTAGTGGTCCCAGGTGGCCACCCATGGGTGCCCATCACAAGCCTGGGCTTCCCCGGGGACAGCCCGGGATCAAACCCCTGCAAGTAACCAAGAAGAAGCCCTCACCCAGTGTATCCCGGATCTTTCCAAGGCAGACAGGAGGGGTGCCATGGTGTGTAGGCGCTTCTGGTGGGAGACCAGGGAAAGTGGGGTGGTGCTGGGGGCAGCGTGAGCGAGAGGGAGCCGGTGCAACCTGATCCCACCGCCTGCGGCCTCAGTGTCCCCTTTGGGGTAGAAGGATGGGTGGGGGTGCAGAGTCCCTCCTCCTTGGTGGGGCCCCAGCTGGGACAGCGGTTTGGGGAGCCCCTGTTTGCCCACTCCCACCTCCTCAGGCGCGGAGAGGGGGCGCAGCGGCGGCGGCCCGGACACCAGGGGTTAAGCGGTGACCTCAGCGGCGCGGC
>NW_004955527.1:1364627-1433621 GCF_000276665.1 Chinchilla lanigera | reverse complement strand
CCACGCGATCGTGGGGACCCTGGGCGCCCCGGGCAGGCGCGGCGCAGAGGGGTCGCCCCGGGGGTGGCGGCGTTGCGGCCGCTGCGTGTCTGTGAACCTTTCTTGGGTCCTCTGTGCGCGGGCCGCTCCTGTCGCTGGTGTAAGCGGCTGGCCCTGCCCCCAGCCCCTGTGTCCCTCTTTGCCCCTTGGGCACGATCTCCATCGCCTTTGTGCCCCAGACTGCGTGCCCAGACTGTGCTTGTGTGTGTGCTCCACCAGTGGGGCGGGACAGTGTGGGAATCCGCATTCCCACCCGGATCCTCACTTGCCCCCTGGTGGGCTGCGGTCCTTCCTGCGCTGACCTTGGTGAGGGTCCCCGGATTGCAGGGGGAGGGGCCCGGGATGCTCCGGAGTCTCTGTGCTGGGTCAGCCTCTCCTGGTCCGGGCCCTTGCCTGGAGGCGGACCTGGATGGCCTCCCACAGGAGGGAGAGTGGGAGAGGAAAAGCTGCAGGGTCAGCCACAGGCCGTGGCCACCCAGCCGGGTCAGCCCTGGGTGCTCCGGGCGCAAGGGCATGCCTGGGGTGAGGTGAAGACCGACCTCCTGTCTTCAGGGTGGCCTGGAACAGGGAGGCCAGGCCTGAGTTAGAAGAGGCAGCCCAGGTCATTCTCCCTCTCCAATGCTGGGGTGCTGGGAAGGGGTCCCCAATCTTTATTTGCCCCTGGGAGTCAGGAGGGGAGCCCTGGGAGGTAGAGGTGGGTAGGTGGGTGGGTGGGTGAGTGGGTGGCACTTCGGAGTCTGTGGTTGCTTTATAGGCCTTGGTCTCTGTGGGGATTCGATAGGTAGGGAGAGCCCCGCCTGCCCGCCCAGCCCCATCTGCTCCTGCTGGGATGCTGGGGAGAGAGGCAGGTTGAACGTGCCTCATTAAAATGCACAGGCCCTCCTTCAGCCCACTGGGATGGCATGAGCAGCAGCTTCCATCTGTCCACCTGCCCATCCGTCTGTCCACGCTGCTGTGGGTCCGGCAGTGTCCAGGCCCCTGTCAAGCAGAGGAGAGAGGAAGGTGGACACTTCTTGTGGGGTGGGGCTTTCACTTTTATAGGGCTTCCCCTTGTACGTAAATCTCACTCTTCCTCTGCTCTGTCACCGTTGCCTCCCCGAGGTCCCTGGTCCCTTCCACCAGAGCCTCTGCCCTGCGGGTCACTGTCTGGACAGTGGGCTCCACCCTACACCTCCTTCAGTCCCCATTTGGGGACCTGTCCTCCCCAGCAAGCCAGGCTGCTAGAATGACTCCTTTACACATCCCAGTTCCCTGGGATCCTGTCTGTCCTCGGTGGCCAGTCTAGAGCAGAGCTTGGCACAAAGTGAGTGCCTGATACACAGTTGCTGGAACTGGCCGTTCCTAATTCTGGTGTTTCACATTTTAAATTTGGCAGAGTCTGGGGCGGGGAAAAGCGGGTGGGCTGTTTGGGAACCTTGGTATTAGGTGAGTATCAGAGGAAGGTCTGCTGTTAATTCAAGAAAAATAAGTTGGGCCAGGTGTGGTGTTGCTCCCCTGGAATCCCAGCACGCTGGAGGCAGAGGCAGGAGGATTGCCTTGAGTTCAAGGCCAGTCAGAGTTACATAGTGAGTTCAAGGCCAGCCTGATTTATGTGTCCAAAACCAAAAGCCAAACAAAAACAAAATCATAAATTCATTAGCAGACATTTGCAGTTTTTGCTTGTGCCAGGAGCTGGGCTAGGTGCTTCAAGGCTGTGACCTCTTCTTATACAGTGAGAAGGAGCAGAGTGGAAGGAGTGTAATCTTATATAAACATTGAAAAGATGAGGTGAGTGATATGTATGCTTTGATAATAATAATAATAATGTTGATGCAGATTTACATAGCACTTTCTTTTTGTTTTGTTTTGTTTTTCTCCGGTACCGGGAACCGAACTCACGACCTTGCGCTTGCCAGGCAGGCGCTTTGCCGCTGAGCTAAATCCCCAGCCCCTACATAGCACTTTCACACCACTATCTCTGTTTCAACAACAGCCCTGATAATTAGGCAGGGCAGATGGGCCCAGGCCCAAGGTCATGGCCGCTCAGCTGAGAAGCCAGGAAGGACTTGGGCTCTCAGGCCGCCTGTACCTTGCTGGCTTCTGTGAGTTTCTGTCCCGCGCCTTTGGATCCAGACACCCTGGTCAGCAGCAGAGGAGGGGCTGCTATCCGGTCCTCACCGGGTCTGAAGTCCAGAGAGAGAGATTTAAACTCGAGTTCTCTTCTTAGGCCTCGGGCTGCCGCAGGCCTAACTCGGCTCCTTCCTGGCTGTGTTCCTCGGTCTCTCTGCCTTGGTGGAGGGTGAGAGAGCTCCTTCCCTTCAGGGTCCTGGTCTGATAAAGGTCCTAGGGGTCACCTGTCCTTGTAGAGCCTGTGCTAGGCTGTGGGCTGGGGTCAGTTGGTACTGGTGCGTGAAAGGTGATGCTAAATTTTAAGCATTTTGTGAGTGCCATGGTTATTAAACATGGTCATTATAGAAAATTGTGAGGTAAATTTATAATTAAATAATGATATTTAACAGCAAAAGTAAAGCCAGGCATGGTTGTGCATACCTGTAATCCTAGTAGTCTGGGAGGCTGAGGCAGGAAGATTGCAAGTTTGAATTCAGCCTGGGCAGTTTAGTGACTCCATGAGACCCTGTCTCAAAATAAAAAAATAAAGAGGGCTGGGGTTATAGCTCAGTGTAAAGGCCCTGGGTTCAACCCCCAGGACTGGGGGAAAAAAAAAGAAAAAAATACTCCAAACTACTTCTTTTTTTTTTTTTTTGGTTTTTTGGTTTTTCTCCGGTAGCGGGAACCGAACTCACGACCTTGCACCTGCCAGGCAGGCGCTTTGCCGCTGAGCTAAATTCCCAGCCCCCTCCAAACTACTTCTAATTATTTTGTTATATGTTGCTATTGTGTGTGCATTTATGGTTATTCGTGCCTTTGTGTATGTGTGTGCGTTGTGTGAGAGGTTTGCATTGTGGTGTGCTAATCACACACAGCTCACTGTGTTCAGGGATGTTGTGTTTTCTTCCTGGACCTGGGCACAGTAAGAGTCTTTCCACCCGGAGACTGAAAGTGCAGTAAGCCAGGGGCTTTCCAGACACTGCTGGGGGCTGAGGGCAGCTGCTGGGCTGCGCCTGCCGTGGTGGTGGTGGCTATATTATTATTGTTTTTTTTTCATGCTGGGGGTCAAACACAGGACTTCCACCACTGAGCCATGGTCCCAACCCTAATAGGGTTTTATTTAATTTAATTAATTAATTAATTTATTTCTCTTTGTCTTTCTGAGACAGGGTCTTGCTATGCAGTTCAGACTGGCTTTGAGCTCACTTTGTATCCCAGGCTGGTCTCGAACTTGCAGCGATCCTCCTGCCTCAGCCTGCCAAATGCTGGGATTACAGGTCTGAGCCACTGCATTTGGCTTCCTGATAGGGTTTTAAATTGCTGTCCAATCAAATGAGCGCCTCACTGTAGCAGGAGAGCTTTTACCTGCACCAAGAAGTGGAAGGCAGTGAGAAAGAGATGCAGTTTGTGGAGAGCCAGCTTTGCCGTTGCTTGAATAGCCACACCTGGAGACCCAGACATCCTTTTTTTTTTTTTTTTTTTAAGACAGGGTCTTGCTCTGTAGTCCAGACTGACTGTCCTGGAACTCTCCTATGTAACGCAGGCTGGCCTCAAACTTGCCGTGATCCTCCTGTCTCAGCCTCCCGAGTGTTGGGATTGCACGTGTGTGCCACCACACTAGCATCTGGGAGTGTGATGACCCAGGCAACTGGGGGGCCACGCGGTGGTGGCGTCTGAGGACAGACAGTGGACAGGTCAGGTAGCTCAAGACTTGTGGGTTTCTGATGTGCAGGACCTGCTTGTGTCTGAGGGTGGCTCAGGCCGTGGGGGGCAGTCCCCATCCAGATGGACTTGGCCGGGGAGGAGAGTAGAGTCTGCTGCTCTTGCATAGCCTGCGATCGCTGGGGGACCCAGGAGTGACCATGCTGGACCCCACGCAGTGCTGATACTCAAGAACCTCTTGCTGAGTTTAGGAAATTGCATGTTGTGAACGCAGCCATTATACAACGTGGGCAGAGCCAGGCGTGGTGGCACACACCTGTAGTCCCAGCACTCGGGAGGCTGAGGCAGGAGGATCACTGTGAATTCGAGGCCAGATCGGACTACCTAGTGAGTTGAAGGCCAGCCTGAACTGCATAGCGAGACCCTGTCTCAAAAAGACAAAAAAAAAAAAGTAAAAGTAGCTTCTGCAACTGAGGCAGATCATGGAGAGCTTGGTTGTTTAGAGGCAGCTTGTGGACTTCGTGACTATATGTGGCAGCGTTTGCCATGCACTGATCTGTTTACCACTCACTGGTAGGTAGGCACTGCTTCTTCATTTTTTTGACTTTTTTTGAGACAAGGTCTCGCTATGTAGTTCAGGCCAGCTTTGTTTTTTTTTTTTTTTCCTCCGGTACCGGGAACCGAACTCACGACCTTGCGCTTGCCAGGTAGGCGCTTTGCCACTGAGCTAAATCCCCAGCCCCAGCTAAATCCCCAGCCCCTCAGGCCAGCTTTGAACTCACTATGTAGCCCAGGCTAGCCTGGAACTAGCAGTGATTTTCCTGCCTCAGCCTCCTGAGTGCTGGGAGGAACTGTTATCCTGTCTTCTTTATTCTCTTATCCTTTTTTGTGTGTGTGTGTGTGACAAGGTCTTGCTACATAGTCCAGGCCGGCTTTCAACTTGTTGTGGTGCCCAGGCTGGTCTCCAATCTGAAATTCTGTCTCAGCCCCCTGAGTGTTAGGATCACAGGTGTGCGTCACCATGCCCAGCTGTTCTCTCCTGTTGCAGGTGAGGAAACTGAGACCTGGGGCGGCGACTGACTTAACCCAGCCACAGTGTTTGTAAGTGGTAGGATGCCAAGAAGGTAGCCCAAGATCTCACTGCCACCCTGTGCTTACCTCTTGTATTCTGTTTCTCTTTTCCCTGTGAGGAGGGGAGATTCGAGAAATGTCTGCAATCATCACACTCTACCATTCTTAATTTGAAGGGTGTGTGTGAGTGTGTGTGTGTGTGAGTGTGAGTGGGTGTTTGTGAGGACCACCTGGGTGACTCTCCTTGAAGCAGGAGCAGTTGTCTTTATTTTGGCTGAGCCTGGCCCTGTTTCCATGTACTGATGTGTGCAGAGCTGGCCAGGACTTTTCCTTATCCCTTCAGTTGGATTTAAGCAATGTACATCGGTCCAGCCGAGGTGCTAATGGTAGTCCGTGAGACGGCAGGCAGTGTCTCCCTCCACCCCTGTTGATCCCATGTGTGAGCTGGGAGGAGGTGGGATGAAGAGCCAATGCTCCATGCTCTCGGCTGGGCTGGAGCTTCGAGATAAGAGGCTAGGACTTCCCAGGGCCTGAAAGATGACACATCAGAGCTGAAGCACTGACCCCAAAACATTAGATACCATCTCAGTTGTGTTATGCAGAAGTGTTGCTGTTGAACCCAGCGTCTTCACACTGAGCTACATCCCCAGAATCTTTTATTTTTTCTTTTAAGACAAGGTCTTGCTAAGTCACTGAATTGCCCAGACTGGGCTTGAGCTCATGATCCTCTTGCCTCAGCCTCCTGGAGTACTGGGAGTACAGGTGTGTGCCACCATGCCCAGCTTAATGTGTGTTTTCCCACGCAGCGTTGGCGAGGCCCTGCCTGGTCATAGCCGGGTTTGTCTCTCACCCTGTGGCTCAGGGTCATGGCTGAGCATAGAATCCCTGTGCCCACAAGGGTCCTGGGCTTGTACTAATGGCTCATAATTACGGAGGGCGCTAAGCTAATGGCATGTGTCTGAGGTGTGGCAGGCGCTTTGGGAGCCCAGGGCTCAGGGGAGCTTGTTCTATCCTTATCCACCCCAGAGAGAGAGCGGGGAGATGTGCGTCATTGTCTCCATTCTGTTGCTGAGGGCTCATCTCACTTGCCCAGCGTGGGGTGTGGGAGGTGCATGCAACATAGACCCTGGTTCTGGTTGCCCACAGCCCCGCCTGCCAAGCTGGGGTTCTAGAGATGCTGGCTTTCTGCCCCGCTAGCAGTGCCCATCACCGTGGGAAAGGGCCAGGACAGGGGTGCACTCGGCTGCAGCACAGGTAGTGCCCCCTCTTGGTGTTGATTCTAGCCCGGCCCCAGCCTCTGCAGCCCAGGGCATTGTGTGTGCAGGAGTGGGGCCGGGGGTGTCCCTGTCCCCTATGGATCTGAGGCCAGGTGGCATTTCTGGGTCTCGGATCTCCTGGGGAGCCTGATCCCTGCCATTCCTCCTGCAGAAGCCCCTGGGTCCCTGCCTGATTGGTATGCAGCCCGGAACCCCGGCCATTAGCATACAAGGCGGGAGTCGCCTTTCCTTCCCTCTCTTCATTGTTTGAAGTGGGCAGACTTGGAGTGAGCCGAGAAACGCGGGCCTTTTATTCAATTTCCCTAGAAAAACAATGGTTAAATCAAATAGGCAAATTACGGTCTCTGGGAATGGAAGAAAAACATCCTTGAACCTACATATTACCCAGAACCTTCGAATTTCTTTTAAAAGGAGGGTTTGTTTTACTTTTAAATAGACAAGTGTTCCGTGACACTGCGGACGACTTGGAACGTACGGAGAGAAGAAAATTAAAATCACCTTTTCAGAGCTGGGCCACAGCCTCTCCCAGCAGTGCGCTGGACACCGTTATTTTGCTGGGGGCTCATTGGGCTGGGACCCTGCAGGGCTTAAACAGGGCTGGGCTGCTGGGCCTCTTTCTACACTGGACCTTAGGTAACTCACTTTGCCCCTTCGGAGCAGGTGTGGTGGTATATAACTGGAATCCTGGCACTCAGGAGGCTGAGGCAAGAAAATCGCCATGAGTTCGAGGCCAGTCAGTTCAAACTAGCCTAAAATACAAAGCAAGATTCTGTCTCAAAAAAGCCAGAAACTAAACCAAAGCAAAACCGAACAAAAAGAATTTGGCAACATTGGCTATTGTTATATAGGGGAGGGAAAACTTTTCCTCTACCCTCTTAGGTTCTGAGATGAGGGCTGCAGATTAAATCAGCAAACGAGAAAATGTGTACAGATTTTATTTGGTGTATAAAATTGCACTGGGGTTTCATAGAAAAGAAATAAAAATCCAAAGCGGTTAGACTCAGAATTTTGATACTTTTGGCTTTGCAGCACTGGGGGATGGAACCAGGGCTCCTACACGCTAGGCTTCTGTTCTACAGCAGCGCTCCATGCTCCCAGCCCTCCATGCTCCCAGCCCTCCTGCATACCCTTTTAACTCCGTGTGAAGTCAGTAGATAAAGGGAAAAGGGCTGGGCTTCCAGGGTCAGGACATTCTGGGAAAGTGACTAGGAAGTTCAGTGAGGTTGATAATGGTAGATAAGGTTGTTTAGTGAGGGTTGGTCTGCAGATAAGAGCTGTTCCTGATTAGGGAGAGGACACCTTTGCAGTGGGTGTTTATGTGCCTTTACAAAGGGAAGTTTACTGCTGAGCATGGTGGCTGCACGCCTGTAATCCCAGCACCTGGGAGGCTGAGGCAGGAGGATTGCAGCAAGTTCAAGGCTCCATAGTGAGTTTAAGGCCAGCCTGAACTGCATAGTGAGATCCTGCCCTTAAAAAAAAATAAGGGAATTTATGCCTTCATTTCAGGAGAAAGGGCATGGCAGAGTTCTTCCTGGCTGTGCAGCTGCTCCGTGCCTTCAGCTCAGAATAATGCTTATGCCAGCATGGCATCTTCTGACCCGCTCCAGTGAAGACAGAGAGCAGATGGACTGTAACCTTGTCCTGTGTGGATTAGATTACCTGTCAGTTTTCTGTTACTATAACCAGATACCCAAGGCTGGGAAATTTCATAAAGCAAAGAGGCTTAAGCTCACGGTTGTGGAGGTTTGTGGGTATAGTCCTGGTGTCTGGTCCGTCCTGGTGAAGGTCTGGAGGCACAGTGGTGGGAGTGCTTGAGAAAGAGCGCAATCACATTGGCCAGACAGGAAGCCAGGAGAGATGACAATCTCACTGCCCCTTCCTGGGGGACCTGCAGTCTTCTCCCAAGACCCCGCCTCTTAAAGGGTCCACACTACCAGCATGGGGGCCAAGCTTCCCACAGAGGAACCGTGGAGGACAAATCACATCCAACCCACAGCGCCGGAAGACAAAAAGCAAAGTCAGAAAAATGAATAAAGCAATCATGTGCTCTGCCCTAAGTTGTGGGGGAGACAGCTTGGTATGACAGGGATAATGGGGTAGAGTGAGGGCAGGCAAGGTGGGGATGGGGCAGGGAAGTCAGGGAGCCTCTCTTCAGAGATGTTCAAGCTGGGTCCTAAAGGATAATGAGGGAAATGACTGCAAGGAACTGTGCCTGACAGGGGTATGGCAGGTGCAAAGGCCCTGCGGCTGGATGAACTTGGCTGTCTGAGTGACACACAGCCTGGAAGTCTTGGGAGGAGCCAAAGTCTGTGGGCTGAGAGTCAAATTTGGGCATTGTTAGCTTGTGCAGGTTGGGTGGGACCACAGGAGGGGAAGAAGAAGGGGAGGAGGAGCCCAGGGCCAGCCTGGGAGCCAGGGAGGGAAGGGGAGGATCAGCTGCCTGAGACCTCATGGTCCAAATATGTGGCAGGCCAGGTGCGACTCAGCTTCCTGCTGTCCAGAAGCCGGGAGCATGGCAGTCACAGGGCAGGGGCAGCCAGCTGTGCGGGAGGGAGGATCCCCAGCTTGCAGTCATCCCCAGGACATTCTGGTTTGTGGAGGACGACAGCAGAGGCCTTGGATCGGTTAATTTGTTTCACCCACCTGACTTCACATTCCTCTTTCTGACACCTGTTTGTTGAGCACCTACTAGGTGCTGAGCATTGGACAGGGAGCCCTCTGTCCCTGAAGGCGAAGAAGATACCCGGTCCCTAGGGAGGCGGATGACAGGGGACAGAAAGATGAGGTCCCTTCTGTTCCTTCCTGGGGGGCTGTCTGGGCCTGGCAGCAGGAGGCAGCATTGGCTGGGGAGAGGAAGGATTCTGAGGCTGGGGTCCTGGATAGCTGGGCAGAGTAGGAGCCCTGCGGACACCGTGGGAGAGCGCTGCGTATCTCCCCAGGACCTGCACTTTATCTTGAGGGCTGTAGGGAGATGTTTGTGTTTCAAGCCAAGGACTGACACAATCAGAACCTTTTGTCCTGGGGAGAGCCTGGGTTGGAAGAGACAGGAGACACCAGGGAGAACTTGGAGGGCTCTTCACAGGCTTGCTGGTTCTTACGTTGCCCCAGAACCTTGCGGCTTCCTCCTATTTCCTAAACTCTGCTCATTTCCTTCTTCCAAGAAGGTTTGTGAGGCTTGGAGAGGATAAGCAGGTTACCTGAGGTCACACGGGCTTTCTAAGTTGACATAGCCAGCATCTCAGGGTGGAAGCAGGTGGGAGAGACCCCAGGAGGGGCGCACGGGAGCCTCCGGATGGAGGTCCCCATCCTCAGGCCCTGGGCTGGAGGAGCCTGAGCTGCTTGGTTTCTTTGAGTAGCTTCCTGGGCACCTGCCTCCTCCCGGTGCTGGGGCAGATCCAGGGTTCCATTAACACAGGGCAGACAGGGCAGTGAGCAGGGCATCCCCCAGGAGAGCAGCTGTGTTTACAGATGCCAGCCAGAGTCCGGCCCTTTCTTTTTTCTTTTCTTTTCTTTCTTTCTTTCTTTCTTTCTTTTTTTTTTTTTTTTTTTTTTTGGCTTTTTGAGACAAGGTCTTGCTATGCAGTTCAGGCTGGCCTTGAACTCAGTTTGTAGCCCAGGCTGGTCTCCAACTTGCAAACGATCCTCCTGCCTCAGCCTCCTGAGTGCTGGGATTACAGGCATGCGCCACCATGCCTGGCCTTTTTCCTTTTCTGCCCTTTCTTCCTCCCTCCCTCCTTCCCTGTCTCCCTTCTTTCCTTCCTTGTGTGTCTGTCTCTCTGTCTTTTTTTTTTTGGTACCGGGAATCGAACTCAGGATGTTATGCTTGCCAGGCAGGCACTTGTGCTGCTGAGCTATATCCCCAGCCCCTGTGTTTTTTTTTTTTTTTTTTTTTTTTTTTTTGTAGTGCTGAGGATCAAACCTAGGAGCTTTCTATCACAAAGTTACATCTCTTGCCCTTTTAAAAAATATTTTACTGTGAGATAGAGTCTCACTAAGTGGCCTGGGCTGACTTTGAACTTGTGATCCTCCTGCTTCAGCTTCCTAAGTAGTAGGCATTACAGGTGTGTGCCGCCACACTCAGCTGAGTTCTGTCCTTTCTGAGCGCTGGCATCTTGGGCTCAGAAGACGATGCAGGGAGGGAGCCCAGTGTTCAGTTGATGATTCTGATAACAACTAGTGGTGGGCCCCGCCCTGGCTGGGCGTGGCGCTGGTTGCTTTGTGCACCATTTGATATTCACCAGGGAAATGAGCATTGTCAAGTCCACGTTAGATGTGAGGTTGGAGGAGGCCACAAGAGGTGTCTAACTTTCCAGAGGCTCTCGTAATGGAGTTACCTTTATGTGAGAGCTGGGGTTAATTATTTTTTCCTGTGCTGGGGATGAACCCAGGGCCTCATGCACATGCTCCACCACTGAACTACACCCGGCCCTGAGAGCTGGGCTCGAAGACCAGAGGCCTGCAGAAGACAAGTGTGTGGGGTGCTAGCTGAGGGGTGAGGCCTCTTGCCCCAGGTCCCATCACACGGAGCTGTCACTAGAACCGGTTGTTGGGGAGCCCGGATGGATGGATCTGCCCAGTTCATCCACTTTTTTTTTTTTTTTTTGGCACTGGGAATCAAACTCAGGACCTTGTGCTTGCCAGGCAGGCACTGTGCTGCTGAGCTATATCCCTGGCCAGTTCATCCCCTCTTGGGAAATAGTGTAAAGAGGGTCAGAGCTGGAAGTGTTGCTGGGTGGGTCACAGTGGGGACAGGGAAGGGGCAGGGAGGGCGATAGCCATGCCAGGACTGCAGGCCTCAGCTATTTACAGAGGAGGGCCCTGGGGAGCAAGGGGAGGATGCAGCTGGCAGAGAGGGGGTGGAGGAGCTGAGGGAACGATCCAGTCCAAGCTCCTGATTTCATAGGTGGGACATCCAAGTCCCAGAGGGAGGCTATAACTTCGTAGGTGCCAGGTCCAGGAGCAGCAGAGGACTGGGGAAGCGGGGCCCCCAGCCTCACCTTTTGGTACTCTCGTGGTGCACCTTCCTGCCCAGGCCCCTCTGCTGCCGCCTCCTTGTCCTCCCAAAGAAAAACATAATGACAGCAAAACAGTAAAGGAATCATCTGGCTGAGACTGTGTTAGTCCACTTTGTGTCACTGAGACAAAATTCCTGAGAAAAGTAATGGAAGGAGGAGAGGTTTACTTTGTTTTTCTTTTCTTTTCTTGTCTTTTCTTTTCTTTGAGAGGGCTGGGGATATAGCTCAGTGGCACAAGCGCCTGCTTAGCAAGCACAAGGTCCTGAGTTCAATTCCCAGTACCAAAAAAACAAAGAAAGCCCAGCCTGGCCTTGAACTCATGGTGATCCTCCTGCCTAAACTTCTGGAGTGCTGGGATCACAGGCATGTGCCACCACGCCTGGCAGCAGAGGTTTGCTCTGGCTTGGCTGGCACGTTTCAGAAGCTTCATTGTTTGGCTCCATTGCTTTGGGTCTGGGGTAAGGCAGAGCATCATGGTGGAGCACATGGTGGCTGGGAAGCCTAGAGAGAAAAGGTCCTGGAGTGCTTATATCCCCTTCTAGGACACACCCCCCGTGACCTCACTTCCTTCCACTAGGCCCCTCCTCTTAAAGGTTCCACCACCTCCCAACAACACCATAGACTGAGAGATGCTCCAGCTCCAAACATAACAAGTGCTAAGCACACTGGTCGCCAGTAGTGATCCTGGAAGCCAGCTGTCTCTATGTCCTGCTGCCCCATGCTAAACTGTTCATCTCTAGGAAGGAGATTTTTACTGTGGGTCTTCCACTGTCCTTAACCTCTGGACTCTTTTCCCAAAGTGAACACCTAGAAACATATTTCAGGACACAAGTGTTCCCCCAAATGTACAGACTGAATAACACTGACATTGATGTAGTTAAAGTTGCTTAAACTTTGTTTTTTATGGTACTGGAGGCCAAACCCAGGGCCTTCACACACAGCTACATCCCCAGTTTTTTTCTTATTTATGTTGACATAGGGCCTTGCTAAGTTGTTCTTGAACTTGTGATCCTCCTGCCTCAGCCTCCCAGAAAGGCCAGGATTACTGTAAGGTGTGTGTTACCGTGCCTGACTTGCTTAAACTTTTGAACTCAGCCATGGTGGGCCGAGGAGTTTTGGGAGACCTCTGCGCGGAGCTGTGGCAGTCGGCCCTTCCTGAGGTTGGCAGGACAATAACCAACCAAATGGATTTTCTTCTGTCATCCTCTGATGCCCGTCTTCCTTGCACACCATGGGTGGTGGGGATGGCAGGACCTCCTGGGCAGCTGCAGCTGCCATGCCTTCCTAGGGAAGCAGGACTGGCTGAGGTGTCCAAGGCCAGCTGCTAAGGGTCTTTCTTCCCAGGGACCCTGGCTCCCTGGGCTCAGAGAGGATGCGGGAGAGGAGCCTGGGTGGGCCTGCGGGTCTGGGCACGCACACGCTTTCATGGCCTTGCACAGGGCGCAGCCTGCTCTGGGCCTCAGTTTCCTCCTCTGTAGGATGAGGGGCTGGGTGCAGGGACTGGTCAGTTCCCCTCAAGGCTAATGTTATGTGAACTGCATGATTGATGGTGGCACGGGCACACTTGGGACCTTCTGGTCTCCCCGGGATTCTTGGGGTCTCCTGAGACCTCCTGCATGGGCAGGGCTTTCCTCTCAGAAGGCCAGATATGCATGAAGGTGCTTGATGCAACAAGTGACCTTGCCACCCTGGGGACCCCAGACTTGGACTTCTGAGTCATCAGTGTGCGTCAGGATTATGTAGGCCATCTGCTAAGAATGCAGATTTTGTAGATTGGGGTCAGGATCTTAGAATCTGAGATTTTTTTTTGTTGTTTGCGGTGCTGTGGATTGAACCCCGGCATCACATATGCTAGATGAGTGTTTTATTACTGTGCTGTGTCCCTAGGCCCAAATCAGCACTTTAAAAACTTGCCCCTGTACTTGGCTGTCCTGACTCTGTAGCCAACAGTTCAGGCCGCCCGACTCCCCTGAAACTGGAAGTGCTAGGAGAGAAATGACTGAGTGTGCCGGGGGCTTGGAGATGCCCTCTTTACAGCAGCCAGCAGTGACTCCTCTGACACACATACTCACCGCCCTGGTCCTGGCTGTTGACTGGAAATGTAGGAGGCTTCTAAAGAAGCACAAATTCTCCTGCCTTGCCCTTAGAGATACTGTCCCTAAACCAGCAGGCCTCGCTGGGCCCAGGAATCACCATTTTAAAAAGCTCTCCGGTCTTCTGTTAATTCGTTGTTCATTCAGCAAGTATTTGTTGAGGCCTGTAGTAGGCTGGCCTAGACCCAGGGGAAGGTATTGAAGATGTAATTGTAAGACCAGACATGGGCTCGGACATTATGTCACCTTCTCTGCAGCCTGTGAAGGAGACAGTTGATTCCATAGAGATGCTTGGTCAGGCTGGGGAGCCAGGCATCTGAAAAACACAGGAGCCAGACTAAGTACTTGATGCAAAGCTGGAATTCCTGGATAGCTGAGCTCCAGTGAATTCTAGATTGGAGTAGAGCCCTGAGCATACAACTTATGGGCTTCTGTCATTTCTTCATTCACTTATTCACGGATCTCTCCATCTACTCATCCATCCTTGCATCCTTCCATTCATCCACTGTCCCATCCATCTGTCCATCCATCCATCCATCCATCCATCCATCCACTGTCCCATCCATCCATCCATCCACTCTCCCATCCATCCATCCATCCATCCATCCATCCATCCATCCATCCATCCATCCATCCATCTACTCTCCCATCCATCCATCCATCCATCCATCCATCCATCCATCCATCCATCCATCCACTCTCCCATCCATCCATCCATCCATCCATCCATCCATCCATCCATCCATCCATCCATCCATCCACTCTCCCATCCATCCATCCATCCATCCATCCACTGTCCCATCCATCCATCCATCCATCCATCCATCTACTCTCCCATCCATCCATCCATCCATCCTCTCCTCCAGTCTCTCACCCTTCCATCCATCCTTCCATCATCTCTAGACTTCCTGGTGTACTAAGGATTGCCGTGGTCACTGAAGAGGCAGAAATGAAAGGCATTGATCCTGCCTTCAAGGAACTCAGAATCTAGTGGAGAAGCCAGAAAGCAAAGCGGGTGATTCTAATTCAGTGTTAGGTGCTCAAAGGGGCAAGCGGCCAGCTGTGCCTGTGGTCATCATGGAAGACTTTCTGGACCCAACTTGTGTAGAGGCTCAACCCGTGGGTGCGAGTGTCCCAGGCAGAAGAGGTAGGGACCAGTTTCTGGGCCAAGGGAGGGTCTTACCTGTGGCAGGTCACCGTGGGGATGTTGCTGCATTTCCTTTCAATTTTTCAGTTTGGGGATAGAAGCACCCTCACCTCATACAGTTGTTGGAATGATTAAGAAAATTGTGCTTGCAAAAGCCTTGGAGTGATGTCTTGAACATTGCTTCCAATGGAAGGCAGCTGAAATGGGGTAGAGGGTTAGCTGGGGCCATTTAGTCTGCAGGGGCAGTGGGGGGGAGGGGACTGTCCTGCTCCAGCCAGAGGAGCTGGGCACCCCAAGAAGCCTGTCTCTCCGCACTATGTGTTCCTGCCTAACTTGAATTCTCAGGGCTGGTGACTCAGGCTTGTCTGATGCCCTACAAGATGTGGGCCATAGGCAGGTAAATATTAACCCCACAAACCTGTCTCCAGGTGCTGGCCTGTTTGCACTGGCTGCCTGAGAGCCTGCCAGGCTCTGAGCCTGATGGCTGGATAAGCAGTCACCCTCCAGGGAGGAAGGGCACCTACTCCTCTCGGGGCAATAGCATTTACACCCCACCCCTGTCCAGTGGCCTGGGTGGCCATGCCTGTTCTGTAGCACAGGAGGGACTGAAGCGTAGAGGAGGCGGGAGGCAGTGAGGGTCCCCCATGGCTGCATCTGGGGAGTGTCTCCCTACAGAGTCCCTGCTTTTCCCTTCCACGTCCCAGGGGTCTCCTTCCTCTACCAGGGGCCTCCTTGGGCCACCCTGGGGTGCTGTGGGTGTCAGTGGATCCTGAGGTTTGCTCCCTGGCTCCACTGTGCCAGAGCTGCACGTTCCCTGCACGTTTGTGAAAAGGGGTCGGGCTGGTGTGGGGAGGTCTCTGGCTGGTGGGCTGTGCTGGGGCCCGGGGTGGGATGTGGGAGGACTCATGTGGTCCAGCAGACAAGCATCTCTGGAAGACCATGTAGGAGGCACAGAGGGGACCCCAGGGCTGAGCCGTTTTCCCGTCCTGTGGGAGCCGACCCAGCGGGAATGAGCTCTCAGCCTGGGTCTGCAGGACCCGAGTTCCAGTCCTGGTCTTGTTAGCTGTGTGAACCGGAGCAGGTGCTCTACCTGGCTTGGGCTGGGGAACCTCAGCTAGCTGGCACTAGCCCCGCTTTAGCCCTGCTTTAGAACCAGACAGGACCCGGCGAGTGTTGGTGCTTGGGGAGTCGCCTTCCCTGCCCAGGCCCCCTCTACAGCTGAGAGGGGAATGAGGCCGCTTCTTGGGGGTGCAGGCAGCTGGAGAGGGTCAGAAAGTGGTGTCACCTCCACAGTGGGGTGTTGGAGGAGGGGGGACCATGCTTGGCTGGGAGAGAGGGAGCCAGCAGCTTCGTCTTGGTGCTGCCCCTGCAGCTCCGCAGTCAGAGGCTCTAGGCAGCACCCCCAGTATTCAGCGTGTCCTCTTCCCTCCTGCTCAGAGGGGGTTGGAAGCCTTGGGAGCCACAGGGACCTGTCCGGCGCTGGCGGGAGCTGGTGGCAGGGCCAGGCCACCTAGCTCGAGGCCCATGCCATCCTGCAGTGGCTGGGTAGGTCCCCAGGCCGTCCGGCTCCCTGGCCTCCCCGGCCTGCCCTGGCGCTGGCTACCAACAGAGTATTCCAGGGCACATGACTCATGAGCAGCTGCCTGTCCCCTGCCAGGGCACTTTCTGCCTTCCTTTCTGCTGTTTTTCCCTAATATAGCCTCCTTCGCTCTCACCTCTCCTTCCTTGGGGCCTAGCATGGCTGTCCCTTGTGCCCTGGGAAACCTGGCCTGGGGAGCCCCTGTCAGATGGCTGCTGGACCCCAGGTGCCCCAGGGGGAGACGGGTCTAAGGGTAACCTGGGCCGGAGGCCAGGCCGCTCACTTTCCTGCTGTGTGACCGTGGGCAAGTGAGCGTCACTATTTTTCTTTGACTCCATCCTGCCGACACTTAGAGAAGACCTGTCCGGTGGCAGGTGTGGTGCTCAGTTTCGTGGATAGAGCGGCGAACAGACTCCGGCGCTGTCTTCAGGACTGGGGCAGTCCATGGGGACCTGCAGGGTTGTGAGCTCACATGGGGTTAATGCTGAAGCCTCACCCAGTTCCTGGGTGGAGCAGAGGCTCAAAGGCGCTGAGGAGGGGCTGGGGTTTAGCTCAGTGGTGCAGCGCCTGCCTCGCAAGTGTGAGGTCCTGAGTTCGATTCCTGGTACCTCCCAAACAAGGCGCAGAGGAGCATTTTATTCGCAGCTTGTGAGTGAGCACAGAAGCTGGGGTTTGGGGTGGACTCTTGTCCCATGATTCACACTCGTTAGCAGAAAGTGTGGAGTTGCTTCTGGAGGGACAGGACTGGTGTTTGGGGTCAGATCCCTGTGTGATTACAGCTGCCGTGTTCCCATGTACACCCCAGCCATTGCAAGGAGAAAATTCAGCCTGGTGCTCCGCCTGGGCCCGGTGCACCTCCTGGTGAACGGTGGGCCGCTGAGAACCGTCTGCTGAACTCCCAGGCAAGGGGGACCCATCCGAGCAGGGTGGGATTGAAGCGGGGAGGGCGCGGTGGAGGGGGGTGTCCTGTGTAGGAAGGAGGAGCCTCTTTCTGAGAAGCTCCAGGGATGAGATGAGGCCCCAGTGTGATGGAGGTGGACATGGCCCCTCTCCCGGGGGGACAGGGACCTCCTGCCAAAGGAGCCAGTTCAGTGAGAGGATATGTATAGCAACTCAGCCCCAGGCCGGGATGTGCTGGGGGGCTGTGGTGACTCCGGGCAGAGCGACCAAAGGGGCGTGTTGCTCAGCCAGGTCTCAGGAGCATCTTTACGCCTTGGTTATAGATGAGCAAACTGAGGCTTGGGAAGTGAAGCTGCAGCTGCCATTCAGTGAGCCCAGGATTTGGAGTCTGCACTGCCAGATTCCAACCCACAGGAGGACCCTCGGGGTCATGTGCTGGCTCTGGCTGCCAGGCTGGACTGCAGGCTCTACAGGACCCTCCCTCTCCCTAGAGTGTGTGTGTGAGAAATACGTCAGAGCCCTTCAGGGACAGGAGAGAGAGCCTTTGGTCCTAACCCGAGGGAGCAGATGAGAAGGGGACGGATAAGAGGCTCCCCACCAACATCACAAGAAGCCTCGCCCGCGCAGAGCAGGACTCAGGCTCAGGCAGCGGCTAACACCTGCTACTCACTCTGGCTGGCACGGTGGGGCCTGGGTGCATCTCCAGTGGCGGCTGGAATGGACCAGAATGCCCCGCGGGGGTTGCTTCTGGAGCTGTGCAGCTGGGACACTCCCTGGGGGCCACTGAGCAGAGCCCTTGTCTGCTAGGGTCCCAGGTCCCCTCCTGACGTGCTGTCTACAGCGCTTCTGCCTTGCCAACTCCCATGGGAGTCCTCGGTCCCAGGCAGCACAGAGCCTGGCTGAGCAGTGGTCTAGGGGCGCTGAGGTCTCACACTCAGACCTGCTGTAGGGGCCGAAGGCACAACGCCTGGGTTCAAATCCTCGTCCTCCACTTACTGACTCTGTGACCGTGAACGGTTTTCTTCACCTTGCCGGGCATGGTGTCTGTTGCACACTTGTAATCCTAGCGCTTGGGAGGCTGAGGCAGGAGAATTGCCTTGAGTTGGAGGCCAGCCTGGGCCATATAGTGAGGCCAACCTGCACTACAAATCGAGACCCTGTCTCAAAAACAAAACAAAACAGAACAAACAAACTAAGAAAACAAGAAAACCTTTTCTTTACCTCTCTGTGTCTGCTTTTTAATGTGTAGGATGAGGATGACAGTCGTCCCCATCCCAGGGATTAATTTTAGGAATAAAGGGCTGGACCAGCACTGGGCAGTCCATGAGCAACAAGCACACTGCACTGAGGTGGCGTTGATTTTGGCATTTGCTTCTCAGTGGCACTGGGCAACCCCAGGTACTGCTGACTTTGTTCCCTGCCTGTCCAGGGACCTGGGTTCCTCCCGGTTTGTTCTGCTTGTCAGGAATGAGGGGACCTGGGAGAGGCCAGTGGGGCGAGGAGGAGCAAGGGCAGCATCAGGCCCCAACTCCCATCAGAAACTTTGTCGGAGCACTTTGGGCTGGGGCACACGCTTCTTCTCCCTGTTCTGGAGCTGGGACGTCCAAGGTCACGGTATAGATTCCCTGCCGGATGAGGGCCTGCTCCTTGTGGATGGCCTCTCCTTGCTGTGTCTTCCCCTGGTGGAAGGGGCTCGGGCCGCTTTGACAAGGCCACTAATCTCCTTCCTGACCTGTCACCTCCCAAAGGCCCCACCTCCAAACACCATCACCTTGGGGACCCACAGCAGTCCTTAGCTTTGAAGACATCATACCCCCCCCCACCCCATACCAAGGGTTTCACGCTGTTTTATCTCTGGCCCTTGTATTTTTTTTTTTTTTTTTTTGGTGGGTGGCCCTTGTATTTAAAAAAAAAAATTTAGGTAAGGTCTCTAAGTCATTAGAGTACCCAGGCCTGGCTTGAATTTGTGATCCTCCTGCCTCTGCCTCCCAAAGTGCTAGGATTACAAGGGTATGCCATTGCGTCCAACATGGACTAGTTGTTAAGTTGTGGGTTTAAGAGATGATGGAAAGTAGCTTGTTATTGTCAGAAGCTGGGATGGGTGTGGAGGATGTAGAGGGGCACAAGATGGGGTCCCTCTTCTCTCCTGCCTGCCTGCCCTTCCCCTGCTCTGATACTGGGACAGGTGGTGGAGACGCAAAGAGCATAGGGTGTGAGTGGGGCGATGGCAGAAACAAGCCGTGCAGCGTACTGCAGTTTCTTCAGACGTTTGTGTCCCAGTACTTACCTGCCATGGAAACCAGTGGCAGTGACTTCGGTCATTGTGTCCTGGCGACTGATAATCGTCACACCACCCTGCATTAGGCAGCCAGCGTCGCCCTGGATCCTTGGGGACGGGACCCGATGCCTCAGATCAGGGTTTCTCTGTGAGGCGTGAAGGACCCTGGCTTTGCCCAGTGTTTGGCCTCTGGCTAATGGGTGTGAGGAGCGCCCTGCCCCCACGCCATCACTGTCACCAACGCGGCCTCCAGATAGCGCCAGACGTCCCTTGGGGAGTTGAATCGCTGCAGGTGAGAGCCCCGGCCTTGGGTGATCGATCAGTCAAGCTGTAGTTGTGTGGGTCAAGGTGTGATGGAAATTTCAAAATCGAATTCACAGTCTGCTACCCTCCCCGTCCCCGCAACCAAAAACAAAAGCGGGAAAAAGCCCACCCCAACCCACATTCCTTGGGTGCATAAGGGATCCGGCTTGGCATAAAATGCAGAGACGCCTTGGGAGCCAGAGAAGCCAAAGGGGCTAGGTTGGCAGGTTGCCCAGAGGTAGAGCTTTTGGCAGAAATGGGTGGTCTCAGCCAGGCCTTCACGTCTTCTTGCTTTAGGGGCTACAGCATAGGGTAGACCCCGAGCCCCTGGAGTACGGGCACCGCGTCAGAGCTGGGAGCGTTCAGCGGGAGTGTAGGACAGGATGCGAGTCCCTTAGTCTGGACTCCTCCCTGGCCTAGTCACCCCTGTGCCCTCTCTCTCAGCACTTCCCTAGGACCTTCCATGCGCCTACAGTGCTGGAGGGCTCCATCAGTCCTTGTCACATGGTGGTGGAGGGGTTGTTGGATGGCGGAGGGCCCCAGAGAGAGGCAGCCTGGCTCTTCTGGCATCCTCCTGAATGTGTTGAGCTTCAGCGCCCCCAGGGTGTGGGAGGGGCTGGAGACCTCGGTTCCTACACGGACAGTGCTAGAGACTCACTTCTTGGTTTGCACCCTGCCATGGAAGTAGATGGTGTCCCTGTCTTCTGTCGCGGAGAACCTGGCCCCAGGATGGGCCATAGACGGACCCGGCAAAGGCTTCCATTGGCGGGCACATCCGGCTGGCCATCCCAGCCCCGCCCCCTGTCTGGCGGTATTGAACAGGTGCTGTGTCCTGCAGGGAAGGGACCTTGACATCCCACCTCCCCAGGCCACGGGTCTCTGTGCTGGCTACAGGTCATTATAAATTTGCTGCCTGGAGGGGGTTTGCTGTCCTTATTTTAGCAGGGTACTTGTAAGCTCCGGGAAGGAGTGGACACTCCCGTCCCAGTATTTGAAACTCTCAGTCCGGGGCTTTGCTAGCGGCTTGGAGCTGGGCCCCAGGCAGGCCTCACTGACTGGCCGGGGAGTTGGAGTGTCCCGAGGCCCCTCACACTGAGCCTTGGTCATTGCTCATTTTGGCACCAACTGAGGACATCACTTTGCTGATTTGTTTTCGGGTTTTCCCCGTCCTATTGAGACCCTGTTTCCCCGTCCTATTGAGACCCTGGGATCTTGAGTCTAAAGGGGGTTAGGGAGCTCACCTTGCTGCACGTTAGCTCAGGGTCAGGCAGGGGGTGGCTGACCCACAGCCCTACAGTGGCTGCCTGTTCCCCACAGTAGGGGCAGCTCGTGTTTAGCTGCTGCAGGAGGGGCTGCTGTCCACCCCTTGCCTTCACGGTCCCAGAAAGGCCAGGGCAGTGACAGAGGGCTCTGGCACTCCTACCTCTAGTCTGGAACCCGGACCCACCCCTTCTTGGAAGATAGTGCTGCTGGGGCTGGGGATTTAGCTCAGTGGCACAGCACCTGCCTGGCAACTGCAAGGTTGTAAGTTCAATTCCCCCTACTGAAAAAAAACCAAAAAAAAAAAAAAAAAAGATAGTGCTGCTGTTCAAATAGAGGTGGTGGTTTATTCAGTCAACAAATGTTACTGTTACAGGCCCTGAGCAAGGCAGTTTATGTGAATGATTGCCTCATTTAAAATTTTTTTTTTTTTGAAATAGGGTCTCACCATGCATTTCAGCCTGGCCTTGAACTCACTGTGTAGCCCAGGCTGGCCTTGAACTTTGCCGCGATCCTCCTGCCTCAGCCTCCTGAATGCTGGGATTACAGCATGTGCCACAACACTGGGCTTATTTAATTCTTACAACACCCTATATGGTGGGGATTCTTTTTGTTTGTTGTTTTTTTCTGAGGCAGAGACCTCAGCTACCACAGGCCAGTCTCCCTGCTGTGGTTGGTTGGGCAGAGCTGTTTTTGGCTCTGGGTTTTGTGAAGGCTGTTTCTTCCCCGTCCAGTGCTTCCTAGTAGGGCAGAGTGGACAGCGACGTCCCTGACAGAGGCTCAGCTGGGGTCCGAAGACAGCGATTGCAGCCAGATGGGTCCCTGCGGGCTTTGAAAGGGGGTCCCCTCTGCTCCCCACGGCCTGCCAGCTCAGGGTACCCTCAGCTCTCCATGGCTCCCATGGATGCCCTTTGTCCTGGGGCCCGGGGCCCAGCACCGCCATCCTGGAAAGCTGCGTATGTGCCAGGTTTCCTCCGCCTCTGTGTGTACCTGCCTGCCCCGGTGGCTGCTGACGACAGGCGCGGCTCTTGGGTCCTGGCCCCCTCGCCCACCGCCACATGCTTCTGACTCACTGGAGGAAGAATGTGGTCCTTTTGGGAGGGAGTTTTTAAAAATAGCCCAATCCTCCCTCCACCCCGCCCCACCCTCTCCTCTGATGACTCCTGGCCCAGGCCCCAGACCTCTTCCCACACTGGTTTTGGGGAGCCGCCTTTTGCACAGCCCGGGCGAGTGGTGAGTGTGTACGGATCTCGCCCTGCCCCGGGGGAGCTGTGCTGGCCGCAGGCTGACTCAGATGCGGGAGACGTGGTCCCAGGAGTGGGTGTCTGTGGGCCATCCCCACCCATGGGGGCCGTCGTGGGGACAGGGATTCCATCATCCTTGTCTGCTGTGGACCTGGGGCGATGAGCAGAGCCATCAGGCCCTGCCTTTGTGGTGTCCGCATGCTGGCAGCAGAAAGCGAATAGAAATTAAACACCGGGAAGACAGGAAAGCAGAGCTGGGATAGAGTGGGCGGGCGTACGGGATGTTGGGAGAAGGTGACTCTGACAGATCGCTGGGGGGGCACCCAGGTTCACTGGTGCACACCTATAAGCCCAGCACTTGGGAAGCTTATACAGGAGGGATCACAAGTTCGAGACCAGCCTGGGCAATTGAACAAGACTGTCTGAACATAAAATAAAAATAAAAGTCGAGAATATAGCTCAGTGATAGAGAGAGCACTTGTCTAGCTGGCCGGGGCCCTCAGTTGGATCCCCCAGAACTGGGTGGGAGGCTGTTCTAATAATAATCCAGGTAAGAGATGCTGGTGGTTTGAACCAGGTGGTTCCCGTGGAGATAGTGAGACGTGGTCAGACCCTGGCTGTGTTTTGGACGCAGAGGCAGCAGGGTCTGTGGACAGATGAGGCGTGGGTGTGGGAGAAAGAGGATTTCAGGACGACGCCCGGGGTTTCTGGCCAGAGCGGCTGCAGGATAGAGCTGCTCTCCAGTCAGTGGGAAAGTGTGCTCCGGGAGGAGCGGGGTTTTGGTGCTCAGCGGGGCTGCTGGTGTTCAGGAGGGGAGGGGGTGGTGTGATTTAGATGGCAGCGGAGGGCCTGGGGATTTAGCTCAGTGGCACAGGGCCTGCCTGGCAAGCGCAAGGTCATGAGTTCGGTTCCCAGTACCGGAAAAAACAAAAACAAAAACAAAAACAAAACCCTGTGTGCTAGGTGGCAGCGGATGGCACCAGGCAGCTGTCCGGTGCTCAGGGAGGGTCAGGCTGGGAACATCCCTGAGCGGCCCATATTGAAAAGCACAGCTGGGGTGAGGCACCTTGGGAGGGCAACGGTGGAGACGAGACTGAACTGAGCCTGGGAATAGGAGGTGGAAGGTGCTGCTGTGAGAGGGAACATGATTTGGACCAGCATCTGTGTCGGATCGGCGCCTCGAGGCTGCCGGGTGGTCTCGGCAGGTGGCTCTTGGGGCATCAGGGCTGACACCTGCCTGCAGGTAGCCAGCTCGAGGGAGAGCAACAGGAGGCCCAGCCCAGCTGTGGGCAGCTGTGTCTCCAAGGTGAGCGGCGACTTCATGCATTTTATCTGCCGGACGAGGGAGAGAGGCCCCGGAGCTGTCTCTGGTGGCCCCAGCTCTACCCTAGAGAGAGCTGTCCGTGTCGTGTAAAAGACGCTCCTTCTTCTGCGACAGGCTCCATCGTGCCCTGGCATCTGCACAGAGGCCACACGAGGGGGAAGTGACTCACGCTGCCCTACTGGGACGCGAACCTCGGATTTGCTGCAGCAGGCGGGGCAGGGGTCACGGCTGTGGGTACACAGCTCAGAAAGGCGGGGGCTCATGGCGTCACTTGGCTGTGCAACTTGCAAATCCAGCTGATCCAGCTGTGCAAAACCATCTCCCTGACCAAACCCAAATCTTTTTTTTCCCCTTTGTTTGTGGTGCTGGTGAAGAACCCCCGGGCCTCAGGCATGCAAGACAAAGGTTTTACCACTGAACCACAACCCCCACCTTTTAAAGATATTGATTGAATGATTCATTGGTCCTGGGGGTTGAACTCAGGGCCTTCCTGAGAAGGATTCACAACCCCAGCCCTTTATAAATTTTTATTTACTTGTTTTTTAATTTGAGAGTTTTACCAAGTCACTAAATTACTCAGGCTGGGCTGGAACTTGCCATTTTCCTGCCTCAGCTTCTCAAAGTGCTGGTATTATAGTTGTGCATCACCACATCTGGCTTTTCATTTTTTGTTTTGAGACAGGGTCTGGCTAAATTGCCCAGGCTGGTCTCCAACTTGCAATCCTCCTGCCTCAGCTTCCTGAGTAGCTGGGATAACAGGCATGTGCCGCTGTGCCTGGCCAAACCCAGATTCATTGTTTACAGACGTGAATTGGCATGGTCCAGGCAGCCATGCAGTGCAGGCACATGTTGGGTGCCTGGGTTGCCTTCCTTGCTTCCTGCTCAGCGGGGCCCTCCAGAGGTCAGGGCGGGAGCTGCCAGTGTGGAGGAGGGAATGGAGCTGCAAATCACAGCCTCTCAGAGTGTCGTCCTGCCTTCCCCTTCTTGCAACTTTGCATCAGTCTGAGCCTTGGCTTCCCAGCCACCGAGAGGAGGGACCCTTTCGACGTGGTCCCATCGGCAGCGGCAGCAGTACATGCATGCTGGAATGCCAGCTGCCTGCCCGCACCGGCGCTGTTACAGGCTTCCCTATGTCTAGGGGGCACGGCCAAGGCTCAGCGAGGCTGGGTGGTGGCACACACTCCGTGTCTCATGCTGCTGTCCCCTTCCTGGCCTCCAGCGTGTGCTGTGGGGTCCTGGCTGCCCGGGATGTGGCGGAAGGCCTGGGGCCCTCCGGAGAGGAGGTTGGGGGCTTCCTCCTTCGGCAGCAGGAGACTTTCCTGACTGTGGCTTTGGAATTCCCAGCCCGATCCTGGAGACAAAGGGTTAATGTGTCTGGGGCCTGGGGGGAGGAGGGGAAAGGCTGGGAGAGCCCGGTTGGCCCACTCTCTGTCACTCGTAGCCCGTAGCTTCCCTGGCTGCACTCGTTTCCCAGGCAATAGCCCCCAGGGGTCCCCTCTGGCAGGACTGCAGGGGTGGGCATCTTCCCACAGTGGCCTCCTGGGGTGGGGGCTGTGGCTGCCCTGTCCTTTCTGCCCACGATTATTGACCAGGGGCTGGCCTGGGAGGTCAGTGGGGGGCTCCTCTGGGCTGGGGACAGAGCCTCCATTGTGTACGCTCCGCTCTCTGCCCAGGGCGGAGGGCCCTCCTCTGGGAGCCTCCCTGCTTCTCGCAAAGAGGAAAGGACGCCAGAGCCGCGCCCACCTTGGAAGCCCCAGAGTGGCCCAGTGCCTGGTGGGTGAGGGGAGGGGTGGAGCCGGGCCCTGGGGTCCTCTTGGCTGATTATGTAGCTCTGTCACCTGCGCCATCAGCTCCTGCACCCTCCTGAGGGTCCTGTCCTCTCCCAGGGCTTCAGTGCCCCACAGCTGCATGGCCTTGGGGACATGTGCCCGCCTCTCCCTGGGAGCCGACCCTGCCTTGCGTCCCACCAGTGGCCTTGGCTCTGCGGGTCACATAATGAGGAGCTGTGGGTCCCCTCCCTCCCAGCAGGGCACTGCACACTTCCTTCTCCAGCCCCAGGCCATTTGCATCCCTTTCTCCTCCCCCTGGGTCATAGCTTCTGAGGTTCCATACCTTCCTGCATTGTTCTCCCCTCTTCCCGGCAGAGACCACCCAGGTTCAGTCCCTCTTCCTGTTCCTGGTCTCTGACCTTTGCTTCCCCCGGGTTTGGTTTGGTAGCCCCAGGCAGTGCTGCTGCCGGAGATGAGGAGAAGCCCAGTGCTCCCTAGTGAAGGAGACCCTTGTGACAGGGGTGTGTCCCAAGCCCTGTGTGTGCCAGCATCACCTGTGCTCTTAGAAAATTATCTCTGTGCCCACGACCAAGTGCACCCCCGAATCAGAACCTCTAGGATTGGGCCTGGAAAGTTTTTTTTTTTTTTTTTAAAGTTCCACAACCAGGCTTGGGAACCACCATGTGAAATGAGTTGAAATGAGGGGGGCCAGTGTGTCACAGAGGAGAAACTGGGCCTGGGTTTTGAAGGCTGTGTAGGAGTTTGCTTGCTTTTCAGAGAGAGAATGCCACCTGGAGGAAACAAAGAGCCTGAGCAAAGGCCCATAGCGAGGGGCAGAATTTCAGGTCAGGTTGTGAGGGGCTGAGTCTGGAGAGGTCAAGGGGGAGGCGAATCCCAGAGGTTGCTGCTTGGGTCGTGGGCTTCGTGCTGAAGGGGAGGAGGAAGGGCTGGTAGTAAGCGGGGTGATGAGGGTGGTTGGTGGAACAGCCACTGTGGAGCCAGGCTGGGGGACAGGTTGGCCAAGGTCACATCTGATGACATCCGGAAGCCAGAGGCTGTCCGGGAACACGGGCCTGTGGAGGTGCTCAGGTCCTGACCAGTCTGAGCACCCAACCCCTGCTTCTTTTCTGGCTTCCCAGACGTGGCAGCAGTGTTTTGTGCTCTGGAGGGTGCCGGAGCCATAGTCTATTCTTGCCCAGACTGCTGGCCCCTGACCCCTCTGGCTACTCCCCAGGGCCAGGCTCCCCATCCTCCAATGTCTGGGCCCACTGTGCAGCCTCCTTGCCTTTCGGGTGCTCCCCGGCATTTCCCCAGACTGGTGCGGGGGATGGAGGAGGGGAGCCCCCTGCAGGGGTTGGGGTGCAGGATGCAGGTGCAGGCGGGAGGGGTGGGGGTTCTGTGGGCTGTGAGTTCGTGGACTCTGAACTCCAGGGGGCGGGAGGGAGCCCTGGACGAACTGCTAGCGCTTTGAGTTAGCAGAGCTGGGAAGGCAGTGGCTGTGGGAGCTGGCAGCTGGGGGGTGGGGCTGGGGTGGAGTGGCATCGGGATGGGAGGTGCCAAGGCGGGGCTGCCAGGAGCTGCGTCCCAGGCACAGAGCCGAGCTAGTCCCTGCAGGTGCTGTGCGGATAAAGGTCCCCGGCTCCCTTTTACCCCTTCCTGGAAGTCTGAGCATCACCCACGGGAGCGGCTCCCTCCTCCCTCTGCCTGCATGGTGCAGTGGGCAGAGAACCATTCTGGGAGAAGAAAATGCATAGCCTGACTGTTTGAGGCCAGCTTGGTCAGCGTGAGCCCAGTCGCTTGGTGGGTCTTGCTAGCACGCAGGACGTCGTGGTGCTGGAGGAAGGGATCCCCGGTGCCGATGGCTCTGCTGAGCTGGGAGTTGAGCTCATCCCGCTCCTGGCCACAAATCCCTTCATTCTAACCTGCCAGTGTCACAGTGCCTCAGGCAAGTCCCTTCCCCTCCTCTTGACTCAGTTTCCACATCTGCAAAGGCCGAGCAGCAGCACCTCCGGGAGCTGCCTCCAGCGTGTCCTGAGGCTCTGGTATGGGCTCTGTCTTTTAAAATGCAGGGTTGGGTCCCCAGGACTGCAAGCAAAACAGCAAAAGGGAACAGTATGCATGTTTATTTTCATTTCTCTTCCTCACCGGGCTCACTGTGGAGAATCTGGGAAATTCAGAAAGCAAAAAGAAAAGGAAGCCGGGCGTGGTGGCGCACGCCTGTAATCCCAGCACTCGGGAGGCTGAGGCAGGAGGACTGTTGCGAGTTCGAGGCCAGCCTGGGCTACAAAGTGAGCTCAAGCCCAGCCTGAACTGCATAGCGAGACCCTGTCTCAAAAAGACAAACAAACAAACAACAAAAAAGGAAAAGGAAAATCTCCTGCAACCTGCTGCCTACATGAATGTTAATATCTTACTTAGTGTGTTCCTTCCAGCTCTTTTCTTCAACACAGCTGGGACACAGGAGTGGCTGGATTTCTGTGCCTGCTGGACCATCTTTATTTATTTATTTTTTTGAGACAGGGTCTCACTGCTTACTTGGGGCTGGCCTTGAACTTGCAATCCTCCTGCCTCAGCCTCCTCAGTGCTGGGATTCTAAGTGTGCATCACCTCACCCCACTTGCCTTTGGTTTTGTGGGCTCTTCTCCAGTGCCTCTTATGCTGGACACTGTGGTGGGGAAGGTTTGGGCCACTCTTCCGGGAGAGACCCCGTTCCAGGGTATCGCTACCCCATTCTCCGGGTGCCAGCTCCCAGCTCCAAAGCTTCCAGACTGGGTCCAGCTCCGGGAGGCCTCAAAAACAGCAGCAAACAGCTGAGCAGCCTCCTTGCGTATGGTGTCTCCACACTCATTACCCCAGGGTTGTGTGGGCAGATGTGGGCACGGTGCCCGTTTTACAGAGGTGAAGCCCGAGGCTGTGGGAGGTGTGGCCCTGTCCACCTTGCAGATGGATCCTACATTCCAGGTCACTGCCACCAGATCTGATGGCTCAAGGTCCTAGGCTCCCAGAGTCCCTTAAACTCCTGGAGTGTAGAATCTCGATATGGGATCCTGTTTGCTGTCTGTCTCTCATTTTGGTGGTGACGGTGCCAGAAGGTACCCTTGTGGCGCTGGCCTTGCCTGCCCAAGGCTTTGTGGCAGAGCTCAGGCATCCTGTAGAGACCTCTGGGAGGCAAGTGACAGGATCCCCACTTTCCAAGTCCTAACCCTCTTTTTTATTTCTTCCAGCAATGCTGGAGATTGAACCCATAGCCTTCCCACAGAGCTACATCCCCAGCCCACTTTTTCTTTTCAAACAGGGTCTTGCTAATCTGCTAAATTGCCTAGACTGAGCTTGAATGTGTGATCTTCTTGCCTCAGCCTCCCAAACTGTTGGGAGTACAGGCATGCACCACAAGGCCCTGCAGGATCCCCACTTTACAGATGGGGACATGGAGCCTCAGCTAGGTGCGGAGAGGGGACTGCAGCCTGGGACCCTAACTGCCGTGGGCGCGCTGTGGCTGTCACAGCCACGTCCTGTGTGCGGGATGGGATGACGAATGTTAATGGCAGTCACAGGCCAGCATGTCCAGGGATCCTTCTGAGAGCTTTTCGCGTTTGTCCTCTGAATTTCAAGGTTCTGTGGCGGGGGCAATGGCTGCTCCCTCACCTACGCCTTTCTGAGGCGCGTGGCGTGTATGCGAAGTGGCAGCCACAGGCCCGCATGTGATGGGCCTCACTGACGGGTGTCCTTGTCCCGGGGACTTGAGGGTGAACCTGTAGCAGGCACCTCTGGGATCCCAGCCCCAAGGTCCAGGAGGCACTGTGATCCCGATGTTGAATTCCTGTGCTAAAAAGTTCCGAGGCCAGTTCTTGCGCTGTCATGTGGTCCCATTGCCTCTGTGACCTGGGAGCATCCTTATCTCTCAGAGCCTCTATTTCTCCGTCTGTAAAGTGGGGGTGTTGTAGAAATGAGCTTCAGACTCTCTGAGTGTTGGTGTACTCTCGCCTCTGGCAACAGCCTTGGGCCTTGGGGCAGAAGGACTGGGAGGGACATTGGGCTTCTTGACCCAGAACGGGGGAATCCCAGGTTTGGCTGCAGGACGGGTAGCAGCCTCTTTGAGTAGCAGCCTCTTTGGACGTCATCATCATCTGTATTTAAGCAGCAGGCTGCCCGAGAGGCTGGGCTAGGTGCCTCCCCTTCTGTGGATGGGTGCAAGTCTCCCCGGAACCTGTGGCCCAGTGCCTGCAGAGGAAGGCTGAGTGGGCCCCGGGGCTCACGCGCACCATGGGGGCTCCTCGCAGGAGGACCACTGTGGGGCTGTGGCCTCGTCTTCACCAATGCTTCTGGTTGCTCCCAGACCTCTGTGGAAGGTAAGGTTAGAGTCCCGGGAGTTTTCCCTGCGGGTCCGGAAGGCACAGCCGCACACGGGGGAGCACCTGGCCTCATGGGAGCAGGCCCTTGTCTCCCTGGATCCTGTGTCCAGGAGCGAGCCCTTTAGGCCTCCGGTTCATCCGCTCCAGGCCCCAGCGTGGACGGTGTCCGGGCTCACTGTACATGGTGCTCAGCAGCTAAATAGCCTTGTGCAGCGGGCAGAGGTGCCATAAACTGTGGTCCATCCCACCCCATACGGTGCCGCCACTGAAAATGGTGAGGCTGATGTCCACGCAGTGTTCTGAAATCATCACTGGGACTTAAGTAAAAAAAAAAAAAAAGCTGTTACAAAATCAGGCAACATGGTGCACACCTGTAATCCCAGCACTTAGAAGGCTGAAGCAGGAGGATCAGCTATGAGTTCGAGGCCAGCCTGGGCTATATAGTGAGTGAGACCTTGTCTCAAAAAAAAAACCCCAAACAAAACTATTACAGGGCGGGGGTCCACCTGCCTCCTTCTAAACACACAAGGCTGACCCATTAGCAGTCCTGTATCTGCAGGGACTGTGTTCTGAGATCCCCAGAGGGAGCCTGAAGCCATGGATAGTACCGGCCTCTAAATGTGCTGTATGTGCACACCTCGCTAAAGACTAATTTTTTTTCTTTTTTTTCCCCGTACCGGGGATCGAACTCATGACCTTGTGCTTGCCAGGCAGGCGCTGTGCCGCGGCTAAACCTCCAGCCCCTAAAGATTAATTTGTAAATTAGGCACAGTAAGAGTTGAACAGCAGTAACTCAAAATAAAATAGAGCAGTTTGAACAATATGCTGTAACAGGAGTTGCGCGAATTGGCCTCTCCCTGTCTCCCAAAACCTCTTACCGCGCTATGCTTGCCTTTCTTATGAAGATGCGAGGTTGATAGGATGGATGTCGGGGTGATGAGGTGAAGCGAGGGGGGAGCAGGGTGCATAGCATCAGGCTTCTGTGGATGGGAGGTTTGTGGGTCCTGGTGGCACCGGCTCACCAGGGTGACAGGCAAGCTGGCAAATAACACGGGTGGTCCTGGAAGGCATCTTTTTTCTTATTGTGTGAATTTTAGAAGGTACTGGGACATATCCTTAATGAGTACAGATTCTGGAGCCTGGGGGCCCAAGTTTGAACTCGTCCTGTGTGATCCTGGGCAAGTTGCTTACCCTCTCGGGGCCTCATTTTCTGATTTATAGTTTGGATTAATATATGTCAATGATAGGGTGATGGCTGAGACATGGGGCGCTATGTGAAACATTGGCTGCTGCTAATATTCCCGTTTGCGCGTGTTCCATTTTCACTTGGTAAGCTGGGATAAAGGCTGTAGACAGGGAAGGGAAACGGGACCCGGATGTTGGTGGCCGAGCAGACTGGACTGGAGCGCTTGCTGCCCTCCTCCGCAGGACCTGGGGCGCTAGCCCTTAGCTCTGCTGGGGAGAACTTTCCTCACTGCTTGCCGGGAGACGCCTGGCAAGGTTGCCCCAGCCCTGGAAGCCCACCGAGGCACAGGCCTTCTGACGTGTGAGCTCCCACGAGGAGCCGCGGTGGGCAGGAGGAGCTGAGGGAGCCGGAGCCTTTCGGATTCTGCCCTGTCTCATGCCGCCCGAGCCTCTGCGGCCCTTTCCTTCCTACACCCGTGGGCCAAGGCCTGTGGCCCCTTGGCAGCTGGCCAGCCCCATGGGGCAGGACAGTGAGACAGAGAAGGTGGCCTTCAGCGGGGTCACAGGCAGGGCCTGGTGAGAGCTTCCAGCCCGGAGGAGCCTGTGGTGCCCAGGGAGCCAGGAGGAGGAAGTACCCGCCACCCCTGCCATGGTACAGGGGACCCAGCTTCTGTCACACGGGCACCTGGGGGCCCATGCATCCCCTAAGCCAGAGGGCACAGGCAGGGACCCTCCTCGCTGGACTGCACACTCCTGCATGCCCCTTGGCATTGGGCAAAGGCAGGTCTGTGGCAGCAGCGGCTTCCGGGTTAATGATTTATGCTGGGTGGAGGCTGGGTCCTTGCTGGGGCTGCCCCGCGCCCCGGGAGCTGCTGGGAAGTTTCCCTGTGGAGCACACATGTTGTGAGCCAGGCACCCTCTCTGCTGCCGAAACTTGGCCTCGACCTCCATCTGACTGCTTCCTGGCCTTTTTCTACAGGCGAGCGGTGGACACGGCGCTGGCCTGAGCTGGACCGTGTCTGATGGCTTCCTCCAACCCGCCTGCACAGCCTGCCGTAGGTAGGTACCGCGGCCCCTCCTGCTGTCCCTCCCCACCACGGCCCCAAGGAGCTGGGCTGCAGGCGGACCCTGTGTCTGTCCACCCCCTCTGCCTCAGTCTCCTCGCCACAAAGTGGAAATCACGTCTTCCTTCAGAGCAGGCGCCGGCCAAGGACTAACGTATCACCTGTGCCTCTCTGATGGCCCGGACAGATGGACAGTTTGGGGCCTGTGATTGAGGTGCACCTGGGGCAGAGTTGTCAGTCAAGGGCGGGGTGCTAGGTTGGGCAGAGAGCCAGGCTGTCAGATCAGCCTAAGGGGTGCCAGATTTAGGGAGAAAAATGAGGCAGAAAAAGCCCCTGCTTATACTAACAAAGTTATTCATTGTTGATCTGAAATTCAATCCAGTGTCCTGTATTTTATTTGGCAGCCCCAGCAGTGGCCTCAGTCCTTGCCGGTGGCATCTGGGCCCTGCCTGGAGGAACTGGACCCAAGGCTGTTTCACCCACCAGCCCGGGGCCCCCTGCCCCAGGGAGGCAGGGTAGCAGAGTGGTCACAAACAGGAATTGTCGCCTGCCTCATCTGGGTGTGGATGCTGACCCTCCCACTTACGCTGTGCACTTAACTGAGTGACCTGGGTCCCATGCAGTAATAATGACTCCCTCGCCTTGTTGTTGTGAGGTTTAAATACAGGTCGGGCTCTGATATGGGGTAATCAATGGCTCCATGGATGGAAGCCGGGGTGTCACCGCAGGGTGTCAGCGGGACAAACCGTGGGTGCCGTTCCCTGACCTGGGTAGGGCCAGATGACAGTCTCGTCCTCCCTCAGCATCCTCCGAGTGCAGAGTCAGCTCTGGGGATGCCCAAGCCAGGACCACGGTGGCCTCCTGGGGTCCCTGCCTCCGGGGCTCGCTGGGTTAGCTGTCGCAAGGCCTGGGCGAGCTCAGGAGCGTCGAAGGCATGGGTGCCCTGCTCCTGCTGTGCCACCTGCTCAGATGACAGGGAAGGGCTCAGCTTGGCTCCCTGTTACCCTGGGCTGGGTCCCTGATGTTCCTTCTGATAAGATGCAGCATGTGACTGCCTGGAGGAGGACAAGGATGGCCAGCTGGGAGAGGATCCTGGGGACAGGCACATCTCCTGCCGTGGCCCGGACGTGGGGTCCCAGGATGGCAGACTCTGGCCTGGCTGTCAGAGGCACCCCGTTCCCTCTCTCCTTCCCTCCCAGAGGACCCAGACGCAAGCCTGTGCACGTGGGAAACTTTTGCAGTGGAGCCAGTTCGTGTGCTCAGCAAACGGTTGCAAATCTTTGCCCCAGCTCTGCCTAACACTGCTGGCTCATGCAGCGGGGGAAGTGCCCTGTCCTAGGCTCCGATTCTGGTAGAGCTTCCTTTGTCTCACCAAGCTAATCTGGTTCCTGAGGAGAGGGTCCCCCAGACACCAGCTCAATGGTGACCTCTGCCCCTGGTGTGTGTCTGCAGCCCCCTGGGTGCTTGTTCCTGCTGCCACCTCAGCCTGGGCACCTGGTCCTCACCCGATCAAGGCAGACTTTTCCCCAGTACGTGCTGGCCATCCCCTCTCAGCACGGTTTCTGTTGCTTGTTCGCAGTTTGCCCCTGCTGTGTCAGCCTCCCTGGCCTGCGGTGGGCTTGGGACACCCAGACCTTGGTCCTGGAGCTGCCAGCAGCCGATTCATAGATGCAAGGGTGATATTGATGGGTGAGCTGCGGCTCTTTGCTCTTAAAGGGAGGTGTCCGAGAGTCCCTGATTTCTCCTGGGAGTCCAGGTGGCCCGTGACGTCCATCCCACCCGGGGACAGGACAGGCGCTGACAACAGTGACAGGAGTCATGAGGACGATGACAGAATGACAGTAATAATCAGTGGCATCATCACCCTAGGAGTAGCTCACAGCTGGGTGTGGTGGCACATGATTGTCATCCCTGCAAGGGGAAAACAAGACCTTACACCACACACGCACTCTATAATCGACACAGACGTACCCAAAGCAGTGTCAAAATTGTACCAAAGGAAGCTGGGTGTTATAGTGCATAGTTTAATCCCAGCTCTCTCAGAAGCCGAGGCAGGAGGATCTCAGATTTGAGCCCAGGCTGGGCAAATTAATGACTTAATGAGACCCTGTCTCAAAGCAAAAAAGATTTAAGGACCTAATTCAGCATGAAAGCCCTGGGTTCTAGCCCCAGTACTGAAAACAGTCATACCAAATGTGGCCAGACGTGATGGCGCATGCCTGTAATACCAGCACTCGGGAGGCTGAGGCAGGAAGATGGTTGTGAGTTTAGGACCAGCCTGGGCTACAAAGTGAGCTCAGCCTGAATTTCACAGTGAGACCCTGTCTCAAAAAAAACAAAACAAAACAAAACAAACAAACCCACAAAAAACAAAAAAACCCCAAATGTGACTTTATTAATATTATAAGGTTTAAAAATATCTAAAATAATTCAATCCCAAATATATTTTATTTGGGGTTGTAATACCAAATGAACACTGTTACACAAGAGTGAAAAATGCCTGAAATAAGCAATCCGCACACAAATAGCTAGGCTGACTGCCTGATTGATCTCATGAGCTGCCGCTGGGCTTGTGATTATAAAACCATGACCCCAGCTTCCCCTCCAACCCATGTATTTCCTTTGCTACGTCACTATGGGGCAGAGCCAAAGGTTCAAGCTACTTCCGGGAGGCCGCAGGGCTTTGTGGGAAGAGTCCAGTGTTTCTGGCTGGAGAGCTGGTGGGCACTCACGGGGCCATCTGCGTCAGATGCTGGGAGAGAAGGCTGGGCAGAGGGCAGGGACGTCACTGCTCCGAGGGATGGCCTGAGAGGCGGGGGCTGCTGTGTTCTTTCACAGGGAATTCATTCATTCATTCCGTTCACAGAAACTGCTGAGTCCCTGCCTTGGGCCAGGCCAGCATGGGACAGTAAAGGGGGGTGGGTAGGGGGACGTCTCTGCTCTGGGAGATCTGAGGTCAAGAGGAGAGTACTCACAGGACAGACGGAGAAAGCAGAGAAGGCAAGGACAGCAGCAAGCCGGGCCTGCTCTGTTAGTTGCTTGAGTTGAGCTTTGGAGGAGGAGGAAGACAGGATCTCAGAGGGGTCTCCCAGGAGGAGCACAGGGAGTGAGCAAGGCATCCCGGGCAGCTGACTTCCTGCCGCCTCATGCGAGACGTGCCTGCCTGTGCTCATTTGCACCAACGCATAAGTGTGCAGACACCCACGGGAAGGAGTGTGCCCGCATGCGCACTTGCATTTAAAGTCTTCTTGCTCACAGAACAGGGAGACAGAAAACAGGAGGAAATATGTACCTGTGTTCAGGTGCAGAGAGCCACCTGCTTAGCCCGGGAGCTTCCTTCCTCCCCTCCATCCACTGCCACCTGCTGAGACACCTAACCCAGCCCCCTGTACACCTTAGGAGCATGGCAGGGCCATTGGGCCCGCGTGTGACTTTGGCCTTGTCCCTAAGAACCGCTCCCGTCCCTGCTCAGACGCAGTGCCCACCTCCCTGACCACTAAGCAATCCCTGTAGCCCGCTGAGCTCTCCTTTCCTGCAGGAGATCCGCTGGTTCCTGCAGCCCCAGGCCCCTGCCCCGAGGCGGAGGAGGACCCGGGAGAGGCCTTTGAGTTCGAGGACAGTGATGATGAAGAGGACACCAGCACAGGCCTGGGTGTCTCCCGCCTTGCCCCTGAGAAGGCCGAGGACGACCCCCCTCTGATCCACTTTGACTCCGCCCCCCGCTCGGGTAAGCTCTTGTTTGGTCCGAGTTCCAGGCGTCTGGGGCTACAGAGTGCAGAGAGCTGCCTGCGGTGTGGACTCCTGGGGGTGCCTGGTGGCCGCTCTGCTGTCCCTAGAAGGCCGGAAGGGGGACACAGGGAGCAAGCTGAAATCCGCGCTTCCCAGTCCGCGCTTCCCAGTCCACGCTTCCCTCGGGAATGGAGATTCCTAGCATTCCTGCAACATCTGGCGCACTCTGGCGAGTTGTACATGAGAGCTTGGCCGGGTTTTGCTGTGGAGACAGTTGCTGCCCAGAACTCGTGTCCCTGAGTCCCTCTCGGCTTCTCCCCCAGAGCATCCACCCTAGCCTGAGGAGCAGCCTCTCGAGGTCCCCTCTCCCCTTCCCCGTCTGCTTGGGGAGCCGGGAGTGGGAGGTCCCCATATAAGGCTGGCCTCGATGGTGACTGCTGGGCTCCGAGGTTCTGTCATATGGGAGAGGCTCTGGGGACCGGACCAGCCGGAACTTCCTGCAGCCTCCAGACAGCGCTCCAGGAGGAGCTGGGGGCGGGAGAGGCCAGGGCTGCAGGGCTGGGTCCTGGCTGGGGCTGGGAAGTGGGCTTCGGGGTTGGGGAGTTGGGGCGGGGCGGCGCAGGTAGGACAGGTAAGGAGTTTAATCACCAGAAGGGAGGCGGAGACCCAGCAGGCAGGCACCCCAGCTGCTAGGTCCTGTCCCTGGCTCCCCGAAAGGCGGGAGGGGGCGGGAATAGGCTGGATCCTTGGGCCCAGCCTCCTGCCTTACAGGCTTTCCCTCCCCTCTTCTCCGCAGACCCGGATCGAGCGACTGCACCGCCCCAGACAGAGTAAGTGCGCTGAGCCTTTGCTTTGTAGATGGGAGAGATGAGTGGAGCAAGCGTGTGGGGCGGGTGGAGCCCTGGAAGAGGCCCCAGGAGCCTCTGGAAGGAGGCTGGTGGTTCCTTTCTTTTTGGTCTTTTTGAGACAGGGTCTCGCTGTGCAGTTCAGGCTGGCCTTGAACTCACTTTGTAGCCCAGGCTGGTCTCAAACGCTCAACGATCCACCTGCCTCAGCCTCCTGAGTGCTGGGATTACAGGCATGCGCCACCATGCCTGGCACAGCTGGTGGTTCCTTAAGACCCTTCTGGGGACAGGACAGGACAAGGCCAGTCCCTGACATTTTAATGTGGCCCCTTCCTGAGCAGGCCTGGCCCCAGCCCTGCCCTTGTTCCTGGCCATGCATGGCCTTGGTGGAGTCACAGAACTCACTGCAAGTGTCCTCCTGCCTCTTTGTGACGTGGAAGCAATGAGAGGCCACCCCTGGGGCTGTCATTGAGAGCCAGGTGGGTGCCTGGTGTGGCTTTGCCAACTACCCCATTCCCATGCTGCTTCTTATTTTTTTAAATTTTATTTCTGTTTTTTGAGACAGAGTTTCACTCTATAGTTTAGGCTGTCCTTGAATTCCACTCTGTAACCCAGGCTGACCTGGAACTTGTGGGGATCTTCCTGCCTCAGCCTCCCAAGTGCTGGGATGACAGGTGTGCGCCACCACTCCTGGCTCCCCATTCCCATTCTCATGACTGTTGTTGGGGACTCTGTCCTTCTGTCCCTGTGCAGCCTCATGGAGGCTGGGTGCCTGCGTCCTAACCCTGGCTCAGTGAGCACCAAGCTCAGGACTCTGCATATACGTCAAAGTCCCGCTGGACTCTGGTATTCTTATCTGTAAAATGGGCCAGTGGTGGTCCCCTAAGCATGTGCAGTGTCACAGCAGGCATTTAATTAGAACAGTCACTTTTTTCTTTCTTCCTAGTATGGGGAACTAAACCCAGGCCCTTTTTAATTTTTCCTTTTTTGGAGGCAGGACCTCGCTAGGTAGTCTATGCTGGACTTGAACTCTTGGTGATCCTCCTGCTTCAGCCTCCTGAGTGCTGAGATTATAGGCATGCGTCATTATCCCTGGCTCTATTTTTCACTTTGAGACAAGGTCTTGCTCAGTCACTATGTTGCCCAGGCTGGAGTTCTGCTTCTTATGATCCTCCTGCCTCAGCCTCCCAGAGTGCTGGGATTATAGCCACCAGCATACCTGGCTAGGACAAGTTGCTTTGAATCCCAGCTCCTCTGTGTTCTTTGTGCTCCGGGTTGGAAGCTGAGCCTCTCTGGGTGCTGGTGTCCAGAGACTGTCCTGCGCCCAAGTTAACAGCCAGGGGCATTAGGGGCGAGTTGAAAGCCTGACTGGCCCGGTAGGAGGCAGGGGTCTGGGCGCCTGCCTGTCTCCTTGGGAGGAGCTGGGCCCGGGGCTGATTCTCAGGCCAGCCCTGGGCCCTGCAGGGGCGGAAGTCCTGTCTGCTCATTTGGTGCCCTGAGTGGGTGGACCCTGGGAGGGTTTCTGCCGGGCTGCTACCCTATAATTAGGTCGAACATTGGGGCCACCTCTCCCGCGATGACGGAGCTGGGGTGACTGCAGCTGATCCCCTGCACCAGCCAGGGAGCTGCCCATGACTGGGGTCTCTTTGCAGTGGGGTGGGGCCGGGACAGCGAAGTCCCTGAACCCCTGAGCCCCTGGTCCTCCCCGGGGCTGGCTCTCGGTCTGTGTTCTCCTGGAGACCCAGGTTCCCCTCCCTGCCCGGCTTCTCTGTGCCTGTGGTCCTGCTGTGTCCTGGGGGCCCTGGCTCCGGAGCTTGGCCTCAGTGACTGCAGCCAGATCAAGTGTCAGGCTGGCGCCAGACGCCACGCTGGGGCCGAGTGACCCAGTGGTCCCCTGAGCTGGTGCGTACTATGCTGTTTTTCTGTCATCCCGTTGCTTAGCACGGGTAGCATGGGTCAGAGAGGGCCGGGTCCAGGCAAGGAGGGGACGGGGCTCTGTCTTTAACCCTCTGCCTGCCTCCCTGTGCACTCCCTCCCATCACAAACTGTCTCTGGAGTTGCTGGCACCCTGGACCCCTTCTCCCAGGTGACTGTCACTGGCTGTGTGGCTTTGGGCTGCCTGACAACCTCTCTGTGCTCCAGTTTCCCTGAATGTTAGGTGGAAGCATTTGTGAGGGGTCAAAGTAGACCGACCCTCTCCCCTCAGTACTTGGGGCTGGCACCTCTCCGCAAACAGAAGCAAATCAGTGTCACTTCTGAGTGCACTACCTGGGCAACAGGGCTTTTACTGTCACTGACTGGACCCTGTCCATGGGACATGACCCTGTGTAGAATTTGGGTTAGGACAGGAGCCGTAAGAGGCCTGTGAACTTGCCCACGGGTGTGACTTCACACGGAGAGGTGCGGGTGCCTCCTGATGCCCTGCCCAGCGCCCCAGCCCCTTCCCTCCTTCTGGACTCTGTGGACGGAGGTTGTGCTGCTCCTATGGTCGGTTGGTGATTTTCCACTCTGGGATCTTCCGGGAGTGGGATCCGTCCAGGTCACTTTCCTCCTCTCGTCATCCAAGAAAAAAGGAAACAAAATCTTGATTTTTTTTTTTTTAAAACTTACCCAAAGGTGGTCCCTAAACAAGCACTGCTTTGAAAGCAGCGATGTCAGGGTGGGGACTTTCCAGCCTCTCTGGGCTGTGTTTCCTCCTCAGGCCTGCTGGGAGGTGTGGGGAGCCTGGCTCCTACCTGCCTCCAGCTGCTGAGGCCCCTGATGAAGTAGTGAGAACCCTGCTGAGATCTGAGAGCTTTAGTGTCAGAGTGACCTCACCCCCTGCAGGACACTTGGTGCCCAGCTGGGGAGGTGGGAGGCAGGACCGGCCTTGCCGCCTTCACAGCGGGTGAGCGGAGCCACGGGGCCCTGAGCTGCCAGGCGGGAGCGCAGCTGGCCGCCAGAGGGCTGGCAGTGATCCTCTGTGCCCCAAGGAGCTGGCTTCAGCTTTGGCAAGTTGCTTACTGTCCCCAGCTTCTGTTTCTCTGCTCTCTCTCTCTTAACGGTTTTTTCAGATGGTCTCACTGTGTAGCCCAGGCTGACCTCAAACATACAAGCAATTCTCCTGCCTCAGCCTCCCAAGGGCTGGGACTACAGGCGTGTGCTACATACCCAGCATCTAGCCTCTGTTTCTAAGCAGGGAACTAGGGACAGTTTGCCTCCTCTCTTGCACGGCTCTGTGGGGAGAATCCAGACCTGGGGCTACATAGGGCTGGCCCAAGCCACCTGCTCCAGCAACATTCTCTGCCACTATTGGGCTCTGTGCCCCTGGGAGTTCGACCTGGGCTCTAGTGGGCATTTACCCCCTCGCGTGCCCACAGGCAGCCTCCCTGCCTCTCCGTCCTGCATCTCCTATGCTCATGGCAAGGTCACACGTGCCTGGGGAGTGGCGCTAAGGACAGCTGGGGCTGATGGGCGGCTGCATGGACGAGGGTATGGGTGGCAGGTGGCGTGTGGCTCGGAGGTCTGGGACGCCCGTGTCTCTCTGTGTGCTTGCCTGGGCACCTGCAGAAGGCATCCAGGCTGCCCACGGGGTAAACAGCGCTGCTGGTGCGGCCGGGTGCGTGTTGGCCTATGGGTGATGTTGGGATAGAGCACCCTGCTCAGCCTGCCTTAGGGGGCAAGGTGGCTGGGAGCGCCTCCGCCCTGCTGCCGGGAAAAGCAGCCTTCCCGCTCCACTAACTGGCAGTGCGCTGTCTTCCCTGTGTGGGACACACATACCCGCTGGCAGATAACCTGAGCACAGCATCAGACAGGGCTGGTAGTACTGACTGGCCGTGCTGACTGCGTACTGTGCACGGAGCTAGCTGCCCGGGTCCCTGTGCATCTCTAGGTTGGAGCCGCTGTCGCTCCCCAGGGAAGCCAGGTGGTGCGTTCCAGGCACCTGAGCATCAGAAACAGAGACCAGGACCATGGCTCCCCTCACCCTGAGTCCCCCACCGCCACCTGCTTTGTGGTGGGAGGGTGTGGCTGGCTGCGCGCGAGCCACCCGCTGTGTGTTTGCTGAGGTGAGGATTTTGCCCATGGAGAGAGCTCTCCAAGCCCCTGGAGTGTTCCGTACCACCTGGGAGCCTGGGCAGTGCCTGGTATGTGGCGCTGGGTGAGTGGAGGCATCTTTCTACACGTAGGTCAGCTCTGAGGGGACAGGGACTATATTTTTTGGGCAAAGGGGATGTTTTGTTTGCTGCTGTGTCCTCATGGTTTAGCACAACGTCAGGCTCAGGACAAGTGCTGAGGATATGGTTATTGAATGACTGATAGATGGAGGGACCCTGAGGGTCTGAAAAGCGACTCTCAGTGTCTCCGTGACAATCAGCAGAAAACAAACTGTTCAGCAATGAGGTGTCCAAGGCTGAATTCTGACCCTGGCAGTGGGCGGGGACCAGGCCAGAGGCCTGGGGGAGGGGGAGGGCGCATAGGAGTGGCTGAGTGGCCTGAGACCAATCTGGATTGCAGGTGGTGTGGGCTGCCACTTCCTGAGTCCCTCCTGAACCAAGTGCCACAAGGCTCAGAGCCCTCATACCCATTGTGCAGATGAGCAGCCGAGGCGTAGAGCATTGAAGCAAACGACCCAGGATCTTGTGAGCTGGTAAATGGCAGGGCTGGCATTAGGCCCCTCTGCCCTTGAAGCCACCCACCGAGTCCTGCAGCGTTTGCCTCTCTGCTGGGCTTTGAAGCGGGAAGATCAGCACCACCCTCCCCTGAGCTCTCCCTGCCACTGCTGCTGAGGGAATCGGGCTTGAAGGGGGCGCCACTGAGCACAGATCACTGGCTTGCTGAGTTTCTCCTGGACCTGGGCCCGCACCTCTGGCCTCTGAGGGCAGCAGCCCCGTGGACTCCGGCCCCCTCTGGAGCTGTGTGCTTTTCCTGCCTAGTTGTGCCTCTGCCCCAGAGGCCCCCTGCGGCCTCAGCGTTTCCCACTTGGTCAGGATTTGGCTGGCTCTGGGCCCAGCCATGGGGATTCTAACTGGTCCCCTTGAGATACTTGTCCTCCTGCCCCTCCTCCTGGGTGAGCAGGACAGGGCAGAGTGCGCTGCCATTGGCTGCAGTCTCAACCGGGGCTGGAGCCTGGGGGCAGCAATGGGTGGTGGACTCTTGGGAGGGCCCGGAATGCCATCCTCCCCCCATACACCAAGACCTGCAGTGTTCCCTGAGTCCGCAGCACTGTCCCACAGGGTCTGAGTGGGACCCGAGGCCGGGCGGATACCAGCTTTCCCCCACCAGAGTCCTTCGTGGGAGGCTTTTGGGGTCCAGACCTTTGTTTCCATTAAAGACCTCTGTCTGCCCTCTCGCTGGTCACTACGTTATTTCTCTGTGTTGTCCACGCCTGCTTACAGGGGTCTCAGTCCCTGCCTCAGAGCCGGGACCTCTGGACCAGGGCCTCTGAGGACTCCTTAAGCCACAGAGTTGCTTTCCTAAAAGTCACATAGGACGACCTCGTGCCTGTGTTGAATACCCCAGGGTCCCTGCGGTGACCGGACTCTGCCACATGAACCTTCATCAGAGGTGCCCAGCACAGAGAGGGCGCTGTGCAAACAGCTTATTCGTGCGTGGCCTTTGTGGTCATGCTGCCCTGTCCAAATCTGCTTTGGCTTCTCGCAACGACCAAGTTAAGCCGAACAGTGGCTCCCCCGAAGGGTCCCCCTCCTGCCCGTGCATGCACCTCCTGCCCTGTTGCACATCTTGGCTGAGCGCTGTGCTAGGGGCTGGTGCCCGGGCCAGTGGTGAGTTTTCTATGCCTGTGTGTGTGTGTGTGTGTGTGTGTGTGTGTACACCCGACACTTGCTACATGCCGGCCCTGTGCTGAGCCTCACCTCCTTTATCTCACGAGTCCTCGGAACACCCACACGGGGCAAGCACTGTTTCGAGTCCCATTTTACAAATGAGGCAGCAGGCACAGACAGGAAATGTCATCAGCCCCAGGTCACCCAGCAGGAGGAGGCAGAACCGGGGTTAAGCCCCGCGCCTGCGTCCTAGGCCCCCCTGACTGCTGTCTCCCACACTGGCCTGGCTTGGGTCCCATCTGTGGTACCCACGAGCCATGTGACCGAGGACCTGTCTGTGGGCTTATCTGCCCAGCCCTCAGTTTCCCCTCTAAGTGGGGTGATGAGACCCCCCATGGGGCTGTCGGGAGGATGAGCTGAGGTGGGGGGGATCCAATGCTTGGTCAGGGAATTGCTTGACACTACTGTCACCAAAGCGCACAGGTCTGCCCATGGCCGCTCTCATTTTTGATTATTATTGTCATTACTTTGGTGGTCCTGGGGCTCAAACCTAGGGGCACTGCACAACTGTGCTACATCCAAGCCTCTGTTTAAATTTTATTTATTTTATTTATCTATTTATTTAATTTAGATACTGGGCATTTGAATCCAAGGCCTTTATACTGAGCTACATCCCAGTTCTTTTAGTTTTTGAAACCTTTTTTTTTTTTTTTTTGGTACTGGGAATCGAATTTAGGATCTTGCATTTGCTAGGCAGGCGCTTGTGCCGCTGAGCCATATCCTCGGCCCCTATTTTATTTTTTTTTGAGAGGCTGAGGCAGGAGAATCATTGCGAGTTTGAGATCAGCCTGGGCTCCAAAGTGAACTCAAGGTCAGCCTGAACTGCATAGTGAGACTTTGTCTCAAAAAAACAACCGAAAGCAAACAAACAAACAAAAAAACTGGAGACAGGGTCTTACTAAGTTATCGAGTTGCTTAGGCTGGGCTTGAACTTGTGATCCTCCTGCTTTAATCTCTCAGAGTGCTAGAATCACAGGTGTCTGCTACTGTGTCTGGCTCCTTTTTAATTTTTTAATTTCAAGACAAGACTTTACCAAGTTGCTCTGATGAGACTTTACCTTGTGATCCTCCTGCCTCAGCCTCACCAGTGCTGGGATTATAGGCATACACCACCACGCCTGGTCTGTTCTTAACGTTACCAGATAAAATTCTCTCCCCGCTTCTCTCCTTTCCTTCTTCCCTCCTTTCCTCCTGCCCGTTTTTCCTTCCTTTCCTTTTATAAAAGTCATACATATTTATTGCCCCCAAATTAGAAAGTATAGATTAAAGGTTGCTGACTAACCCAGCAATGAGTATCGCGCCCCCTCCATCCAGTCACCTTCCCAGAGCCCCGCCTATGAATGCACGAGGCTTGGGGGACATCGAGATAGAAACCCCAACATTGCCTGTGCTCTGTGTGCCGAGCCTTGAGATGACAGAGCGGAGGGGTGGGCCTGGAGTGCAGGGCCGGGGTTTGGGCAGCACCTGTGTGTGTGACCGCAGGCTGTAAGGCGCGGGTGCCTTCCTCAGAGGCCCCACCTCCTAATACCGTCCCCTGGGGGTCACGGTTCAGCCGTGTGGACCCTGAGGGGGACTCAGGCCCGGGCACAGCAGGTGGGGGCTTTAGCCTTTCTCGCCTTCCTTTGTAGAAAGTGTGGCTGAACAGGCAAGAGTAGGCGCCTTCTTCTTTTTTTTTTTTTTTAAGAGTAGGCACCTTCTGACGAAGCAAATCTGGGGTGAGGGCAGATACTTGTGTGCGAATTCTCGGCTTTCGGGATGTGAAGCAGTGCAGACTTTGCGAGCAGGAAGACTCACTGTTAGACCCCAGCTCTCTGCAGTAGCAGAGTGAGTGATTTTTTTTTCTTTGGAGCATTAGCTTTCCATATTGTAGAACGGGGATAGTAGCACCTATCTCCTGTATTTTCCTGTGAAATTAGATTGCACGTATATGTAAAGTCAAGTCAAACAAGTAGCAGGTGCTTTTTTTTTTTTTTTTAAGCAGTCTTGTGGATTGAACCCAGGGCCTTTGCACTGAGCTATATTCTTAGCCCTTTTTATTTTATTTATTTATTTTGAGACAGGGTCTTGCTTATTTTCTCAGGCTGGGTTTGAACTTGTGATTCTTTTGCCTCAGCCTCCCAGAGTGCTGAGATTATAGGCATGCACCATCACACCTGCCTAGTTATATATGAAAGCTAGGGGCCGGGGATATAAGCTCAGGGGCGTAAGCGCCTGCCTGGCAAGCATAAGGTCATGAGTTCGATTCCTGGTACCAAAAAAAAAAAAAAAAAAAAAAAAGAAAGCTAAGTGTGCCTGTAGATGGAGATTGTTTAGCCTAAGGCTTTGATCTTTTTGAGACAAGGTCTTGCTATGCAGTTCAGGCTGAGTCTGAACTCACTTTGTAGCCCAGGCTGGCCTTGAACATGCAGTGATCCTCCTGCCTCAGTCTCCTGAGTGCTGGGATTATTGGCCCGCGCCACCACATCGGGCTCTGAGCCTAAGACTTCGAAAGTCACGTCCACTTTGGCTGCAGTGATTTGGTTCTGTCTGAGCATGTCCCCCTACCTTTTTCTTTGTAGTATTAGTAACTGAATCCAGGGCCTTCACATGAAGCTATATATATTTCCAGCCCCAACGCCCTTTGTCAATTTTTGTTTCAGAGCTGCCATGGTGGCACATGTCTGTAATTCCAGCATTCGGGAGGCTGAGGCAGGAAGATTCGGGAGGCTGAGGCAGGAGGATTACTGTGAGTTCAAGACCAGCCTTGGCACCATAGTGAATTCATGGTCAGCTTGAACTATCTAGTGAGACCTTGTCTCCGAACAAACAAAAAATTATTTTGGGAAAGGGTCTCACTAAGTTGCTAAGTTACTTGGACTGGGCTCAAATTTGTGATCCTGCTTCAGCCTCCCAGTGTGCTGGGATCGCAGGTGTCCGCCACTACACCAGCATGTCTTTACATTTCTGAGTGTCTGAATTCAACAGCTGCAGGATGTCTCTGTGTTGAGCAGCCAGTGTCTCAGGGAAGCAGCTCTCGGGGGTGAGAGCTCATACTCCTCCCCTCAGACCAGCACCATGTTCCTGCTCCAGAATAGCACCGTCCCCTCCCTACCTCAGCTTCCCAGCCAAGGAAAGCGCCGTCATCCTCACCCCAGGCAGTGGGTGGCTGTGGGAAGAGCCCAGCTTGGGAGCCGTCAGGCTGGCTTCCCGGCCAGGTTCTATTGCTTTCTGGCAGGGTGATCTTGGGACCTGCGGGACGGGTAGAGGGGAGCCAAGGTCCTCTCCAAGTTGGTGTGTGTGTGTGTGTTGAGCCTAGACATTTTTTTTTTTTGGAGACAGGCTGTCACTGTGTAGTCCAGGTGGATTTTGAACTTGTGGCGATCCTTCTGCCTCAGCCTCCCAAGTACCAAGATTACAGGTGCATGCCACCAAACCTAGTCTCAGCCTGGACTTTAAAAAAATTCACGTAGGAATGATTTCCAATATACAGAAAAGTTGCAGAGCTCGTCAGTCTGTAGAGTTCCCATTGCTCACGCGTTACATGACCATGGCACAGTTGCCGAAACCAGGAAACGTGCCGTGGTGCGTCACCAAGCACTCTGGGCTTTGTATGGATTCCATGTTTTCCCACGTGTGTTCCTTTTCTGCTCCAAGATCCCAAAATGTATTTAGTCGTCGTATCTCCTGAGCTCCTGTGGCCTGCCACGGTTTTCCCAGATCCCCTAGGTGTCTATGATGTGGGAGTATGGAGGTCCCGGGCAGGTATTTTGTAGGATGTTCCTGTCAGGGTTGCCTGCTGTTCTGACCTGTGGCCGTGGTTTTGGGCAGGAGCGCCAAGGAGCCAGGCGCCCAGCTGTAGCAGCTGTCAGGAGCTGGTGGCCCCGGCATGTGTGGAGTCACCCGCCTCCCTCTATTGCCTGGTTCAGGTGGTGCCAGCCAGTTGCTCTGCTCCTTCCCGTTTGCTTGTCTGTCTTGAGGAAGCTGTCACTGGCCCAGCCTGTCCTCCAGCTCTCAATCTTGCACAAGGCAGTGGATGCCCCAGCCGACCTCATTTGCATGGGGGAGAATGGAGGGAGCTTCCCATGGGGAAGTGGAGTGAGCTCCAGGCACAGAACGAGTGCTGGGTGCTTACACCCCTCTCAGCGCGTTCAGACCTCATGTGCTGAAACCAGCAGCAGGACTGGTGGTGCCTTCTGCTGCAGCTTTGTGTGTGTGGGTGGGTGTGTGTGTGGGGGTACGGGGTAATCCCCAGGGCCTGCACACTACGCTACATTCCAGCCCTTTTAATTTTCTTTATTTTGAGAGTCTTTTTTTTTTTTTTTTTTTTTTTGGTTTTCCTCTGGTACCGGGAACCGAACTCACGACCTTGCGCTTGCCAGGCAAGTGCTTTTGCCGCTGAGCTAAATCCCCAGCCCCAATATTTTGAGAGTCTTGCTAAGTTGCCCAGACTGAGCTCAAACTTGTAGTCCTCCTGCCTCAGCCTCCCTGAGTCCTGGAATAACAGACGTGAGCTGTCGCGAATGGCTCCTACAGTGCCTTCCAAGGATGAGGAAACCAGGAGGCTAGCCCAGTGGCTGGCTGTGGACCTCCCTGGTGGGCTTTGCCCATCGCATGCCCTGCAGACCAGGGGAGGGCATGCGTGTCAGAGCCCGCTGGCTCACGGCACCATTTCTGGCCCACAGGGTGCCGGCTGTGGTGAGCAATGGGGATGCTGTGGATGTGGCTTTCTCTGGGGTCCAGCGCTCCAGCTGGAAGCGGAAGAGCTCCCGTCGCAGTAAGTTCCCCAACCCTAACTGCTCGCCACCTGCCTGGGGTGGTGCTGGGAGCTTGTAGTCCCCTTGAGGCCAAGAGCTTATGCTGGCCCTTGAGAGCCACAGGTTCACCCTGCCTCTGAGGCCTGCCATGGGCTTGGTGGCTGCTCTGTGGTGGACTGGGCACTGTGCGCAAGAGGTCCAGGAGTGGGCCTCACACCCGGCTGTGCATCTGTCTGCAAACTGTCATGGGCTCCTGCGACAGGCCTGTGGGTCTGATGGGAGCACCAGGGTCACTAGCACTCTGGGAGGAGGACCGCACACAGGGGCAGGTGGGGAAGGAAGGTCCCAGGCCGAAGGGGCAGCGTGTGTGTAGGAGCTGGAGGGCCAGGGGACACCGGGTCCCTGGGGAAGCGGCCCTTGGCTGTCCCGGCTGGGCTTGGGGGTGGCGTTGAGCGGGGGCCCCTGCTCCTGCAGTGATGGGAGAGTGTTCAGCTGTGATTGTGTCCAGTCCCTGTGCTGGGTTGAGGGGAGGGTGGGACAGGAGGGGGTGAGTGGCGGGTGCAGGGAGGAGGGAAGCATTGGTTAGGGCAGGGCCCTCTGAGTTTCCCGGAAGGCCGAGGGGACCATAACAGGCTCCTTCCGGGTGGGGGCTGCTGTCCCGAGTCCCAGCTCTGTCCAGTGGAGGAGGAGAAAGACCCCCCGTCCCAGGCCGGCATGTGGTGGGAGCCAGATGTGCAGGCCTGGGGGTGGCAGGGAGCTGGGTGGAGGTCTTCACCTTGGAGCTGCTGAGGGCAGGGAGGAGCCGGGACTGGGTCCCCGGAGAGCAGGAGGAGCCCCAGGCTACCCGTGCTGGCCGCGCCATCAGGACACCATGGCCACCAGCCGGGCACTGCTCCTGTGGCTGCACGGCCCACCTGGGTGCTCTTTCTCTCCCCTCCACTCCCAGCCGACCGGTTCACCTTCCCTGCCCTGGAAGAAGATGTGATTTACGACGACGTCCCCTGCGAGAGCCCAGATGCCCATCAGCCCGGTAGGGTGTTTCCCTGGCTCCCCGGCCCTGGCCACCCTCTTCTTGCCTTTTCACAGCTCTGCAGGCTTCCAGGTGGGGCTCACGGGGCCTCAGTATGGCCGGGGCTTGGAGCTCCTGGGCAGGATGGTGCGGTGGCCACGGGTTCCCAGGCAGGTCCTGTCCCTGCTCAGCCCTGGGTGTCGCCTTGTTAAGACAGTGACAGTCTGGGCTTCCCGGGGCTATTGAGGAGATGAGCAATTGTTGAATCAAGAGGGCAATGTAGCTAAAACTCGGAGAAGCCCTGCGCCTGCTCTGGGTTAGGATGGGGGTGGGACAGGTCTGTGGGGAGATTGCAGCTGCAGAGGGGACATGGAGTGTGGGTGGGTAGGTGCCACTGGGGCTCACCAAGCAGATGTGGAGTGGCAGGCGGCAGCCCTGAGCCATCTCTGCTGGGACGCACAGACCAGGTTCCCCATATGCCAAGTCGTGTGGCCGCTTTGGCTTAGGGTACCACGTCCTCATTTCCAGACAAGGAAACTATAGGAGCAGGGCTGGGATTCTAACCTGGGCCATTCTGACTCCCAGTGCACTGCTCTGTTCCCTGCCCCAGAGGATCTGGGTGACATTTTGTGACAGGTGAAGCACATTTGATCCCGCAATTGAGGGAACCCCAAAAAGCTGGCACAGTGCAGGGCCTGTGGCCCCAGTCACATCAGAGAGGTTCAGCTGCCAGGCTCAGATCACACAGCCTGGGCTTGAATGGATGACTCTTCTTTGCCCTGCTGTGGTAATCTACTTGTTTTCAGGGGCTCCCCATCCAGAGCAGGTACACCGGCCTTGCTTCTGAGGAGCTGCTAGTCTGATGGGGTGCTGTAGCCATCCGTGGTCAGCACCCAGGCACACAGGCAGCATGTCAAGGACCAAGGGCCTGGAGCCATCTCCTTCCTGACTCCGGTCCCAGGGACAGGGACCGATGGGCCAATGCGTAGGGTCGTATGGGCCAATGCGCGGCCTTTAACAGCCTGGGACGTGCTTGGGGCCCAGCTCCCTGCTTGGAGCTCCTGAGAATCCAAGGGGAGCAGGGAGGTGCGGTATCTTTCTGGGGCCTTGTAGTCCCCACACGCTGCTTTCCCATGCGATCAAATCAAAGGACAAACTCCTTGGCCTCAATCTTCACTGTCCTCAGGGCCTGGGAGATGGATTTGTCCTTGTCTTCCTGTCCTCAGGTGGCCTGGGAGCCAGACAGCCTACGCAAGCATCCTGCTCTGCCTGGGACTGATGTGGGCTTAGCAAAGCTCTGAGAGGAGGTGGTCAGCCTCCGTCTACAATCCAGAGGACACATACACAGTCCTGGGTTCAAATTCTGCTCTGCTACTAGTTGGGGCCTAGGGCTCTGTGCCTTTGGGCTTTGCCTTCATAGAAAACCAAAATCTCCTGACCTCACAGGCATCAGGGGAGGGCATCCAGAGAATTGCTTAGTCTCTCTGGGCCTCAGTTGACGCATCTATGAAAATGGGCCAGTTGTATCCCTGTCCTTGGGATGCTGTTGAGGTGCAGATTCCCTGAGATGATGTCGAGCGCTGAGCAGGTAGCCGTGAGTGCTTTGGAAGGGCCCTGTAGTCTTGGGTGTTAGTGAAGACCAAGGCCCGAGGAAGCTGGGGGACCCTGTGTGCTCTGAGGCCAAGGCCCGAGGAAGCTGGGTGTTGGTGCTTGGGCCTGTGTGGCTGTCTCTGCTGGAGAGGGTATTTCCAGACAAGCTCCAGGATGGCCATGGAGCGGTGGGGTTTCAGTACCTGGCAGCGTGATGAATGGGTGGAGTCCCAGCCCAGCTTGCTGTCTGTCCTGGGCCAGCCCATCTCTTCTCTGGGCTGCTTTTCCCATGTCTTGTGGGAGTGGTGGTCCCGCACCTGCCAGCCACAGCTGCTGAGATGGGGACGGGCTGGCAGAGGTATCCCCAAGATCTGGGTCTGCCTCTTCAGTCACTAGTTCAGGGGTCCCCTGCAGTAACAGGGCAACCAGCCCAGGTTTCTAATAACAGTCATGGCCTGTGCCCTAGCTGTCCACCTCTGGAGACATTAATCACCAGTGTCTTTGCTTAAAAATAACCTCCCGTTCTCCTCTGGCCCTGGGTCTCGGGTCTCCCCTGGTCCTCACGGCACCTGATGGTCTCCCCAGCTTTCCTGGGGGTGGATTTGCGAGGCTGTGGGTCAGAGGATGCATGCAGTCCACACAGAGCCACCGCGCATGGTCAGCTGCCTTGCTGGGTCCTTGCACCGGCGGGGCTCTTTCCCAGGGGCTCCCAGTCCTTGTTTATTTACTGTCTTCCTCCTGGTCTTGTAGGGAGGTCTCTGATTGCCAAGGCAACCGAGTTTCAGCAGCAGCTTCCGAGCAGGTTTTCCCAGTGCCAGATTTTTTCCGTGTGCCAAAGCGTTTCATCTTCGTGCACTTTTTGGAGTCTAACCTCACTTATTGTTTGCTGTTGTTTTCCTGAGCCAGTGTCTCACTTGCCTTGACCTCACCGTGTTGCCCAGACTGGCCTTGAACTTGCGATCCTTCTGTCTCAGCCTCCTGAGTGCTGGGATGACAGATGTGTGCCGCCACACCTGACTGTCACTTCATGGGAGAGTAGTTTTTATGCAGGTGACAGAGGAGGAAATCTGCCATGGAGCCGGCACCCTGTCTCCGGGCCTTGGGGTGGTGCCTTTCCCAGCCTCAGCTGTATAGCAGCGTCTCACGCCTGACTTGACGAGGACTGCCTGGTGGCTTCTGTTCCTTCAGCTGGGGGCTGTCAGTTCTTTGTCCCCAAATCCTCAGACCAAAACATTTCCCTTGGGGCTTGGGAAGAAAACAGACACTCCTGGTTTCTGGGCCAGGCACGCCCTCTACTGGACTGTCCTGGACGCCATGGGAACTCGGATTTGGGGCCAGAGGGAGGACTGGCCCATTCCTGGGCCCCTCGTCCCTCAACAGTCCCCGAGTACAGGAGGGTGCTGAGGGCTGAGGTGGGACTTAACCCTTAGCTTTCTTCCAAGAGAGGCCAGGGAGTGGGCGCTTGGATCACAAAGTCACGCGATGTTAATAGGAAGTTACTGAGTTTGTGTGTGTCTGGCACTTGTGCTTGTCCCCATTTTCTTAGCCCCTCACCACTGGGCTAGCCGCTTGGCCCCGGGGTCCCCGGCTCACCAGCCCTGCCCTGGCTGCAGGGTCGGAGCGGAACCTGCTCTATGAGGACGTGCGGCGGGCACCCGGAGAGGCCGAGGACCTAGGCTGGAGCTCCAGCGAGTTCGAGAGCTACAGCGAGGACTCGGGGGAGGAGGCCAAGCCGGAGGTCGAGCCTGCCAAGCACCGAGTGTCCTTCCAGCCCAAGGTGAGGGAACCAGGTGGGAAGCGTCTTAGGTCCAGGCACTGGGACCCCTTCAGGGATGGGGCGGTGGGTGGTGAGACCTGAGACCTGCATCTGGGCCTCCGTAGTTCCCGCAGGAGAGTGGTGAGTGGGGAGCCAGGAGTGACCCTGGGTTGCTGTGTCGTTGGAGGGCTCGGACGGGGCGGGCATGGTTTGGACCTGGCATAGGTGCCCACTCTACCCACTGCTGTGCAGACCCAGCGAGTTGCTCATGCCATCATGGGCTGCGACTGGGCTTCAGAATTGTTCCCAACTCAACCGCCCAGCTGGTCAGGGCTGGCCCTGACCGGGCAGGGAGGCTGCTGGCACCACTGCAGACCTGCCCATGGCGGTTCCCTCCAAGGCCTTTGATGTGCCAGCTGGGCTTTTGGCTTCTCTAGTGTTTGTGCCTGGAGCAGGAGCACTCTGCCTACTTCACAGAGGCTCTGCCAGGCCAATAGGAGGGCAGATGGGCAAGTGCTCCTTTCCTGACGTCACCTGTTGTGCTGAGATTTGCAGTTTAATGGCAGCAGCTTCTTACAGGGCTGCTTGGCCAGTGGTGACAGGGGCCCCTCAGGCCCCTTTTGAAATGACAGAGGCAGGCAGGTGAGATCTGCCCATGGGCCTGTCCTGTGGGAGCTGCTGGACCAGGTGGGGCCCAGGTGAGGGTTTTAGGAGCCTCCAGGCCATTCCTGAGTTGTGGGGTCCCTGCAGGAGAGGTCGCCTCTCTGGCCAGCACTCACAGGCAGGAGTCTTCAGGCAGCCTCTCCTCCTCCAGGAAGACCCCCAAGTCCCAAGCAAGATCCCCTGAGCCTCGAGCTCTCACTGATGGGCCCACACTGGGCGAGGGAACTGGCCTTCAGGGCTTGCCAGACTCGGAGCAAGGAGTTTATGACACCTGCCGTGTGCCAAGACCATGTCCAAGGAGTGGCTTGGGATACATGGGAGCAGGAAGACCAGATCCAGGCTTGGTGGACCTTTATGGTCTGGATATAACGAATGGGAAACGGTTTGTGAAAAAGAAGACAGAAATGCCTTTCTGTAATATGAGCCATGCAAGCCTGGCTGTGGGCCTGGAAGGATGGGGACCCCGAGGGCTGCCGAGATTGGTGAGCTGGGCTCCAGCCAGAGGAGACTCCAGGGGTTGCAGGAGCAGGAGCAGCCCAGCAGCCCAGTGTGCCGTGTTCTGCAGAACTAGCAGCGCATACTGCCTTTCTGTGGCGCTGGGCGGTGCAGCTCTTGCCCCCGAGGTCACTGGTCCACGCGAGGGTAGGACCCGTGCAGCCCAGCCCTGCTCTGGGTGTGACCAGTGCATCCACACTCCCTTCTCTTCTCCCACTGTCACTTCGCCAGGCCCTGCTGGAGCCTGGGAGAGAACCGTGGCTTTCTCTTGAGGGGAGGGAGAGGAGTGACTGAGTTGAGGCTCTCTAGCCGCAGTGCTCACATCTGTGTGGGCATCAGAGTCCTCTGAGGCCTGGGTGGAATTGCAGATGCCAGGGTCATGCCCAGGGACTGTAGTTCAGAGTTCATGTGGGGCCCAGCCACCACCTTTTAACGTGCTCTGCTGCCCCCAGTGGAGCAAGGGGCCCGTTTCTCAGCCCTCAGCCTGGCCCTGGGCTGGAGTCTGGGGCTGTGTGGGAGCTTGTGCCCCTCCCAGCCTCACATCCGGGGCTTTGGTGTCTGCCTCAGCCCACAGGCCCCGTGGCATGCTTCTTGGGGTTGCTAACATGAGGGCTTTTTCTGTGCCACAGACCAAAGCCCAGCTAGCTGGGAAGGTTTGGGGAGCGTGGGGCCCTTTGCTCTGATGCCCACTTCTGCCTGGGGACACTGCTGCACCCTGCCCATGGGGCTCTGCCTTCCTGAGCTGCTTGACCACCCGTCCCGCGCCTGGCGTGCAGCGCAGAGCGCCTTTGGGGGCCGCTGCTGCTTGGCTGTGCTCTGTGTGCCTCAGGGCTCTGCGCTGCAGGTGTCTGGGGAAGTGTCTGTCCTGTCCTGGGAGCCTGACTGCAACCCTGGCACTCTGCCCAGCTGCAAGAACACTAACGGAGCCCCTCCCTGAGATGGCCGGAGGGGTCAGCCCCAGGCAGGTGACTCATAAAAGAAGTGACCCTGGGGGTCTGCAGAAGGAGCGCCTCAGAAACCCCTGGCCCAAGTGTAAGCAGCCGCTTTGTCCCGTAAGGACTCCTCATGGCCACCTGCAGTCAGGGGGAGGATTTTCCCACATCTCTGTTCTGTGCTCATCAGCTGCGTGGGGTTGCAGGACTCGTGCCAGCTCTGCTCCCAGCCTCCTTTGTGGACTGGCCAGCCCAGGAGGTGACCTCTGACCCTAACATTTCCCAAGCATTTACACCTTGAGAGGTCAAGGGCACTAGGGGCTATGGCTTTATTGGTGTGCCAGCCCAGCAAAAACTCAGGAGCTTATGTGGGCTCAGTACAGGCCCCAAACTGCCCAGTGGTTTGGGAGTCTGAGTCACTCACTAGATCCCTGACCTTTTTGCCTAAAAATAGTGGCCATCCACCCCTTATGGTGCAGTTTATAAAGCAGGTTGATTTCTTTGATTTTCTTGATACCCTAGTGTGGTTAGTATTATTGGCATTAAGGTGCACATTTTGTTGACCAGAATAATCCATGGGACTGAAGCTCAGACAGGTTAAATGACAGGGTTAGGGTCATAGCCAGAAATGGTGTAGCCAAAACTCATTATCACATATAGATCAAAATACCTCAGCCATCTCTTTGTCCATTTATCCATTCATCCTCTCTGTCTGTCCACCTATGCACCCATCATCCACGTACCCATCATCCATCCATCCATCCATCTAACAAATACCAAGCACTTGTAATTTTTTTTTTTTTTTTTGTCTTTTTGAGACAGGGTCTCGCTATGCAGTTCAAGCCGGCCTTGAACTCACTTTGTAGCCCAGGCTGGCCTTGAACTTGCAACGATCCTCCTGCCTCAGCCTCCCAAGTACTGGGATTACAAGCGTGTGCCACCATGCCTGGCTCAAGCACTTGTAATTTAAAAGAAAATCATAACGGCCTCCATTTTCTGAGTGCCTGCTAACCTCTGGGCTTTACATGTAGTATCCATTGAATTTTCTCAGCACCTCTGTGAAGTAGCTATTACTATGGCCACTTTCGCCGTATGGAAGCTGCACATCACAGGTAAAGGACCGTTCCAAGTGGGGAGCTGCGATTTGTGTGCAGGCTTGGCTGCCTCCAGAGCTCACTCTTGATCTTCCTGTTTGTCTGTTTCTGTAGAAACAGTGCCTATCTTGGTCTTCTTTACCAAATATCCATTACGGGTCAGGAATATATGAATGAACGTAGGAACGTATGTTTGAACGTTGGTCTCTTCTGTCCATCCACCCTCCCTCACGGTGTGTAAGCCAGACGCCCATCCAGTCTTCCACGCGGTTTCCTGACCCTGTCTCCCTCCTGCCTTTTGCTCACCTCTTCCTCCAGTGGTGTGTTGGGGTCAGCTGGTGCCAGCCCAGCAAAAAGTCAGGAACCAACTGTTTGCATCTCTTTACAGATCCACACCCAGTGAGGTCACTTTGACCTCACTAGCTAGAAACTGGCTAAGATGTGCATAGCCACACTATGGAAATGCTCTGTTTGGGGAGAACCAGGACATGTTTCCAATTTTTTTTTTGGGTACCAGGACTCAAACTCATGACCTCATGCTTGCCAGGCAGGCGCTGTGCCACTGAGCTGTATCCCCAGCCCAGAAAATGTTTCCTAGAATAGTGCCGCCTGTCAGGATTCCCATTCACCCATCCATCCATTCTTTTGCTCTCTCGCCTGTCTCTTCATCCGTCCATCCGTTGCTTGTCCAGCTGTACGGTCACACAACCAAATGTCTCTAATTGTTCACTCACCCATTTGCCTGTGCGCACATCCATGTGTATGTTTGGTGTCCGCCTGTCCGTCCAGCCATCCTCTACCCATCCACCCACCTTTCTGTGAACTTGCCCACATATTCATTTCCCCCTCTGTCCTGCCCTCCCATCCTGCCCGTCCGTCCACCATCAGCCATCACCTTACAAACAGACTGAGAACTCTTAGGTCACAGGCCCTGCGCTGGGCCCTGGGGTGGGGAGAAGACACCGTCCTTACCTCCCAGAACTGGTCCTGTTCCCTGGGTAAGGGGGGCCTGGGCTTGTCCCCCTCCTCCTCGGCTCCCCAGCAGCCAGGACCCCCGCCAGGACTTCCACATGGCTGGCCTGTTGGGCTGGACGCTGCTGGAGCAGATTCCAGCCAGACTCAACCCAGCTGTGCCTGGGCCCTGGGATGCCACGCTCTGCCCACCCCGACCGTCCGATTGTCCGTCTGCCACTTGACCTGAGTCTCCTTTCTCCTCTGTTGTCTGTTTGTCTCCTTCCTGTCCTGCCCGCTCCTCTCACCTGCTCTCCCTCTGCCTGGCCGCTTGGGGGCTCCAGCTTTCTCCAGACCTGACTAGGCTAAAGGAGAGATACGCCAGGACTAAGAGAGACATCTTGGCTTTAAGAGTTGGGGGGAGAGACATGCAGGAGCTGAAGCACAAGTACGATTGTAAGGTACTGTCCGTCCACCCCTCCCCAGGCCTGGAGGGGCCGTGTGCAGCTGCAGACCATCAGGGCCTTCCTGCTGCGCTGGGCTGCGAGGGCGGGCTGAGCCTTGGGTGCCCTGGACCCGCACCCTGGCCGCATCTTGCCTCTGGGCTGCAGCTGGGCAGTGGCTTAAACCAGCTGTGCCTCCCACATTCTTGTCCTTGCCTGGATCTTTCCCCCACCTGCAGCGGACATGCTAATGGTCACAAAGATTTTCAATCTTTAGGGCCCTTGGGATCCCCTGGGGAGTCCTTTGTTCAAATTGCAGATTTCTGAGCTCCACCCCTGGGGTGCGATTCCCTAGGTCCGGGGCGTGGCTCAGGAACCTACATTATTTAACATCCATGGGGGGGTTTGGATTATGCTTTGAAAAAGAATGTTGGCGACCTTGGACATTCCTACACCTCCATGCTGTTCAGAGAAGTCCAGGTTAAGTAGCAATCCCGGTGCCTGCATGGGTGGGACCAGGCTTCTGGATGCTATTGACCATTAGCAGCCCTTAACACTTGCTGTGTCATGACAAGTTCTGGAATCCTGCAGACCTGGGTTTGAATCCCGGTCTCATCACTTCTTCAGTGTGTGATCAGGACTGCAAGGTGCTAGGTCCCAAGAGCTCGGTGACTGTGACCTCTGTTAGGATCTTGTGGCCGACCGTTTGTTCCCATCGTACCATCATTCAGGATAAGGCAAGGAAAGGAATGACTGGCGGTCAGCTCTCTTGGCCAGCGGCAGAGCTGGGGTTCCAGCGGGTCTGCACACACCAGGCCTGAGAGCTGTCCCTTCTACAGCACGGCCACCTGCATCAGAGCCCGGGCGCCCCAAGAAGGACACTTTCAGCATCCCACGGGGTGGGGCAGGTTTAAGCCATCAGGACTGAGCCTCAGTGAAGAGCCATGGAGGTCAGAGGCCAAGGGCAGGGCGCGACCCCCAGCCACAGCCTGGCTGACTCGGGGACCTTCACAGGTGTTTACTTGCTGCTTTTTTCTCCCAGAGGAAAATGCCAAGTGAAGGGTCTCAAATGATCCTCCAAATGTCTTGTTCCTCAGACAGGCCGCTGGATGGCTTTCTTCCAAGAACAGGAAATGGGCTCTATGGCCCCCAAGAAGAGGATTTACCCCACATGTACAGTTTCTGGGGTGGACATCTGTCCTTCCATTAGATCCTCAAAGGCACCAATGCCCCCACTTACCATCCAATGGAAGGACCAGGAGGCCAAGGAGCATTCCTTTAGTTGTGGGGAGTGGTTGGGCCCCACTTCCCTTTTTCCCCCAGCAGGGTTGCTTCCAGGAGGCAGCCTTGTTCCTGAAAAGCCACCGCCCTGCCCCTGCAGCCCTGGCCCTGGGGCTTTCCAGCAAGCGTTCCTCCCCCAGCCCCTGGAGCAGTGCACGGCCTTTCAGTTGGAGACCAAGGGACCGTCAGAGGCGGCAGTCCCAAGGACACCTGCACATCCGTGTCCCCGGCCCTCAGCAGAGTTCGAGGGAGGAGAGGGTTTTCCTGGAACTGTGTGATCCACCAGGATGGCCCTGTGGCAACCTCCATTGGAATTAATTAAAAATAGCTGCACATGGTAGCTGCCACACGCCTGTCATCCCAGCATTTGGGTAGGCTGAGGCAGGAGGATCAGAAGCTTGAGCCCACCCTAGACAGCTAGTGATTTAGTGAGACCTTGTCTTAAAATAAAAAATAAAAAAAAGACTGGAGCTGTAGCTCAATGCGAAGGCCCTGGCTTCAATCCCCAGTACTGCAGGAATAAAAAGCAAAATGAAATATCAGGAACTGGGGTGCTCAGTCACAGCAGTGGGGTTCAGGTGCTGTGGTGTGTTGGGCAGGACGGACACAGCATTGGTATTATTGCAGCGTCCTGGCGGCTAGTGCCAGGTGTGTGTGGGAGAGAGAAGGTGCCAAGACTGGGGCCAGCGGGTGAGAGATGTGAGGGACAAACGAAAGACAGTGGACAGCCGCTCTCAGTGGTGTCCCCCTCCTGGGCAGTGCCCTCCTCCTGCTTCCTGCCTGCTCAGCTTGCTGTGCCCGCGCCTGGCCCCGGGAAGCTGCTTCCCGCTCTGTCGGCTTTGTCTTCCCCTTTCCCTGGGCAGCGGCTCAGAGCGAACCTGGTTGTTGTGGGCGAGGACGAGATCCTTCCCCGGGCCTGGTGCTGGGGTAGGGCGCGCGTGTACTCCCTGTTAGCACCCAAACGGCACAGCAAGCCAGCTGTTCGCTGCACCTCCTGGTCGCCTGGTCCACACGGACCCCCAGAGGGTGCGTTTTGCTGGTTCCCAGGGGAAACCGAGGCTCGGTGAGGTGGAGTGACTTGTCCACTTGCTGGGGAAAAGCAGAGTTGGGGTTTGAACCCAGCCCGGGGACTCTGGCCTCCCCCATGCCCCTGCCCAGCGTCTCCCTAGTGTGACGCCCATTCCCAAGGCTGGTCCTGAAGGAAGCTGGTGGGTTGGGGGCCCCCTGCCCACAGGGAAACCCGTGGGGCACCGTGGCACCTGCTCCTGCCTCACTGTCCCTCCTGGCCGTGGCTGCTCACCCATCCGGGCAGGAGTGGGCGGGCGGGGAGGTTCTCGGGTGGGAGGAGGCTGGTGGCCTCGGGGACAGGTGTCCCCGCTGTGCCTCAGCTTCTCCGATGCGCCCTCTGCCTTTGCTCAGATGACCCAGCTCATGAAGGCCGCCAAGAGCGGGACCAAGGATGGGCTGGAGAAGACGAGGATGGCCGTCATGCGCAGAGTGTCCTTTCTGCACAGGAAAGACGTCCTCGGTGAGGTGCTGCCCGGCCGGGGAGCGGGGCTGAGCTCTGCACTGGGGACGAGGGTGGGCTGGGTGGTGGTGGTGTCCGGCTTCAGTGGCAGGGGGGTTGGGGACAGAGTCCCAGACGTCCCTCTTTTCAGAGTCTTGGCCTTGCTCTTAACCGTGAGCTTCTTGGCCCCTGCTTACGTGGCCTCCGAGTGTCCCTTTCCCTGCCTCATCCACCTGCCCATCCCCCAACCAGCCAGTGTTTATTGAACACCTGCTAAGCCCTCTGAGGGATCCTGGGGGTTGTGGAAGAAAGGAGTATGGAACAGGGAGTGAGAGATGAGCAAAGAGCAGGAACCTGGGCATCAGGCAGAGCGGAGCAGTGCCAAGGCCCGGCGGTAGAAGGTGTGAGATGTTCAGGAAATGACTTTCACAGCCTGGCATGGTGGCGCACACCTGTGATCCCAGTGCTCTGGGAGGCTGAGGCAGGAGGCTGGTAAGTTTGAGCCCAGCCTGGGCAACCTGGTGACTTTGTGAGACCTTGCCTCAAAATCAAAAACAGAAAGGGCTGGGACTGTAACTCAGTGCAAAGGCCTTGGGTTTAATTCCTAGTACTATGGAGGAGGGGAAAAAAGAAATGATTTTCACAGGGGTCAGCATGTCTTGAGCATTTGTTGCGTGCCAGGTTCTCTCAAGAGCTCAGCGGCCTATCACTTACTTACAGACACACACTGAATGAGGTGCAGAGTGTATCATGTTCCCGGCCGTAGATGGGAGTGAGCACAGGCAGGGAAGGCCTGGGGGGCCCTTGCCTGGCTAGAGCGAGGTGGACAGGAGGTCTGGGCCAGGTAGGTAGGCTGCAAGGGCCTTGTTGGGTGGTGGCCTTTTACGGAGCCTGGAGGGTTTTAGGCAGCAGTGCCTCATGGTCAGATTTGATCGATGGTCAGTCACTGGGCAGGTTTTAGCAAGCATCTACTGTGCGTTAGGAGCCGTCCTGGGATGGCTGCTATTTGAGTGAGCATGATGGAAAGTTATAGCACAAGTAGAGCTATAATATAGTGGTAGGTAGCGGCGGGGGCTGTCGGGAGAAGCCACACCAGGGGCTGGGGTGGAGCAACCGCTGGCGGGGTCAGCCCAGCGAAGGCTCTCTGATGCAGTCAATTCAGCTGGAGTGAGTCTGTTGGGTCGGAGGGGAGAAGGGGTCTCTGGGGAAGTGGGACAGGTGGCGAGAGTGTCCAGGCAGAGCTTGGCTACTGCCTGCATGCTCTCATGGCTTATGCCGGGGCTTCTGCTGGTGCCCGGGTAGGCTGCCAGCCCCCCAGGCCTGGCCCAAGGCTCGGCCCCTGGACCTGCTCTGTGCAGTGGGGGAAGCGGCCCTGCCACACACTCAGTGGCCCACCCTGCCTGCCCTGTTGCTTCTGGTCTTCAAGGGACGCTGGTCCCCTCTTCTAGAGAGTGCTTGGGCTGGGACTGTGGAACATTGCCAGGCGCCAGGGGCAGGAGACAGACCCAAGCAAGGCCCGGCCAGGCCTTGTGCTGCTTATATCTCAAGGGGCCACAGATGAGGAGATGAGAAGTTCTGGAATGGTGGCTAATGGGGACAAGCTCTCCTAGGTAGAAAGGGGCCTTGTCTGGGGTGTGCTGGCTACCCATCCGTGAAATACGGCCTCCAGCCAGGGGCAGCCTGTAAGTTCAGTATTTTAGCCTCTCTGTGCCTCAGTTTCCTCTTCTGGACAATGGGGCTAATAATGACACCCATCAACCAGGGCCTTGGTGAGGATGACAGAGGCAGTGGGTAAAAAGAGCCCTCCCTGGCGGGCATTGTTTTTGGTGGCAGTGGGCCTGACGTGGAGGCTTTGGGTGGCGTGGTGGTGTCACACTGACCTGAGTCACATCCCTGCTGTGTGGCCTCTGAGCCGTGACCTTGTCAGTTCTTCCCCTCCCGGAGCAGCAGGTTCCTCCTCCGTACAATGGGTTGAACCCCATGCTCTCGCAGCGTTGCTGAGTGAACTGGGCGTGCGCGGGACCGGGCGCTTGGGTTCATGCCCTCTCCACCTCTGGGGAGCAGGCCACCCCGAAGGGGAGGACAGGCCAGGCGGCTGGGGATTGTTTCTGGGACACTGTCCCTCCCCACCCACGAGCCCAGAGCCTCTCCTGAAGTGACCCTCCCACCCGCGGCGTTATTAATAGCCGCTGGCTCGGGGCTCAGGCCAAGAATGTTACCCAGCAGCTCGTGGGGGAAGAGGAAGCCGCGGAGCCGGCGGCTGGGGTGGGTGCGGAGCGATGCCCGCGGCGGCGTCATGTGGGCCAGGCAGGAGGGCCTTCGCCACCCCTACCCCCACGCGGTCGTCCGCTGCCCCTCCTCCTCCTCCTCCTCTGTCTCCTGCTCAGGTAAGAGCCTGCCCGAGTCCCTGCTCCCTCTGCCCGGCGTCACTTCTACTTTCTTCCCAGTACCCACTTCCTGCCCATGACGGCCGCAGGGTGTCGGGGCCGTTGAGCAGCTGGGGTGCTGTCTGCAGTACCTGAGTCCCTCTGGTGGGGGCCAGGACCCTCCAGAGACAGGCCCCACTGCCCTCTGCCTGGCCTCCCTCTCCCCCGAGGCCTGGGCCGCTGGCCCTCTCGGACTGTCCGAGTTTGGGTTTCGCACGCTTGTGCCCAGATTCCTGGTCAGACTCCAGCTGAACTTTCTTTTCTTGGTCTCTTTGCATTTTTAATTTTTTTTTTTTTTTTTTTTTTATTGTGACAGACAAGAGATTGGAAACAACACACATAATACTGGAAGTACTAACGGAAAAAGAAAGTGCAAAGCCAAATTGCCCCGTTCTGCTCTGGGCTTATTTTCTTCCCTCTTTGCTGCATGCAGAAGGTAACTATTTTTAGTGCCTAGTGATGGGGACATGAGCGGCTGGCCTTCGCCGGGCCAGAGCAGGGACAGTGACTTCTGGAGGAGTTAACACTGAGATCTAGGCCTGGGATGCTGCTCTGTGTCCCCTCCCTCGCTCCCTTCCTCTCTCACTGGAGCTTAGTTACTCATGGGCCACAGGCCTTGGGCTTAGCAGGGAGCTCATAGGACAGGGCCGAGCGTTGCTCTGACCCACAGGGTCCAAGGGCTGCCGTGCCCCGGATGGAGTCCAGGGCTCATCCTGAGTGGCTCTGAGCCTCTGCGGCCGGAGCAGGGCGTGTTGTCTCCACCGTAGCTTTGTCATTGGCCCATCTGACTTTGCAGGTGACTCGGAGGAGGAGGACATGGGGCTCCTGGAGATCAGTGTGACGGACATCAAGCCCCCAGCCCCAGAGCTGGGTCCCATGCCAGATGGTCTGAGCCCTCAGCAGGTTAGTGGGGCGCCGGGGTGGGTCTGCAGAGAAGGGAAGGATAGGGGACCCACAGGAGTCTGGGTCTGGAAGGGGAAGTGACAGCTGGGGACTCTCGGCAGTGGGTGGGGGCCTTCTCAGCTCTCTTCTTGCCTGGCTGTTTTCTAAACTGGACCCTGTAGGTTCCATGCTGTTGGCTTGGGGGACAGTGGCATGCTCCTGCCCCCTGGGCATCCAGGCAGATCCCGTGAGCAGTGTCTACCTGAGCATTGTTTGAGGGAGGCCTTCAGGGAAAAGGGCTGAAAAGCACTGAACTGCCTAGCCTAATGGGAGAAGACCGCAGGTGGCGGTTCCCATCCGCTGTCCGCCTGTCACCTCACTGGGACATTGCAGTTGTTATAGGCTTTGGCCAGGAGCTGTGGTTCTGCCAGCGGTGGGATCCTTCTCCCAGAGCATCCCATGGGTGGGTAGCTTTGCTTAGGAACCTTGTTCCTGTCATATCCCTGCCCTCCCCAAGTGGGTTTCGGCAGCTGGGAGGTAGGGTGTGAGCTGCCCGACAGAGAGGACAGAGCCTGCCGGGCAGCAAGCTCAGAGAAAGGGATTTGCTTGGTTCTGGGTTGGCGGGGAAAACATTTGGCCTCATTTGGAAATCAGGAACCCTGTCACCGTGGGTTCTGTTCCTGCAGCAGCTGCGGCTGGCCGGGTCCCTCCTTGGGATACTTGCATTCGTTGGTGTTACCTGCCCGACCTCAGAACGGCTCTGAGGAGGTGACAGCTTGCTCTGCCCCTGTCAGAGAGCCAAGCAAGGCCCCAGGTTTCCCTCTCCCAGCCAGGCCTGCTCTTTCTCCTGGCTGGTCCCTGTCCCCTGAAGGCTTTTGTGATCCTGGATCAGGCACTGTCAGTTATTCCAGGCCTGCAGTTCTCAATTCAGGGTGGTTTTTACCCGCTAGGGGAGCATCTGGCAGTGTCTGGGGACATTACGGGTTGCCAGAACTCAGGGTTGTTGCTAGCATTGGTGGGTAGGGGCCAGGAGGCTGCTCAGTGGCCTGGGGTGCCCTGGACAGCTCCCCATCGCCACTACCAGCCACATCCAGGTGCTGGGCCTCAGGACTCTGCTCTGAGTGCTGCTTGGGCTGCTGGGGTCGCTGATACCACATCCCGGGGAACAGCTTGTAGGACAGTGGCGCTGGCCATCTACGGGGGCCGTGTGCACCATGATCAGGCCTTGGGGAAGACGGGGAGAAGGTGGGAGGAGGTGAGAAGTGTGCGCTGGGGCAAGGGGAGCAGTGCAGGGTGGGGGTGGGTGCCTGGGTCGACACCGTCAGGACAGCTGTGTGCTGCAGTGGGTCGCTTTTCCAGCCCCTCGCCCCATATGGGCCTCTCACATGCGACACCTTTGTGAGCTCCACCCCGACTCTGCTATGCAGAGATAGATGTGCCTGGGAAAGATTTAAAGCCTGTACCCACGTCCCCAGCTTGCATCTGTGCCAAAGACATCCTGGTGTCTGGAGGGGCCCCAGGTGGCAGGATGTTGTAAAGGTCCCCACACAATTCCAACGTGCAGCAAAGTTTGGGACCTACCACTGCTAAGTCCAGGGTGTCAGGGCTGGGGGTTCAGTCACACCTCCTTGACAGGGTGCTGGTCAGGGATAGCTAAGGAGTGGGTCATGCTCCTGGGGTGCCAGTGCAGGCTGAGGGCACATAGGGTGGCGAGAGGGAGAGAGAAAGGGACTGGGGATGTTTAGTCTGAGATGGAGACCCCCGGGAGGAGATCGCCCCAAGGACTGTTGTGGAGGAGGGGTTGCTCGTGGCCTCCCATGCCCTCCTTCTGCAGCTGGAGGTGGGAGCTTATATGACGATGTATGTAAGCAGAGCTAAGCAGGATCTCGCACTGGGGACCCGGCCTCCCCGTTCCACAGTCTGGGCGGACAGTGTTTCTCTCCTGCGGGCCGGGGCTCTGGAAGGAAGCACAGTCCCCTGGGCCCTGGGGTCCCAGGTGTGGCTCTGGGAGGCCCGGACCCCTGTCCTGTCTCTGTCACCTTCCTGTCCCTGAGGCCCTGCACATGGCAGGCACATCCCGCGCACTGACTACGTTCTTACCTGAGCAGGTGGTCCGGAGGCACATCCTGGGCTCCATCGTGCAAAGCGAAGGCAGCTACGTGGAGTCGCTGAAGCGGATCCTCCAGGTGCATTGTCGGGGTGGGGGGCAGGGCACTCTCCGGGCTCTGGGACCAGGCAGGGAAGGCCCTAGGGAGACACTTTCCAAGGGGCATTTGGGACCATTTCAGTGGGAAGGGGCTCAAAGGCGGCACTGTTTATGGGGGCAGCGGGACCTCCAGTTGGGGAACACCAAGAATCCCTAGGTTCTTCGTGTTCGTGAGGGTGATTGTTTCCTGAAATGCTGGGACTCTGTGAAACGAGGTTCTTTTAGAGAGTGAAATGTATGGAGTCTCTTTCGTCCCTAGAGGGGACTGCATCTTCTCTGCATCTTCTCTGTCCATCTGGGGGGGCCCCAAGGCCCATGTTGCATCTGCCTGGCATCCTGGGGCTCCCCAAGGCAGGGATGGGGTGGGATGCCCAGAGGTTGCTAAACGGATGCCCGTGTCGGGTGCCCACAGTGTGCCAGTGGGGTCTGTGGCTTGAAGCTGAGGCCGTGAGTCTCTGGGATGTTGGAGTGAGGTCACCAGGGAGGGACTTCGGGGTGGGAGGTTCCGATGACACCTCTTGCTCACAGGTGTCAGGCAAGGACAGGTGAGAGCACCCCTGCTTCCCGTCAGGGGGACAGGAGAGTGGTGCTCTGTCTGGGAGTAAGGGGCTGCTGCGACCTTACGCCAGGGACAGGGTGGCTCTGTGTACTTCCCAACACCCCCACCAGCCTTGCCCTCTGGCTGCCACCATAAAGCTCCTCTCTGGCAGGTGGCACATAAGAGACCTTCTGGCTCCTAATTGAAGGCTGAAGTCATGGGCCGGAGGTCACAGGTAGCAAAGAGAGGCCAGGCTTTGGAATCACGGAAGCCTTTTAGAAGGGCATGCAAGGGGTGGGGGTGCCCCTCCCACAGCAGGAAGGTTCCCCAAGGGTGCCGAGTCCTCCGGGGTTGCCCTGCAGGCAGGGGGAGGAGACCCGTGACCGGCGCTGGCCTTGGCCCTCACCTCCGGCCCCCTGCAGGACTACCGCAACCCCCTGATGGAGATGGAGCCCAAGGTGCTGAGTGTCCGCAAGTGCCAGGTGGTGTTCTTCCGCGTGAAGGAGATCTTGCACTGCCACTCCATGTTCCAGATCGCCCTGTCCTCCCGCGTGGCCGAGTGGGACTCCACAGAGAAGATCGGGGACCTCTTCGTGGCCTCGGTGTGTGTCCCCAAATTCTTTCCCCCGTGTACCTTGGTAAAACCATAGTCACCCGGTGTAGCCTCCTGCCTCTGCCTTCTCCAAGCCAGTGGGATCAGAGTACAGCAGGGTCTCTGAGTCTTCCTGGCCCAAGCTGGGGATAGGTAGGGCAGCTTCATGTGCCCAGGATGTCTGTGGGGAGATCTGCAAGGCCCTGGTGCCAGGAAAGCCAGGGCATGGCCCTAGTCTGCCTAAGTGGCAGCACCTGCGGGAAGTGGCGGGCCTCTAGCTACTGTGGGTGGCCACCGGGCAGGTCCCAGGCTCCCTCTCCAAGGGACAGGCCACTGTTTGAGTCTGGCTCAGACCGCGGTCTTGGCCCCCGAGGAGGCCCAGGGCTGGGAAGGAGCCCTGGATTTTGGTCCAGGAGGCCTGGGTCTGGTCCCAGCTCAATTCTGCAGCCTCAGGCAGGTCCACGCCCTCTTTGGCTATGGGTTCGCCATCTGTGGAATGAGGGGGTATGTGGGGTTCTTGGCTTTTCCAACTGAAATCTGGGTGCCCCAGAGACCCAGGGGTGCGAGGGAGGGTCAAGTCTGTGGAACTCTGCTTTAGGTCATTGAGTTCTGTTCAATGAAAAAAATCATTATGAAAACCTCATAGACTCATTAAATAGACCCAGTGTCCTGGGTCCTGCATCCTAGGGGCTTTGATGAGGGGTGGGGTTAGTGCCCTGAGAGGTCTAGGAGCATGGTCCTTGGGGAGGGGGCTCCGGAGTTTTGTTTCCTGCACACGGTAAGGACATGGGTGTGGTACAGGCAATGTCCTTGTCCCTCCTTTCCATCCGTGAGCTCTGGCTGCTATAGAGAGACCCCCGGGCTCTTCTGCAGCACCATCTCATCCCTGTGACCTCCGCACAGCCTCTGTTCCTCTCTGAGCCGCGTGTCCTCACCTGGGCGGATGGCAGGTCTGCTCGCCTTGCACTTTGTTGAGGTCACGCAGGCTGAGCTGTGCTTTGTGGGGTGGTGTCCTGCCCTGTGCTGATGTGCCCTCCCTCCCTCTGTGTCTCTCCCTGCCCTCCCTGCCCCCACCCCACCCTGCAGTTCTCCAAGTCCATGGTGCTGGACGTGTACAGTGACTACGTGAACAACTTCACCAACGCCATGTCCATCATCAAGAAGGCCTGTCTCACCAAGCCTGCGTTTCTGGAGTTCCTCAAGGTGGCCATGGGTGCTCCGGCCCCTCTCACCAGGGCTGGGGGTGCCCGGGAGGGAGGCCTGGACATCTACCCTTATGCCTTTGGGCTGCCCTAGTCCCGTGGGAAGATACCATTTCTTCCTGCTGCTGGAGGAGGATCAGAAAGTTCAGGGTATTAGGCGTGTGGGGTCCTAGGGTTTTGCAGAGGGAGAGTAGACCTGTGACCCCGCTGCCTCCTCTCCTCCCCCACCGTGTGAGCAGGTGGCCTCGCTTGCCTGTCTTCCTGGCGGGCAGCAGCCCAGGGTCTCTGAGCTGGCTTTTTCTCTCATTGTGAAAGGGTGAGAAGAGTCCTCCCCAAGTCTTGGGCATCTCACGAGAGGACAGAGGTTAAAGGGCGTGGGAAAGCTGCAGGGTCTGTGGGTAACTGGCTGCCCTCCCGGATTTCCCAGGGAGTGCAGGCAGAAGAGGCAGACATAGCCCTGCCTGCGGGGAGCCGCTGCCTGAGGACGCTGGTGTGGAGCGGCCCAGGCAGGGGATGTGGGAGAGAGTGTTCCAGGTGCGAGGTCCGAGGGGTAGGAGGACGGGAACGGCTAAGTCTGGATTCTGGGGTGCAGGATGCCTGTTGGGGGGTCCTAGGAGAGAACGCCATGCGGCAGCTGAGTTTGGTTTGGGCCATTCTGGACCTGCAGGCCTAGGACTGGGATAGAGCATTTCAGGCGGTGGGAGCCCCGAAGAGTTCAGAACTGGGGCAGACGGACAGATATGGGCTGGTGGAGAAACCGGGAGGCTTTGGGGGGTGAAGGTGTGGCTGGAGCAGTGGAAATGCATGTGAGACAGGAGAGTGGGGGCTCCCCGTGCCCAGCCCTCTCCCTGGCCCGGGCCCAAGCGCTTCTAGTTTAGGGAGCAGGCACGGCTGTCTCGGCTCCTTGGGAAGTCAGACCTTGGGAACAGAGGGCTGCCTCGCCCAGTTATGCCTGTAGTTCAGAGACCCACACCGGCTGTCCACACTGGCTGTCTTGGGATGTGGGATCCATGGCTGCAGATTCAGGGGCCCCACTCAGCTCTTCTCTCAGGCCCCGGGCTGAGCGGGGTCCAGGGTTCCGGGAAGAGGAGCCCCTACTACTGGGCCCTCTCTGCAGGAGGTCAGCGAATGACGTGATCTTGTCCCCGGCAGCGGAGGCAGGTGTGCAGCCCCGACCGCGTCACTCTCTATGGGCTGATGGTGAAGCCCATCCAGCGGTTCCCGCAGTTCATCCTGTTGCTCCAGGTACCGCGCCCTTAGCGTGGCTGTGGAGGGTGGGAGTCTCCCGGCGGGGGCTGGGCCCTGGCTCTTTACCCTGACCCACATCCTTTCCCTGCCTCGGGGCTCTGGCCTTCTTGTTCTCTCTTGGAGTGGAGCCATCGTGTTCCAAATGCAGTTTGTACGTCTGCCCGGGGCAGGAAGGGGACCCACGTTCTGCAGGCTTCTGGTAGGCTGGGTGCTCAGTCAGCCTAAGGGAGTGTCAGTCCCACACAGAGTCCACTTCTGAGGGTCCCTGGGGCGATCTCTTGGGGGCTGAGAGGGTGTCTACCAGGCCAAGTGCCCCGTGCCGCTTTCCTCCCTCTCCACAGAGCTGCCAGGCTGCACAAGTGGGTTCTGACCCAAGCATCCTGTTGATCAGTTACTCAGTTTTGATCCACGTATTTGTTTATTGGCTACCATGGTAACCACTTTGAAAGGGCCTGGGCCAGGGGTCTAGCTCAGTGGCGCGGCACCTGCCTGGCAAGTATGAGGTCCTGAGTTCGGTTTCTGGTACCAAAAATCAAATCAATCAATCCGTCAATCAGTCCAGGGTCCGGTCCACTGTCATTAGGCATATTTACCTGTGCAGCCATTGCCGCCATCCCCCTCCAGGTCTGCCTCTTCCGCTGAACTTCTGTCTCCATGAAATGATAATCTCCCGTTCCCTTCTCCCCCAGCCCTCACCACCACATTCCACTTTCTCTCTCTGTGAACTGGACTCCTCCAGGGGCCACCCTGAAGTGGAATTGTCCTGTGTTTGTCTCTTTGTGTGTGCTTCACTCCATTCGGTGCGATGTCCTCAGGGTTCACCGTGCAGAAGCGTGGGTCAGAATCTCTTCCTACTGAAGGCTGGATAATATGTCCTGGGGTGCCTAGACCAAATTTTGCTGGTCAGTTTATTCTGGCACAGACCCTCGGGTGGCTTCTCGTTTGGGCTGTTGTGAATGATGCTGTCGGGGACACGGTGGGCACCTCTCTCCTTGGGACCCTGCCTTCTGGTCTTTGGGTGCATACCCAGGAAGACCAACGTGTTTAGTTTCTTCTCTGTGTCCTTGGGGCCTTGTGCTGCGCCCTGTGTCCCAGCTGTACGCTGTGTCCTCTGCAGACTTGTCAGGATAGCTGGTGTGGCAATCGCGGCCTTGACCCCAGCCTGTAGAGGGCCTATGTGGGTGGGGTTCTCAGTCCCAGCTCTCTCTGCCCTGCAGGACATGCTGAAGAACACCCCCAGGGGCCACCCCGACAGGCTGTCCCTGCAGCTGGCCCTCACGGAGCTGGAGACGCTGGCGGAGAAGCTGAATGAGCAGAAGCGGCTGGCCGACCAGGTGGCTGAGATCCAGCAGCTCACCAAGAGCGTCAGCGACCGCAGCAGCCTCAACAAGGTTAGCTCG
>NW_004955527.1:1342934-1364476 GCF_000276665.1 Chinchilla lanigera | reverse complement strand
CCCCCCCTCCTCCGCAGCCGCCCTCCTGCCTCCTGTCTGCGGCCACCCACTAGGTGGCAGTGTTTGCTGAGGGAGAGAGCCTTTGCTTTTCCAAGCCCACAGCCCTGAAGTGGAGGCTGAGATTTTTGACAGGCCACGACATTCTTCCTTATTTTAAGATAAAAAGAGATTTTGTTCATTCATGTGATTGCCAGAAATGTATTGCAGTTAAACAACTGGGCTTTGGAATGTGGGTTAGAAATTTTAAGCTGCCATGGTGGAGCATTTCTGTAATCCTAGTACACTGGGAGGCTCAGGCAGGAGGACTGTGAGTTTAAAGTCCTGCCTCTGTCTCAAAGAAAATAGAAGGGGCTGGGAGCATAGCTCAGTGGCAGAGCCCCCACAGGTTTGATCCTTAATATCATACACACACACACACACACACTGCTGGATTTTGTCACTGGCATTGCTGTGTGTCCTCAGGGGAATCCCCTAGCCTCTCTGAGACGTACTTGCTCCCTCTAAAAATGAAGAAAGTTCTTAGCGCTGATGCCCTGGGCTTCTGGGGAGTGAGGAAGATGGCATAGTGACCCCCAGAGAGAGTTTAGGAAACAAGGAAAAGTGCAAGCTTTGTGCTGTGCTTTGGGGTAGGAACATTTTGGTACAAAAATCTTGAGGGCTCGGGATGGAGCTCAGTGGTAGAGCACTTGCCTAGTTATGCCAGAGGTCCTGGGCTTGATTCCCAGCAAATGCCCGCCCTCCCCTATCTTGATAAACTTGCCTGCAAATCTGTGGAGAACCCTATTTTTAAACCACAAGGTGGCCGCTCTGATAAACTGCAGTCCCTCTGTTTCCCTCGCTAGGGCACCCCACCTCCCTCCCCTGAGGGTTAGGGCCGAGCTTGGGGGGACGGGGCGGGGGGGGGGGGGGGTTGCATGAGGCCACAGGAAAGTGCTCAGGTCTGGGGAAAGAACCAGGAACCTCTGGGCTCTGGGATTCCGGAAGCAGAGCAGAGGCAGCTGGCAGCTCTGGGAGGGGACGGAAGCCCTGGTGTCCCAGAGGACGACAGCAGGGTGTGGCCGTGCTCCCTGTGCACTGCACTTGCTGGTCCCAGTGTCCTCCAGCCTGCATGACCTCTCTGACCTTCACCGCAGGCCTGCAGAGTGGGGCTGGGCCAAGGTCACCTGGGGGTCCTCGCAGGCCTGAGGCTCAGCCATTCCACATCTCAGGACCCTCGGCCTCGGGCCGGATTCAGGCAGCAGATGTGTTTCAAGGCCCACATGGTGTTTTTCAAGAAAAGGAAGTAGTTGGTAACATTTAAAAATCAGGAGGCGTGCCACGAAGCGCAGACTTGTGGATCTTCTGGGAGGGGCGGAGAAGCTGGCATACTGTCCCGCATCCTGTGTGGCACTGGTCTTGTGAGCTGCCTGCTCCCTGTGGCCCACCTACCTTCTCTCACTGCGACTTGGCTCACCCGAGGCATCTGGGCTTGCTTGGGACGGATCCTCCCCTTGGGGATGTCTCCATCCAGGGTCTCTGGGGGTAGCATGAGGGGTGTAGGGGCCTCACTCCACGTCCCACCCACCTGCTAGTTTGCCTGTGCCTGGGGAAGAGGGCTGTGGCTCCGGTAGGGCCCCCTGTGCAGGTCCTTGTGTCCCTGCCTCCCACTTCCGGTTCAGGAACCAGGAGGTTTTCTCCAGGTTTGGCTCCTGCAGAGCCCCCTTGAGACAGGAAATCACCCTGCAGCATCACCCTGTCTGTTCTCTTCCCCTGTGCCCCACGGAGGCCTGGCAGCAGTGCATGGTAGTTGTTGGGTGGAGGGTAGAGACCCCCTAGATGTTGGCCCAGGGACTTGAAGGGCCCAGCCTCAGTTTCCCCTTTATCAAGTGAGGGGTGGGCTGGACAGGTGTGTGATGTTGCTGTGAAGGGTGTGGTGGTGGCCACGCTGGTGATGGCCCTCCCCACCCCAGAGGGCCCTCCTTGGACAGTCTTGGCCACCTTGGGGAGGTGTTCAGCAATGGCCTTCTCGCCATCACCCAGTGAGAGGAGGAAATGAAACCGGGTGTTCCCTGAAATGGAGCCATCTAGCTATTTCAAAATAGCTGATGCAGGGGCCTCCGGGATCACGTTGGTGCAATATCCTGGTTTCTTTTTCTACTTTTTTTTTTTTAATCTTTTCATCTGCCTGAGGGGAAGGAGGATGGTCGCAGGAAGCCAGGGGACTTTCCTCTTCCCTGGGTGGGTCCTCGCTCACTGGCGGCCTGGCGGGGGACCCTGCTGTCCTTGGAGTCCAAGCAGTGTTTTCACGAGCGTATTGGGTTGTTTCTGGAAACATCGGGGGAGCCCTGCCTGAGCAGCTGCAGGGGCCCCACGGGTCCTCGAGTCCGGCTGTGAGTTGGGAGCAGTGGTCTCTCTGGCTTGCAACATGGAAGGACACCACTACACCGTGCGTGTGGCCTGGCTCTGTCCTGCACCGTCATGCGGTGCCTCTGGACGCCTCACTTATCCTCCAGAACCTCAGTTTCCTCATCTGAGGACTGAGCAAGCCCCACATGACTGCTGAACAGTTAGGTGACAGGGGGGATTTTGCATGCCACCCGCAGGGCCTGGCACACAGCCACTGCCCGGTACCATTTGGACCTTTCATTGTGTGTTGACTTGAGAGACGTGCTTGTCTGGGGATCAGGGCATTCTCTCCAGGGAGGCTTTGGGGGGCTCTGTCTTCTGGTCAGCAGGGTTCCGTGGAAGGGGAGCACAATGGCCGTCAGTGTTACAGGGTTTGGGACTGCAGTTTGCGGGATTCTTCCCACTACCCCTAAAAAAAAATTCTGTTGGGGAACAAAGGTGGTCCCAGTGCTGGTGGGGCTCTTGGTCTTTGGCCTCCTCAAAGGTACTGTGGACCTGCAGCTCTGTTCCTGGCCAGCCAGGAGCCAGAAGGACCGAGGCTGTTGACCTGGTCTGGGGGCAGCAGGGACAGGTCCCTGGCAGAGGCCATACCCCTCCGTGGTGGGGATCATCATGGACAGCCGTATTGGGACAGCAGTTCCCTATGGAGTGTTCCCTGTGTGCCAGCTGTGCCACCGAGCCTTGCCAGGGCTGCCGTAGAAGGGCCCCACGCGCTGGTTACCGTGTGCCACCGATGCCTTGAGATTCGCCGTCACATCGGAGGTAGGGCCTGTGCGCCTCCACCGCCGCAGGCACTGTGGCGTCTGCAGCCAGGCCCGGCCCCGTGCAGCCCTATCTGGGTCGCCCTTGGGCTGCAGTGCTGGAGTTGACCCGCCCTGCTTCTCCTCCAGCTGTTGACTTCCGGCCAGCGGCAGCTGCTGCTGTGTGAGACGCTGACAGAGACGGTGTACGGTGACCGCGGGCAGCTGATCAAGTCCAAGGAGCGCAGAGTCTTCCTGCTCAATGACATGCTGGTCTGCGCCAACATCAACTTCAAGTAAGTGGCCCGGGCCTGGGCGGGTTGGCTGGGGCCCTTCATCCCCACACTTGCCTGGTCTGTGACCAGTGCCCGGTGCTGGGAAGTACCTGGAGAGGCCATCAGGACAGTACCAGGAGGCCACTGTCCTACACGCAGAGCTTGTGTCCAGTCTGGGATTCTGTGCTTGGTACCTGAAGCTTCCTGGGTTTTGACCACTTGGAAATTTATGCGTCCAGCCTGAATCCCTGCTGCTTTAACGCAAGTCGGGTTTCCTCTGCCCACTTTGTGCCGGGCTTCTGGGTGTAGGTCGTTGCCTGAGTATCTTCATCCCTCAGGCGCCTGGTTCCCCAGCTCTGGGTCAGAGGTTGTAGAAACACCCAGAACCAGGCTGTTGGGCTGGGCTCAGCCTCGGCATCCTGAAGCCCGGGCTGGGGTGAGGGTAACTCTTAGACCGGGTTCTGGGGACTGTGGCCTGGGGGCTGCACTGGGCTTTTGGGAACTTCCGGTTCTGCTTACATAGGGAATTCACACCAAGGGCGAGACCCTTGGCTTCCACTGAAAGTGGGGAGATCCACCATGCTGGGTGCACACCAACCTGGGCCACAAGGGCCTGGAGCTGGGGCGCACACTCTGCCGTTCTCAGTGGGCCCGCCTGGCTCACTCATGTGTCCCCTGCTTGGCGCTGTAGATGTCAGGGGTGTGGCCCCTTGAGAATTCCAGCTGTGACCATTCCAGGGGGCTCCCGGGAGAAGGTACACAGGTTAAGAAACATCTGGAAATAGAACTGAGGCAATGATAATGAGTCAGTGGGGAGGGGAGCGCCGTCCTCAGTCGAGGTTGAATGTTGGGCCCGGCCTAGCTCTCCTGCCTTTGTGCCAGTCACCACGGCCTGGTGGGGAGGTGGGCGAGGCGCATGCCCAGCTGGTAGAGACTCTGCACCCAGAATCAGCTCATGCGCTCCTGTGCATGGCCACCCAGTGGGTTTGGGGGTCTTCTGTGGTCAGGGACCACGGGTCCTGGCAGGGGAGCAGGCAGGGCTGTGTGGCCACATCTGCACCGTCCCTGTGTCTGCAACGCGGTGAGTGTACACGGAGCCCTTATCTGGCCCATGAGCAGTTCTGGACAGCACCCAGTCCCCGCGGGCACTTGAGGGAGGCCGCCTCTGCCACAGATGGGTGTGGACACCACCTCTGGTGGGCTCATTCCTTCATGCCGCCTGGATATCCTAGGGACAGTGCGGGGGCCGTGGGTATGATGGTGCCCTCCCTGCCTGCGTACGGCTCAGGGTCTCGCACTGTGTGTAGAGTTGGGGGCCAGTGGTTTAGTTCTGGGGACTCCACTAGGCAAGTTGGGCTCAGTCACGTGACCTGGCTGAGCCTCAGTTTCCTTGTTTGGATCTTACAAGCTTTCTAGCAGGGCTCTTCTGAGCATCAGAGGTGACAGCAGATCCATTACAGGGACAAGGCCCTCTCTGGGCTCCCCTTGGTGCCCTGTGGCTTCTGTTATCATGATGGCCCAAGAGCTGTCCCTCCTTCCACTCCTGATGCCCAGCCCTGCGGCCACCCCAGATGGTTTCAGCCCCCATAGAAATTGTTTGAACATAGTAACGACCTTCCTTCCCTTCTTGTTTTTTCCCTCAGGCCTGCCAACCACAGGTAGGAAGTTTAGGGGCTCAGGGGCTGGAGGGGTGTGATTTTGTTTCTGGGGCTGGGCCTGGGCCCCCTGGTGCTGATGCCCCGGCAAGGGCTCCCTGCTCTGCCTGGCTGGGAAGTGGCTTGAGGGCCGGTGCTTGGGCTGTGTGAAGCCTGGCTGAGCTGGTGTGCTGAGGCGCTGGACTGGGGTGCACGGATATGGGGCTCTGCTGCCTCCAGGTGGGCTGCGGCGGCTCTCCAGAGCTCATCCTTTCTGTCCTCACAGGGGCCAGCTGGAGATCAGTAGCCTGGTGCCCCTGGGCCCCAAGTACGTGGTAAAGTGGAACACGGCGCTGCCCCAGGTGCAGGTGGTAGAGGTGGGCCAGGACGGCGGCGCCTACGACAAGGATAATGTGCTCATCCAACACGCGGGTGCCAAGAAGGCCTCCACCTCGGGCCAGGCCCAGAGTGAGTACACCCCGCCCGCCACTGCCCCGAGCCACCTGTCACAGCCCAGCCAGGGGCCTGCGGGCTGCCGGGTGCTGGGCCCAAGGGCTCTTGCTGGTTCCCGGGCATGCACACTTTGTCTCAACTGGGAGGGCCCACCTGTGCCAGCCTTACGCACAGACATACATGCGCACGCAGGACTGAGCGGGAAGGGTGACTTCCGCTTCCTGCCTGGCCTTTGCTGCTTTTCTGGTAGGTGTGTCCCTTTGGTACCTCAGTGGAGCCGCCTGCACGGTTAGGGCGGGGAGACACACATCCGTCCTGGAGCCCTCAGAGACCGGGCTCAGCGCCCTCTGCTACACCGGTGCCTTCACTCCCTGTCCTGATCCTGAGCCGCAGACACGGTGTTGGAGGGAATGAGGCGCCTCGTTCAGGGCGCCTGCCTTGCAGCACCTCGAAGTGTGCTGTTGGCCCTCTGTCTCCAAGTGGGCCTTAACCACGGTGCCCTGGGCCTCTGGGGCGCCTCCTGGCTGCTTTCCCTCCCCCCACCTTGGTCCCCTTCCTGTTCCTCCATTGTCCCCAGAGTGGGCTCTTGAAAATGCACATCAGCTGTGTGTGTCGCCCCCACCCCAGTGCCTGTCACTGCTCTTGGGTAGAGGCCCGTGGGCCTGTCCTGGGCCCCGTCTGCACTGCACTTTCCTCCCGCCCTCTGGGCTCCTGGGTGGGCTGTGCTCCCATCTTGTGTCCTCCTGTCACCCTGTCCTTGTCCTGTGTGCCCATTTTATTCACCCTCTCTGAGCAGCCTTGTGTGAGCTCAGGCTGGGCCGGGCCCCCGCTCTGTGCTGAGAGCTGGGATGGGTTCCCCTCTGCTGGTGAGTAGGGTGACATCGCCCTCGGCCAGAGCCGGGGGTGCGGAGGTGCTGCCGGCAGGTCCGGCAGGTGGTAGCGCTGTGCGCAGGGCACCTGCACAGGGTGGGAGAGGCTTGGGGTTCACTTCCCCTCTCCCTGCCCTGCCCCCTGTCTGACCCAGGCTGCTGCGGCAGTGTTGGACTCTGGGAGCCCTCAAGGGGCGCCATGATGCCACCTCCAAATCTGAAACTTAGAAAGGTGCCCCGCCCTTTGCCTTTCTCAGGGGCGTCCACAGACCCAGCGCGCTCTCCTCTGGCCCACTGTGGGGTGTTGCTTTGGGCTCTTCCTGCTCCCCCACTCCTCACGCTAGACTCCGTGCGCTGGACGCCCTTGGAAGGGAGGGGAGGGTCTGCTGAGCCCTGTGGGCCCCGCCTCGTTTTTCGTTATATTGTTACTCATACATGTACAAACATGAAGCTCCGCATAATCAGCTTCTTATGCTTATGGCCCTTGAACAACTATAAAACCAAAACAACGTCACAAATTGAATAAAGATCAAGCTGCAAAACAATAAAGTTCCCATTAAGAGCATTAATTTAATGTGACAGATGACATCGTGGTGCCGAATCCAAACTGCTCACAGTATGGATGTCTCGCTCTTACAGCACGGGTCCCTCAGGGCCCAAGCCCACCCCACTGGGCGCCTTATGTGAGCCATGTTCCCCACCTGTGCGCCCCGCTGGGGTCCCACGGAGCCCCTCCTAGCTCTATATTTGGCGTCAGTGTGTCCTTGACCTCCCAAGCCCGGCTGGCTCTTTGCTGGTTACCTGGCAACCAGCTCCAGTGGCCCCACTTCAACGGCCCAGAAGCCCTGGCACCACGCAGAAGGACGTGGCTTTGAAGTCACCATATCTGGGGCGAGGATGCACAGGATAGGCACCTGCTTTTCAGATAATCACTGAAATGAATGAGGCCTCTCCTCCTGCCCAGGGACTCCACAAGACGCAGACTGAGAGTCCATGATCAGCTAAAAACAGCTGGTCCTTCCCCATCTGCTCCTGCCAGTCCCTCTGCCCTGTCTCTCCTGCCACCCTCTAGGCCCTCAGTATGTCTTGGAATGACTTGCTGTTCACAGAATGCCACAAGCCACAGTGCCTTTGCACATGCTATTCTTTCCTTGGTCGTATACACCACACTTCTGGCCCCCTTCAGGCTCCTTAGCTGTCCCAGGTACAGCCTCATTCCAGTCGCATGGTCTCCGTGGGCCCCGTGTACAGACTGAGCGCAGCCTGATCCCGATCCCAGTGTTAGACTTTCTCTAAACGATGTGTCTCCCACCTAGCCCATGTGCTCCATCAGGGTAAACCCCGGGCGCGTGTCCTTCGGTGTCCCCTGTGGCACTTCCACAGGGTGACTGCTCGCTCTTTTTACCATCAGCGGATGCTTGGCTCCATGGTGGCGCCTTCCCCACCGTGTGGCTGAGCTGGATCTCTTCTCTGTGCAGACAAGGTGTACCTGGGTCCCCCGCGCCTCTTCCAGGAGCTGCAGGACCTGCAGAAGGACCTGGCCGTGGTGGAGCAGATAACGTTGCTGGTCAGCACGCTGCATGGCACCTACCAGGTGGGTCCCGGGCCCTGCTTCTCTGGGTGCCCAGGCTTAGCTCCCGGGGGTTCAGCGTGCGGCCTCTGGCTTGGATCCAGCTGAGCTGGGCTGCGGGGTCCTCTTCGGTTCTCTGCGCGGTGGCCTGGGGCTGGCTGGGAGGATGTGTCCCCTGGGAGGGGGGCTGCTGCAAAGGCCCTGACTCAGGGCCGGAGATCCCGGAACTTGGGAGCGGGCCTCCTGCGTGTGGCTAGGGCGTGGGCTGCTTCCTGTGTCCTGCCCCCGGGGCGCTGCGATCGCTGTGGGCTCTCTGTGCAGTGACCTCCTCGGCTCCCCACCTAGAACCTGAACATGACCGTGGCTCAGGACTGGTGCCTGGCCCTGCAGAGGCTGCTGCGGGTGAAGGAGGAGGAGATCCACTCGGCCAACAAGTGCCGCCTGCGGCTCCTGCTGCCCGGGAAGCCTGACAAGTGAGGACGGACGCACGGGGAGGGCTGCCGGGGGAGAGGGGACTGCCTTGTGCGGGTGCTGTGACAGGGTAGGAGAATGCCCACTGTGGCTGCACCCGGGATGGCACCAGGCGCGCAGTAGGTGCTCATGGGAAGACTACAGATGAGTGGACGGAAGAACAGCGCCCTGTGGGTGCCCTGGGTCAGCCTGTGCTTCCGTTAAGACTCTCAGCCCCCGCCGTGGGCCAGTTCCTCTTGGGCCATGTCCTTTTGCTCATACCGGGCTGTGGTCCCCGATCCCCACACCGCAGGAGGCTTGCACCATCAATCCCCCGTGTGTGGGCCCGATGACATGAGCTGCTCAGCGCGGCAAAGACGGGCCGGGGTCTCCCTGGGCCTCCTGAGGCTCTGTAGAGTGGGTGTCACCATCCCTGTTGTGCTAGGAGGGAAGGCAAAGCCCCGAGGATGCCCAGCAGGCCCGAGGCTGTGTAGTCAGAGAGGCTCACAGCCAGGTTTGGTGTCTGAGCTGGGGGAAGAGGTGGCAACAGCGTGTTACAGCCCAGTGGTGCCAGAAGACAGCGGCGCCTCAGCTGCATCCGCATTGCCGCTGTTCGCCCCGCCCTCCCCAACACCCTAGCAGGACGCTGCCCTGCCACCTGCTCGGGGGCTGGATGGAGAACTGGCCCCAAGGATCCACAGGGCCTCCCACTGCTGTGAGGTGCAAGGGCACTGTGGTGACGACAGTGACCTCTGGCTGTCCCATCCGTCCGTTCCTTCATTCGTTCATGCGTCCACTCAGCACACACTTACGGGGCAGCTGCACATGCCAGGCGCAGGGAGGAGACTGAGTGGGAGCCCACCCTCCCTCCAGAGGCCGCGGCCACCCGATGGGGCCGTGGGAGCCTGGCTGGGTGGAGTCGCAGCCCGCAGAGGTCTGCCAGGCAGAGCCCAGGTCATAGCGTGCAGAGGAGGCCCCTGCCAGGGCAGTGCTGAGCCTCGCCAGGCCGCTGGCATCTGGGCTGTCTGTCCCTGGGACACAGGCCCCGCCCTGTGCCTGCACTCACGTCCCCACCCCTCACTCTGCTCCCTGCAGGTCTGGCCGCCCCATCAGCTTCATGGTGGTCTTCATCACCCCCAACCCCCTGAGCAAGATTTCCTGGGTCAACAGGCTGCATTTGGCCAAGATTGGACTCCGTGAGTAGAGCACCAGCATGGGGTGCAGGGCGGGTACGAGGGGTGTCTGGGGCCAGTCTGGGGCAGGAGGTTTCTGAGCTGAGGGGGGGGCGTGGTGGAGGAACCGCTCATCCGGAGTCCTGAGGCTCTGCTCTGCAACCTCGGAGTAGTCACTTCCCCTCTCTGAGCCTCGGTTTCTCCATCTGTGCATTGATGAGACCTTGACAGCGGGTGAGTGCGTGGGGAGAGGGAGCGGAGTTATTGTAAAGCGGGTGAAAATGTCTGGAGTCAGACAGGAGCGATGGTCGCCTGGCGCCCGAGGAGGTGAGAAACCAGCAGAGCCTGGGCTTTTGTGGTCACTGAATTATATCTCAATAAAGTCATCACCCTCCGACTTCCCATGAGGCAGGTTGGACTCAACTGATCCTCAGTAACTCTGAGGTCGGTCTGCTGTGAACCCCCTTCTCCCATTGGGATTCCGAGGCCCAGAAAGGCACCTGGGCTTGTGTGAGGTCGCATAGCAGGAGGGACACGTATGCATCTGGACCTGGGCCCCCTCTCCAGCCCTGTCTGCCCAGCCACGTTCGTTACGTGACGGCCATTGTTCCCGGGGTCGGGACCGCCCGTGTCACTGTCGTGCAGTTCTTGAACTGACGGAGAGGTCTGTGTTCTGACAGCCAGTGCTGTCACACGTTGCACTCGAATTCCCATCTGTAGGTTCCCCCCAGGAGGGGGACCGTCTTTTGTTTTTGTCTCTGTGTCTGGTGTGATCTTTTTATAGATAATTATATATCTCCGGTAGGTTTTTAAACATTTCTGGAAAGAAGTCAGGACCTTTATCCCTGGCTTTCATTAAGTTAAAAACCCTACTTACTGAATCTCTGCAGTAATTTCCAGTGTAGGGGATCAATGACAGGACCCCAGATGGTCCGGCTCTCCTGGAGCGTCAATTGATGGGGGTCAAGTGGAGGTTAAAGGTGGGGGTGGCTGTGCCGTGAGGAGGGAAGAATGGGGCTATGTGGCTGTCACTGAGCTTGGGGGCTGCTGTTGGAGGCCTCGTTGAAGCTATCTGAAACCAGGCAAAGATCTGGGCAAAGTGATCTCAACACGGGAATGGCAAGTGCAAAGGTCCTGGGGTGGGGACAAGGCTGACCAATGGGTCAGGGTGTGGTGTTTCCAGAAAGCCAGGAGAAGGAGGCCTCAGGGATTTGTTCTGGGTGTGCTGGGAAGCTATTCATCGAAGCCTGAAGAGCCAGATGCCAGAGGCTTCTCCTCAGTCAGTCCCCTGGCCGTCACTCTAGCTTTCTGGGTGGCCAGACCACTTCTGGCGCGTGGAGAAAAGATTTTAAGCAATTCTGAAGATTTGGGGATTTCTGGCCTCAGGCTTCTTTTCTACCTGAGTTCCCTTGGGCAGGTACCCAGCCCTGCCCTGCACCTGCTCTCTAGGTGGGCAGTGCCCTATTAGAACCTGGCAGCTGGCACGCACTGCCAGTGGAGGTGTGTCTTGCACAGTTTCACTGCAGCAAAAGTTTTAATGGAAGGAGAATCATTTGAAATCTTATCTGAATGCCTGTGTCCCCCTGGGGCTTGAATAATTTGTTCCTTTTATTTTGCTGCTTTGTTTTTTTTTTTTTTAATCTGCAGCGCCTGGGGTAGGGGGATAATGGGAGCCGAGCCGTTAGAGGTAGAATATGTTAAAAACATCTCTTCAGCAAGGATACTCTTCCTTTGTTGCGTTTTATTTCTTCCCTGTCTTCCCCCTTCCCTGACTACAGTGTACCAAGATTGTGACCCACGGAAGAGGTGAGGGCGGTTTGGAACCCCTGGGCTCCCCTTCTGTACCCCAGAACAGGACTGCGCATCCCTGGCCCTTCCACCCAGTGGGCCCTTGGAGCCTCCCCCGCCCCCTTGTTCCCACCTCCCTGGGGCCCGGCGGGTCACGCCCAGGGGTGCACCCACAGGTGCAGGCTGGGGCCTCCCTAATGGGGTCCGGTTTTCCAGCCCCCTGTCTTCATGGTAGGATCTGTGTTCACTCACTGACAATTCAGCTGCTGGCTTCTGGCCCTGGCCTGGGCCATGCAGGCTCCTAAACAACCTTTTTTTCCTCCTCTTTTTCTTCTTCTTTGCAGTAATGGGGATTGGACTTAGGGCACTTTTCCTGAGCTCCATGCCCAGCCCTGTCCCCCTTCCATTTTTTTTTTTTTTTTTTTTTAATTTTGAGATAGTTTTGCTAAGTTGCTAAGTTCTTGGACTTGGGCTTGAACTTGAGATCCTCCTGCCTCAGCCTCCCAGCATGCTGGGGTGGCATGTACCACCACTTACAGCTTCATCTTCCTTAACCCTCGAGACGTCTCTGGTTGGTGCTGGGATTTCCCCAGGCCCTGGCGCTGCTTTCCTAGAGCCAAGGTTAGCCATGGAACCAGACCCTGGTTTACCCCACTGAGAGACGGTGGCCAGGATAGCACCAGGGTCTCTCTGGGTGGAGCAGGGGTGGGAAAAACCTTGCTAAGCCCTGCCAGGCCTGGCATCTGCACAGCTCTTTGGTGGGTGGTGGGGCCTTGCAGGTGGCCTCCAGTGGGGGATTCTGAGCAGAGCAGTCAGCTATCTATAGGGCCAGTGGTGACAGTAAAGTGACAGCACTGCCTGAGCTCAGTGGGCTGGGAGGCAGGGCAGAGGTGGTTCAGCCGGCCTCTGGTACTGTGGGGTATACTGCGGACAGCAAGGATGATGATCAAAGTGGCCACTGTCTCTTGAGGGCCTAGTGGGTGCTAGGCTGTACAGATACTCGGCCCAGGACACACAGCTCCAAACAGAATCATTCCCCTATTTCCTCAGCAAGGTGACTGGCTCAGAGAGGTTAAGTACCTGGTTGTATGTCACACAGCGATGCGGAGTCTGGGTTAGGACTTAGTGGGGCCCTTATGACAAATGGCAGTAGATTCTTCCGAGGGTCGGGGGAGCTTTGATCCCTGGAGCTGTGCCCCCTGCTCCATGGGGTGCCGGGCAGACACACTGTTGGGCGCTGAATAAGCCCCCATTCACCGTCACTCAGAGATCACAGCCTTGCTGTGGGTGCCAGTTCTTCATGTCACGTATCCCAAGTGGGCTTTCAATTTAGGAGCGCCAGCAGCCTTCTAATTTGGCCTCCGCCGCGCTGGTTTTGCGATGGGAGGAGCGGCAGTGGCAGATGGGGAGCGACAACTTCATTTTCTTTTAACGTTCCCGATTGCAGGTAGGGAAGGCACCATCTGGAAGGAGAAGGTCAGATCATTAAAAAATATATATGATAATAAATTACCCGAGTCCGAGGGCTGTGGGTGGGAGGACAGCAGGAAGGTACAACCGACCGCCCAGGAGCCTGCCGGGCAGGACAGGCGGGCATAGCGGCCTGGGTGGGAACTTGCAGGCGCATGTCTGGCAGGCGGGGGTGGCCGGGTGGTAAGTTCCTTGCGGGCAGGGGTGGTCTCTTAGATGTTGCCCATTTTTATTCACCCCTGGGGAGCTGGCCCAGGAGGCAGCAGGTGAACGTGACATAATCACCGTGCCATTGAGAGCAGTGGTGCCTGGGACACCGAGTGTCCAGTGGGTTGGTCCTGGCGCCTGGCCCTGCCTTTGACGTCTCCCTATCGCTTGCCCAGTGTAGAACCGGGCGGACTTACTCCCACCCCACACCCCGGGTGACCGTGAGGATGAACGGGGAGGATGCATGGGACACAGGGCTCTGGTACGGTGACATCCACCCTGTGCTGGGCTGTCCTTTCCCTGATGGTCTCCCCTGCATCAGCCTACCCTCCTCTCTTTCCTGTGGCAGGGGACAGACTTTATGGTCACCTCTGGTCCGTGTTGTAGGGAACGAGTCGGCGCTTGGGGACTGGGTACAGCTGACATCGCTGTATTTCCCCTTGACACTGAATCCACACTGCCCCTTGCCCAGCTCCTCTGACGAGGCAGGCACTCAGAAGCCACCTTTGGTGGCTGTGGTGTTTCTCAGGTGCCTGCAACGTGCAGGCATGGGGCTGCCCTTGCAGTGACCACCGCCCACACATGTCCAGCCCTTCTTTGTTGGAGCGGGCAGCATCTGAGATTCCGCTTCATGGCGGTGGGTATGGTGACTGCACCTGCAGAAGGAAGCTGTGGGAGAGGAGGGTACTCATGCGTCGGGTTATTGGTGCGGCCTTGCGTGAGCAGGTGGGATGTCCTATAGGAAATGGGGTGGAAGGGCTGGGGATACAGCTCAGTGCTGGAAGCGCCTGCCTGGCAAGCATGAGGTCGTGAGTTCGATTCCCGGTACCAAAAAAAAAAAAAAGAGGAAATGGTGTGGAAAGTTTGGGCCTTCACGGAGCACTGTTGTGGCAGAGGAGTCCGTGCTTCCACATGCAGGTGCACACATTTGCACACGTGTGTGCTCACACAAAGGGAAAAAGACAAGCTAACAAAACAGTGGAGAATACAGGTGCGCCTCGGTTTCTGATAGGGTGATGTCCCAGAAATCCCACTGTAAGTTGAAAATGTCATAAATGGAAAATGCATTTATTATATGAGTCCTACGGGACATCGTGGCTGAGCCTCAATCACCTTCAGTACGAGCAGAACATGCCTCGCAAGTAGCCTGGAGTTAGGCAGAACTGAGGCATGTGAAGCCTGTTTCGTAACAAAGTGCGGCGTATCTCCTGGATGCTCGTAGATCCCCAGACTCAAAACATGATGTTAAAAAGTGCCGATACCCAGTGCACTGCTGTCTCGGTTGCTTGTGCTCTTGGTGGTGGCCGGCTGGGAGCCGCGGTTCTCAGCGTCAGGTGAGAGGACCGAATCACATAGCTGTCGCCCGGGGAAAGAGCAGACTTCACAGCGCAGTGTCTGCTCAATACGTCTTGCTCTCGCTCTGTCGTGAAGTGGGACACCCCTAAGGTGAACCTGCAGCCGGGTGTCACTGGGCCAAGTGACTTCCCACTCGGAGGATCTGTCTGGTAGCTCTGGCTGTCGGGCAGAGCTGTGAGCTGCGTCCTACCTGGCTTGGTTCCATCGTCCCTATTCTGCGGCTGGGGAAACTGAGGCTCACAGAGGTGGGGTGATCTGCAAGGCTGCTCAGAGAGGCGAGTCAGGCTCAGGCTCCAGTCTGAGGTGGCTTGGCTCCCAGCCTGGGTTCATGCCAAGCCCATGGGGTGAGGCTTGGTTTCATCTCTGACAGGCAGGGGTGTGGGTCCAGGAGCAACTATCTGGGGCGATCTGGGTCACTGTGGAGACTGGACCTCTGGGGGCTGCAGTGACCTCCCACCCTGGGCTGGGCAGCTGCTCTCTGCTGGGTTGGTCCCCAGACGCTGAGCAGCTTCCCCTGCACCCTTCCTCTTGCTGTAGGGGAGGAGAACCAGCCAGGCTGGCTGTGCCCGGACGAGGACAGGAAGAGCAAAGCCCCGTTCTGGTGCCCGATCCTGGCCTGCTGCGTCCCTGCCTTCTCCTCCCGGGGCCTCAGCCTGCAGGTGAGTGGATTCATGCCAAGGCGGCAGTGCCCTCTAATGGGGGGAATCTGTTTCCAGGAGGTGCCCACAGCAGCTGGGATGGCCCAGGTTCCAGTGCCCGCTTGTCGCTTGCTTACGACTCAGTGGATTAGGGCTTTCTGTGGCTCCCTGAGTTAGTTTTTCCACCAGAATAATTGGGGGTGGTGCATGACCAGCGTGGGTCACGTGAGCGGAACATTCCGTTATTCTGAGGTGACAGGTAGCAATGATCTCATCTGTTGGTGGCCCGAATGCAGAAGCTGTACCAGACATCGCAGGTTGGACCCTTTACAATGCTGCTAGCTGGAGCTGGCTTTGGCACGGGGACCACCTTGTGCCTCTGTCTGCGAAGCAGCCGCTGCGCTGTACTTGGGTGTTCTGCTGTCATTCGCTCGTCCTAATATTTAAAATAACGCTATGGGCAGATGTTCCGATAACTGTTTCACAGATTAGCAAGCGAAGGCTTAGAGAGGTGACCTGATTTTCCAGGTAGAAAAGCTCAGTTCCCTCTGGTCGTCTGTCCCTTATGTCCTGGCAGAGCTCACCTTCCGTCTGGAGCAGCTATTGTCCATCGTCTCCCAAGCAGATGAGGACATCTCAGCTCTGGGGACGGGAGAGCGAGCATGGGACCCAGGCCAGATAAATAGTACCGGGAGACTTGCCGCTGGGTGTAGACTGGGGCTCTAAACAGCTGAAAGAAATGCCCTTGAGATGTAAGTTCATTCATTCATTTATTCATTTGTCCATTCATAAATAAGTTTTGAGCACCTACTGTGTGCTGGACACTGGGAGTACAGTGGCAACTGAGACGCACAAGGTTACTGCTCATGGGGATTTCAGTCTAGTGAGAGGGACAGATGATACAACCCAGCCAATAAAAGGAACTGGAAGTAGAGTGATGTGCAAGAATACAAACCAGTGACACAGACACGGGCTGGGAGCTTCCAGAGTGCTCTTTGGAGGAGGTGGCATTTTATGAGACTCACATGACAAGGAAGGACCCAAGGAGGGCCCAGGGGAACAATGTCCCAAGGAGACAGATCCTTGGAGGCCGTTGTCACAGCATGGATTCCCTTGGTTAGCTGGGAGGTGTTCTAGTCTGTTTTCTGTTGCTGTGACAGAATGCTTGAGGCCAGGCACCATGCAAAGCATAGAAGCTGCCTTGCCTCATCGTTCTGGAGGCTGGGAAGTCTGGAGTATAGCACGGCATAGGGAGAGGGTCTTATGCTGCACCACTCAAGGTGGAAGGCAGACAGGCAGGACAGGTGTCTCACCAGGAATCCACGGCTGTGACAATGCCCTAACCCATGCGCAACAGGCAGAGCCCTTATGGCCTAATTCTTTCTTTTTTTTTTTTGGTTTTTCTCTGGTACCGGGAACCGAACTCACGACCTTGCGCTTGCCAGGCAGGCGCTTTTGCCGCTGAGCTAAATCCCCAGCCCCCTAATTCTTTCTTAAAGACCCCATCTCTTAATACTGTCCTGTTACAATGGCAGTTCAGCCTCGGCATGAGTTTTGGAGGGGACACTCACACCACAGCAGTGGACAGTGAGGTCAGTGGATGGGCCAGCTCAGCTGGACCATGGGGGCCTCGAAAGCTTGGATTCCCTTCTCAGAGCAGTAAAAAGCCCTGGATGCTTTGAGCCCAGGACCGGCACTGTGTGATGTATATGTTGAATCCCGCGGCTCCTTCTGGCTATTGTGTGACAGCAAACTATGGACAAGAGAGGGGTGTAGGTGGCTAATGAGGGACAGGTCTGAGGATAGCGCAGGGCGTGATGTGACAGTGTCCAGGGCGAGATGCAGAGGCCAAGGCTGGCAGCGGGGAAAGGTGAGGAAGCCCTCACTCCTGCCACAGAACTGAAGCAGGTGCCCAGTCTCAATGGGGACAATAAGTAACATTGTAATTGTTTTACTACAGTACTTAAAGTACAGGCCAACTGGGGAGATGACAGGCTGCGGTTCAGCTGCTCTTCTTTGGTAAATGAAAGGCTGCGATTAGAGTGAGGGGAATAAGTCAGGTCCTGTGGGAGCAGGGCAGCTCTTACCCTTATGCAAATGCTTGGTCACTGCTCATCATGGAAATTTTTTTTCTTGCGTTCATTTTGATTTTTAAAAATTGCCTTATTTTTTGTGATGACTGAGTTTTTGGTCACTCTCTTGTATTTTACACCCGAGGCAAGTGTCCCTTCTCGTCTCCCTGGTCTCCACCTGGGTAGAGGGGGGGAAGGCGGGGGCATGCCGGGGACGTGCTGGGGTGGGGCAGGCAGGACCGATGGTGCGGGGTGCGCCAAGGAAGGGCTACTGGGACCCTGAGGATGCAGACCAGAGTCCGAGGAGAGGGGATTGTTAGGGTCGCCCGTCTGTGACGCGCCTGGCCTCAGTGCGTCTGTGGAAGAGGCTGATCCTTGGTGATTTCTGTGGCAGAGAGGGGGTCCTTGGGAATGTGGGGTCACAGACACCGTTGCGCCCAGGGCCTCCCTGAAAGGGCCTCACCCAGGTTGGAGCCATCTGCCACCTCGAACCTGGGGGCGGGGACCACGTATCTCCCCGCTTGGAGCTCTCGGGGCTCAGGGACATGTGGGCTGACATCCGGGCCTCTCGCTCAGTGTCTCCTGAGGAGCCCCTGTGCTGATGGAGGGAACGAGCGTGAATCTCTGTGGTTCACAGGCCTGCGGGGCTCCTGGGGGACAGAGCGAGTCTGCACGGCCCCTTTGTGGGTCCCCGAGACTCCGCTCCTGCTCTGCTGCACCCGCCTCCAACCCCAGGCCAGTCAGATGCGCCCCATCGGCTCCGCACCGGCAGCCAGATGCGTGAGGGCTTGGAAGGCCCGTGCCTTGTCCAGTTACTGCAGAAACAGATGCGGGGGTGTGGCTGCTGCCGGGCCTCCCTCCCGCCCTGTGCCAGCTCCCAGGTAGCCCTGTGGAGCCAGGAGCTGAGCCCATTTCTCTGAGAAGGCTGCACTGGCCCAGCCCCTTCCCAGTGTGGACAGGACCAGGCCCTACCCCGCTGGCTGAGGGTGTGTGTTGGGTTCCATCTGGCAGGGAACAGGGTGCTAGAGTGGAAGGTGGAGCAGCAGGTGTCTTCTCAGTGTGGACAGGTGCTGTGCCCATGCCTGACTGTGCTAGGCCTCTGGACGTGGTTGTCAGAAGTGGAGAGAATGTCAGCAGGGATCCCTGGTGAGACCCAGGGGAAGGTAGCTGGCTCACCCATAGGCTGAGGTCAGTCTCAGTCCTGCCTGGGCACATGCTGGTGAATGCAAGGATACTGTCCTCTCTGGGGAACCTGAAGACCTGAGTGCCATGGAGGAAGGAGGGGGCATAGCCCTAATCAGCAGAGGGTCTGTGGCCAGGCTGCTCAGGACCCAGCTCCCAGCCTGACAGCCTCTGTCCTGATTGTCACTGGCCTCCATTAGCCAAAATTGCCATTGGCGAGTGCCTTGGTCCATTTTCTGTTATGATAACAAAGTACTTGAGGCTGGGTACTTTATAAAGAAGAGAAGTTGATTCAGCTCGCAGTTTCAGAGGCTGGGAATCCAAGATCAGTCAGCCTGTGGTGCAGCCTAGGGGTGATGGTGTTGTAAGATGGGGGGGCTTGTGGGAGCCATCACATGGCCAGACAAGAAGCTGGGGAGGTTCGGGGGTCAGGCCGGCTCTTTCTATAGTAGCTCACTCTTGGGAACTAGCTAGGGTGCATGAGAATTGCATTTAGCTCCCCTGAGGCTAATCTGAACCACTTCTCTCTATGCCCCAGTTTTCAAAGATTCCCCCCACCTCAGCACAGCCAGCCTGGGGTGCAAGCTTCCAATATGGGAGCCTTTGGGGAAGAACACAGTGAAGTTGTGTCCACCCCAGGGCCGTGGGTACCCACCTTGCTAGCAGCAGTTGCTTGTCTGTGGGCCCCTCCCATGGTACTCCGCTGATTGAGTGGCTAGGGGTGCGAAGTGCTGGAACACCCCGGAGGAGTCCCTGTAAGCTTGCTTGCTTTCTTTTTTCTGGTACCGGGAATCGAACTCACGACCTCGCACTTGCTGGGCAGGCGCTGTGCCGCTGAGCTAAATCCCCAGGCCCTCCTGTTAGCTTTAGAAGCCACTTGGTACCAGGTCCCCAGTTCTGTGCACTCCCAGGGCCCTACTGCTGTCCCACTGAGATGGCAGAGTCCCCGCTTAACACACGGAGGACTGATTTACTGGCAACCCAGAGCTGTAGCCCCTAAGCTGGGGTTGGAGCCCGGGTTGCCTGCATCCAAAGGCAGCTTGGCTGCTTCCTTTCTCGTGCTCACGCCCCCTTCCCTGCCCTGCTCAGGTTCCCGGAAGCCAGCTTTCTGGCACAGGCCAGCGTGAGGTCCAGGGCCTTGTCCATTTAGGGCCGTTTGTGTTTTCGCATCATCTTGGATCTGGCTCTGTTGGTTCAGCTGACATCAGGGCCCACCGCAGTTGCCATGGAAATGTCTGAGCCAGGCTGCGGTGGGCCCTTCCTCCTCTGAGGGAGGAGTGCCAGCCTGGTAGGAGGGCGGGCACCCTCCCCTGTTGCGGGCACCGAGCAGCAAAACAGACAGGAATCTCAGGAGGCCAGGGCCGGGGGAGCCTTCTGCTCAGAGTGTGGGGACCCATAGTACCAGGCAGAAGTGGGATCCCAGAGTGCGGAGGCTTCTGACTCGGCGCCTGGCTTGGAAGGGGCACTGGACCCGGAATGAAAAGTTTGAATTCTAGCCCTGCCTCTGCCCTGACTTGCAGCGTGACCTTGAACCTATAGTGTCTCCCACTGAGCTTTAAGTTGGCCACCTGCTACATGAGGAGGCTGGGTGTGGTGACCTCTTCAGGCCCCTTGCCCACGGCCTTTGGAGGTTTTGTTAGATTCTCCCCGCAGAGCTGGGCCGGCCAGGACCTGCAGCACCAGCAGAGGGCAGCATGAGCCCAGAAAAGGCCCCTGGCGCTGTGTTCCTCCCTCTAGCACCCCAGCTGCACACTCTGTCCTCATTCCTGCCCTGGCTGGAGACACAGACTGGCCAGGTCCAGCTCGGGGAGCAGAGGCCACCCATTTGGGGCATGCGGCAGCAGGTGCAGGAGAAGAGCAAACAGCTGGTGGCTGTCGGTGACAGCTGGTGACAGATGGAACCCCTAGCCTCTGGGTGCTGCCTGCACAAGGGCCCTGGCCCTCTGGTCTTGCTGGGCTTCTCTGCGGAGAGGTTCTGGTATCAAGGTGTCTTTCTTGTAGGCATGCAGGAGGCCAAGGAAGGAACACACGCAGGCTGGGCCCTCTTCACTCATCTCCCCTGAGGCCTAGGACGGCCCTCTGCCCTTGGTGGACCTCATCTTCATTGGCAAAATAAGGGTGGGGGGGCTTGGTGGCTTTCCACAAACCTTATGTGGAAGCTGCCTGTGTCAGAGGCCCTGGGCTGATCCCAAGCATCATTCAGGCCCCTTCTGGCCAGAGCATCTAGAAGAACGATGATCACATATGTGGTGTCAGGACCATCCTGGCCCCACCTGCAGGGATTCTCGGGGGAGGAGCTCATTGATGGCTCAGCCGCCCCTCCCGCACCCTCTCTGTCTCTGCAGCTTGGGGCCCTGGTCCACAGTCCTGTCAACTGTCCCTTGCTGGGCTTCTCGGCAGTGAGCACGTCCCTTCCGCAGGGCTACCTCTGGGTGAGTAGACCCTGCACCCAGCAGGGGTTCTGGCCTCAGGACAGGAGCAGGGAGGGTGCACCTAGGAGGGGTTGCTGGAGAAAGTGACCATCGCTGCCTGACGGTCACCGCCTGCTGAGCAGCTTCAGCCATCCGGGATCCTCGGTGCCAGCCACCATGCTCGGAGGAGGGAGGTGCACCCTCACCTGGGGAAACTGAACAAGACCGGGGCCCGTGGCCGTAGTGCCAGGAAGGAAAAGGACAGGGAGCTCTGCAGCGTGCCTGGGTCACAGTCTTCACCCAGAGGTCAGGAAGTAGGGCTGGCTACTGCTCTTTTCCTGTAGAGATTCCAGTCCACTGCTTCTGCCTGGGGAGGCGGGTGTTCCTGGACAGCCTCTCTCAGTTCAGATGGGCGCCTCACCCAGCGCCCTTTGTGATGCAGGGTGTATGCTTCCAGCATCAGCACCCCTGCCCATCCCTGACACCTCCTGCGTATTCCTGTACACAGGCACTTGGGCAGCAAGACTGGCTTACCCTCTGAGTTCAGCCCAAATGTCTTTCCTGAAATTGGTTTGTTCCTCGCTGTTTTCTCATTATCTAGCACATGGTATTTCTACCCATCTGTGCATCCATCCATCCATCAACCCATCCAACCACCTGTCCACCTATTTATTTATCTTGTCCACTCATTTATCCACCCACCCATACATTCAATGTCTATGTGTCCAACCACACATCCATGCATTGATGCATCCGTTTCTCCATCCATCCATCCATCCATCCATCCATCCATCCATCCATCTATCCATCCATCCTTTCATCCCTCCATCTCTCCATCTCACCATCCATCCATCCATCCATCCATCCATC
>NW_004955527.1:1310890-1342744 GCF_000276665.1 Chinchilla lanigera | reverse complement strand
ATCCATCCATCTCTCTAGCTGTCTATGCATACATCCATGCATCGGTCCATTCATCCATCCATCCATCCATCCATCCATCCATCCATCCATCCATCTATCCTTTCATCTCTGCATCCATCCATTTATAAAAAAATATACATTGGGTGCATACCATGTACTAGACATAAGAGTAAAACAGTGACTAAGACAGAGAAGGTCATTTTAAAGGGACAGAGTAATTGGTCACTAGATGACATCTGAAATGCCCCTACAGAGGAGGAACTAGAAAGCTGACTGGGTGTCTCATCTACATTAGCTCCCCATCTGATTTCCTTTGGTCGCTGAAGCCAGTTTGTAGCCAAACAGCTGGGGACGAGTGACCTTTGCCATCACAGGGTGCACGCAGGCAGGAGAGGGGGCGCTCCTCTCAATAGCTAACCCCAGTGGCAGGGAGGAGTTTGGGGTGTGTGCCTGGGAGGTAGGACTGAGCTCCACTCTGCTGCCGTGGTTCCCGCCTGATGGCCTCTCTGGGTCTCTCTTCCCAGGTTGGGGGCGGGCAGGAGGGTGCAGGGGGCCAGGTGGAGATCTTCTCCCTGAACCGGCCCTCGCCACGCACCGTCAAGTCCTTCCCCCTGGCGGCCCCCGTGCTCTGCATGGAGTACATTGTGGAGCCGGAGGAGGACCCCGAGGGTGGAGACGAGAGCCAGGCGGCTGCTGACCCCTCTGCAGGGACGGTGCATCCCACTATCTGCCTCGGACTGCAGGACGGCAGGTGAGGGCCGGATGGGTGGGGCGGGAGCCGTCCTTTACTGGCCTGCCTGCCCTGCCCTGGTTGGGTGTCATCAGGAAGATGGGGGCCAGAGACAGTCAGTGCGGGAGTCAGAGTATCAGAAGCCACGCGCCCTTTAACCTCCTGGCCCCCTTGCAGGTAGCACGGGTAGTTTTGGTGTTCAGATGTCAGCCCTGCCACTTCCGGCTGTGGGTCCTCAGGCAAACCACATAACTCTCTGAGCCTCGGTTTCTTATGTGGAAAGAGGGGATCAGAATTCTGCCGTGCTGGGCCATTGGTCGTTACCGAGACTGGGATTGACACCGTCAGTCGCTTAACTGCCGCTGAGTGTTCACCAGTGTGGCCCGTGTTCCCCCTGCTGGGCGGGAAGAGGGCCCTAGGATGTTCACAGGCAGGAGATCCCTCCTGGTGGGCGGCTGGGTGGGGTCTCCCCACCATAAGATCTGCCCGGGGCCGGCGAGTTAGCCTGACGGGTGCAGTAAGGGGGCCGCGGCCAGAGCTGTGCCTGTCCAGGACCAGTAGCTGACCTCCAGCAGTGTGGAGGGAGAAGGACTAGCCCCCCTCCTCCACTGGGAGGTGGTAGGTAACCAAGACCATGGGAAGCGACCATGCCCTCCATTTCTGTGCCTTATCCTCCTGAGTTTCTGCTCTCCACCCTTGAGGGGACGTGGGGAGAGGTAAGTTTCCTGAGCACCTACTGTGCCCTGAGCCCGTGTGGAGTGGGAAGTGGGAGTCACGGTGTGAAGTGGAGGCCATCTCCCCACCAAGTAGAACCAACTTGGACAGGCTCTAAGCTCTGTGAAGTTGGGCCGGGTCTGCAGCCTCGTGCCCAGCCATTGCCCAGCCCGGGGAGGGACGTGGTGACCACCACCTTTTATCTTTTACCAAGATAAAACTCCCATAACATAAAATCCACCGTTTGAACCGTCTTCAAGTATGCAGTGCACTGGCTTCCAGCAACCGCTATCAAGCTCCAGAACATTCTCATTGCTCCCCAAAGAAGCCCCATAGCCACTCAGGAGGCCCCCCTGCCCCGACCGCCCCTGGAAGCCATGGATAGGCCTTCTGTCCCTGGGCGTGCCCTATAACTGGCACCCTAGCTCCCTGGCCTTTTGTGCCTGGCTTCTCGGCAGCTAGCCGCACACCTTCAAGGAGCGTCCTTGTGTGGGTGTCGTGCTTCATTCCCGGGTGGCTGTGAGAGGGGCGTTGCAGCCCTGTTGGTGAGAACGGAGGCTCAGGATTCCAAGGTTGTCAGCTGGGAATTGGCACGTGAGGATTCGAACTCGGGTCTGTGTGGCTCTGAAATAACAATTCTCAGCAGTGTCACTGTGCTGAGTCTGGGGCTGTGAGCCATCCTGGTGACACAGCCCAGGGAGGCTCCCATCCTCCCATCCTCCACAGGCCTGAGCTCCTGCAGGGAGGGGCGATGGTCTGGTCACAGCTGGGTGCTGGGCATGTAAAGCACCCACTGAGCCCTGGCCGGCCTTGGCCTTTCCCCACAGCATCCTGCTCTACGGCAGCGTGGACACTGGCACCCAGTGCCTGGCAACGTGCCGGACCCCAGGCCTGCAGCCCGTGCTCTGTCTGCGGCACAGCCCCTCCCATCTGCTCGCTGGCCTGCAGGACGGGACCCTGGCCGCCTACCCTCGAAGCAGCGGTGAGGACGGGGCTGGGGCTCCGGAGGGAAGTTCTGGGTGCTGGGGATGCTGCGCTCCAGGAAAGATCCATCATCCTGGGTCTCACCGCATCGGGAGAGTCACCTCCGCTCCTGGGCCCGGGATGCTGAGGCCCAAGGGAGCACAGCTGGTCCCCAGCCACTGGAGCATTGTGGCCCCCAGGCACCGCGGCTCGCTTTGCCCTCAGTTTGGTGACAAGGGCTGAGTGGCTAGCGTGGCCGCCTCCAGGCCACCGAGGGGCTCAGTGAGCCCGCAGTTTACACAGCAGACGTCTCCCCCACCTCTGCACGGCCCTGATTGCTGTGTTCCCACAGCCTGATGCGAGATTATAAACGGATATTTGCACTGAGCTATCTATATATACATTTTTGCCACTTGGCACTGTGTAGGTATTTTTAATTAGCTTTTGATAAGGCATTTATAGTTTTTAATTAAAGGGGGAAGAGGGAGAAAAAAAAATCCCTCTTAACATCAGACAGAGCATGCGTGTGAATGTAAATGCAGGCGGGGAGGTGGGGAGATTTGATGAGGGGCTCCGAGGGGACGCACTCTCCCTGCTGCGGGCTCTGATTCCTTGGTGTGGGTGCCCGGTGGGGAGGGGGCGCGGCTGTCCTGGCCAGGTGCCCCAGGAGTAGTTCAAACAACAGATTTATTATTCCATGGTTCTGGAGGCAGAAGCCCAGGATCAAGGTGTCTCAGGCCACACTCCCTTCTGAGACCCTAGGAAAGCATTCATCCAAGGCTCTCCCAGCCTCAGGTGGAGTGCAGGGTGTGCCTGGGTGGTTTCGGGGTCACCCCCTTAGAAGGTAGGTAACCTAAGGGGTAAGCAGGGAGGTGGGGAATTGGCTGCCTGGTGCTGAGTCCCACTGTGAGGGATTGTGCCTGTGGCTCTGCCCCAGCCTCAATTTCCTCACCTGTGAAATGGGGATGCAGACAGCCTCACCTTCTGGTGCAGCTGTGAGGGTTTGAGGTGCTCCTTCCCACAATGCTCTGCACCAGAACTGGGTCCCCTGATCACTGTTGTTGTTTATTACTCCCCTCCCAGGCTCCGTGACCCTCAGCCTGTGTCCTGCCTCCTGGCACTGGGTGAATCTGGACCCCCAAGGGAGACCTTGTCCCCTGCAGGTGGGAGGAGGGACATCAGCCTCCTGAAGGTGTCTTTGCCAGACCGACAGGCCTTCCACACCCTTCGCTGGCCGTGTGAGCTGGTGCCAGCCAGATGCAGCCGGGTGGGCTGTCAGGCCGGGGCTGGGTGTGCGGCTGGGATGCTGGCCGCTCACTCTGGGAAGGAGGTTAAGGGTGGAGGGTGGGTAGAGCTGCCCTGCCCGAGCTCACAGCCATCGCCTTAGGATATCATTGTGATGCCCTTGGAGTGCAGGGGAGAGATTTAGAGGACAAAATTCTGGCCCCCTGTGGTGCGGACAGGAGACAGGACTTCCTGCAAGAGGGCCTCTTGTTCAGGTGCCCCAACCTGAACGGCAGCTGACTGGGGATGTGTTTTCTGACAGAACCGGATGGGTGTTGTAAATGCTGTCACTGTCTCTCATTCTGCCATTTCTGTCCTGACTCCCGGTACACGGAGGTGGGCGGCCAGCGAGCATGAGACCCTCAGGGGTCTCGCCCCCCAGCTCTTACCCCACATGGCCGCTGCCATGCTCTGTCCAGGGTGGGTGGTGCCCACGGGGTAAACCTCCCAGTTTAGGGGGTGATGTCCCATGTCCCGCGATGCCTGGAGGGTGGCGGTCCCAGCCTCCATTTTAGCGACAGCTGCAGGAGCTCCAGTCTCGGCCACAAATGCTGCTCACCTCTAGCCACTAGGGGGAGCTCAAGGCTTTGCGCGTCCTTGGCTCTGGTGTCCTGGTGGGGTCTGCATCCCTGTGGGGCCTGGCGTCTTCTGGTCACCACTCCCTCCTTGACACCAGTCCCAGCCACAGAGCCCTTCCGAAACTAGAGCAGCAGCGGAACTGGTCTGAGGCCTCCGTCATCTGGAGGGGACCTGCTTCCTGTGTGCTTGTGCTTATAGGTGCAAGGAGCATCTGTGTGTTTGGGGTTCCTGTTCCCCAACTTCATTTAAAATGGGGCCGGAGTGTGACTTAGCTGGCCGGCTGGGAGGAGGGGGTGAGGGTGTGGCCTGGGCAGTGGGGGTGGGTGGGGACGCAGTCTTGGGTCCTCCCTCCACAGAAAACCCCAGCGCCATGCAACTGCTTGGGGCCAGGGACACGGTTATGAGGAGACCCGCAGGTGCCTGGGCTTGGGACAGCCCTTGCTCAGGGCCAGGCCCTCAGTCTCCAGGACGGCAGAGGGGAGGGCATACGCCGAGGGAGTTGGAGGCAGAAGGGGACAGACATCAGCAGCTGGACTGAGGCAGAGGGGAGGGCATACGCCGAGGGAGTTGGAGGCAGAAGGGGACAGACACCAGCAGCTGGACTGAGACAGGCCACACGGGCCCGAGGGGCCTCCACTCCTGGTCTTAGTTCCCAAGGACATAAAAAGCCCAACCCCCCGAGCTGTTCGCCACCCCCGTCGCTGACCTGCGCCCTCCCTGTCCCTCTAGGAGGAGTCCCATGGGACCTGGAGAGCCCGCCCGTGTGCCTGACGGTGGGGCCAGGGCCCGTTCGCACCCTGCTGAGCCTGGAGGACGCTGTGTGGGCGAGCTGTGGGCCCAGGGTCACTGTCCTGGACGCCACCACCTTGCAGACTCAGGTACTGGCCCTGTCCTGAACGCCGGGTCCCTGGCTCTCCTGGCCCCGTGCCTGTGGGTGACCCACGGCTCTGCCCGCCTCACTTCCCCGTCCCCGGGCGGCTGTTGTGAGACAGCCAGCCAGGCTTGGAGAGCAGGCTGGGGCGGCCCACGCACTCTCTCGTTGTGCTCTTGCGCGTGCAGGGGCTGTGAGTGATGTCGCTGCACCATGCCTGGCCTCAAGGAAGGGCGTCCAGCAGCAGCCTGGGGCTGGAGACAGCTCTGTGGGGACGCAGAGGTTCTCTGATCTTCAGTGCTGCAGACCAGGGAGCTCCGAAGTGCGTGCTGGCTGGGGTGTGGCTACCATGACTCAGACCCAGTGTGAAGAGATAATGCTTCATCTAGAAATTCTGTTAACTCTAGGAGCTTTTCCTGATTCCTCCACCCCCAGAAAGTAACGATAACACACATATTGGGTTGCACTAGGTAGGCATGGATTGAAGCCCCTCATGAGTATGAATTTATATGATCCTCAAGCCACCCTCTGAGGTGGGTACTATTATTTCTGCTGGTGAGGAAATAGAGACACAGAGAGGTTAAGCAGCTTGTCCAAGCTCACACAGCTGGAAGAGGCACAGTCAGGATTTGAGCACGGGCTTCCTGAGTCTGAACCCTCCTGCCAGCTGCCTTGGCAGGAAGGAGGCTCGGGTTCCTTTTTGCACTGGCCCCAGTTTTCTGTCCCCATCAGATGTCCCCGTGGGAACTCCCATTGTTTTATGAGCTGGCTTCTTTCTCCAACACATCCTCTAGGCTGAGGGCTATAGCTCGTTTGTCTTTGTTCCTGCATGTCCGGCTCTTCGAGGGCAGCAGTGGGTGCCCCGTGGTAAAGACTTGTGGGTGCAGGTGGAGGGGTTCACCGAGGGTCTCCGATTTCCAGGTCTTGGGAGTCAGGTGCCCGAGGACAGACATGCGTGAGATGTGGCATCAGTTCTGCAGGAGCTCAGAGTCCAGGGTGACGAGGCCCGAGGGGTGGGCAGGCCCCGTCCAGCAGGAGCCCAGGGAGGAGAGCCGGGTGCCAGGCCCGGCCGGAGGGCAGGAGAGGTGCGGTGTGACAGGCGTGGAGAAGGGAAGCGGCGATCAAGGCAGAAGCCAGCACCGTGAGCCAGGGCAGCCCAGAGGTGTGCATGACGCTGAGTGGTGGGTCGGCTTCCCGGGGAAGGGGCCTCTGAGCTGCGGAACTGTCTCCCAGGCCCACTTGGTGCAGCCCTTGCCCCGTGCCCAGCTGGTCCCCACTCGCGGCCCTGACCTTGCTCGTCCCGTCCCCCGGGGAGCCGGCGCCCGTGGTCCGTCTCGGAGGTTTTACGCTTGCCCACCAACTGCTTGTTCAGCTCCTTGATCCCAGTGGAGGCAGAAGCGAGGCCTGTTAAATAATAATGTCGCTCACCAGGGCCTGTGTCAACACCGCATCCTCCGTGTTCATTATCTAGATCGCCACCTTCAAAGTCTAATCCAGTCGTCTGGAGTTCATTTCAAGCGGTCGCCCGAGGGGGAAGCCTGCTATGGGATGATTGTTGCATCTCAATGTAAAGGAAACTTATTGGGGATAGGTTGACAGGTGGCCCGCAGCACGCAGGGTGTGCTCTGCCAAGCTGGGGGGGCTGGGGTGCGGGGCGAGGATGCTCCCCATGTGATGGGCCTGGGGTTTCTGCCCCCACCTCTCGGGACAGGGAGGGGCGGTGGGGCTTGGGGTTGTGGGTGTCATCGTGCAATCGGCCTTGCAGTGCTGTGGAGAGGTGGGCCGGGCCTGTGCACAGGCAGGAAGCAGGCCCGCAGCCGGGTCTTTCTCTCAGTCTGCGGCCCCGCTGGCCCCCTGGTGGCCTTGGAGGGCGCCGTGCCTCTGCCTGTCTGCCACCAGCCTTTTGCTCCGTGGCCCTGGAGCTCATGTGGCTCCGCACTCAGATCTCAGCTTAACTGCTGCCTCCCTGGTGAGGCCACTCACCTCGTCACCCATCATTACGGCCCCAGGAGCAATTGTCCCTTTCTGAAAATGTCCTCGGTCTCGCAGGGTCATCATTCTGGGAAAATCTGGGCTGGGGGAGGCTCGGGGCTCCTGGGCCCAGCTGGAGGTGTCCCAGGGGCAATTGTGCCAGTTAGGATGGCAGGATGGGGGGTGGGGCGGGGCCACCAGACAAGGTGGGGAGGAATTGGTGGAGGGTTGTGGGGGGTCTGGTTTCCTTGCCTTGCCAGGGAAGGTAGAGGGCACATGTAGTTCCCACACAACCTGTCTCTTCCCAGCTGTGGAACTGGACGGGACACATGTGGTGGGACAGCTGTGTTGCCTGTCCTGGTACCAGCCTGTGGTGCCAGCTCCCACCACAGCCCCTTCCCCAGAGCCCCATCGGACCCCTCAGAGAAGCCTGAAGACCGCCTTGGCTCCTCCACACATATCGTGTCATGCCCTGCGACTTCCTGACTGATGTAGCCCGTACCGGAGCTGCACGGTGATGGTTTGGGGCTGACCCTGGGATGAAGCCAGCTGATCTCTGCAGGGCAGGTGCAGGCCTGGTTGGCTGTCACTGTCCTGCTGCAGCCTCATAGGGAAAAGGCCCAAGGCACAGAGCTGTGCAGTTAGGGTTCAGGCCGGGGGCAGCCCAGAGGGAAACGGCTGACTGGCGTCTCTTGCAGAGTGGCCAATGGAAGCCTGATTTTAACCAGTATCAGAGCCTGAAAGGGCTTCCCAGAGTGGGTGCCATGGGCTGCAGGGCCCCGTCCCACTCCAGTCCCTCCCACTGGCATTGCCCTGGCTCTGGCAGGGGCACCAATGCTTTTCGTCATACAGAGGAAGCTTCTCCGTGTCCCTGGACACTCCCGGCCCCGTGGCTCCCCCCTGCCCACTTCCTGGTACCCCTACCTTCCCCTCCCTTAATTTCCACGTTTAGTGCCCAAACTTAGTTTGCATGTATTAGCTGTTGTAAATCTATCACAACAGTGTGACGCAGCATGAATAATGCATCGCTGGGCTGTATTAGTTTTCTGTCTCTCATCTTATTTATGACATGAAACGGGTGGGAATTTGCAAAAGTGAAATCCAGGCGCAAGGCTTCTTGGGTAATGACATGCAAATTGGCATGAGGGGAAAAGATTCACCCGCGTTGTGGCAGCGCCCAGGAGCTCCTCGTGGAAGCGCACAGTATTTGTACCACCAGAGCCTGAGGGATTGGGGGTCTTGTCATTTCATGCAGTCAACTGATGTTCGGCAGTTTCGTCCTAATTTTTTTTAAAAAAGTCTGTGTTATTGTCATCCTGTTATTTTTTTTTTAAATTAGAAGTTGGCAAGGAGAATGTGAGAAATTGATTTTTTAAAGATTATAGGCACTTCCCGGGAGGCCCTGACAGGAGTAATTTCAAAAGGGGGATGAATGGGTATGATGGCGCATGCTTGTGGTCCTGGCACTCTGGGAGGCTGAGGCAGGAAGATTGAAAGTTTCAGACCAACCTAGGCAACTAAGTGATTTAGCAAGACTGTCTCAAAACAAAAAGGGCCGTGGACGTAGCTCAGTGCTAAGGCCCTGGGTTCAGTTCCCGATACTGGGAGTGTTTCCTAGCTGCAGGAAAGATTGAGGTCAGATGTTCAGGAGAACTCTTTTTCAGGCAGCTTGTGGGGAGTGGGAGGTGGGGATGGGCTTGGGGAGCCTGTGGCCCCTTCCCTGGGAAGCATCAGAGAGAGTCAGGAAGTCAGCTGGCGTGGAGTGGCGCGGCTGGGAGCAAATTCTGCCTCAGGGCCTGATTCTAGGCAAGTCTGGCGCAAAGGCCAGCTAAGGGACTGAGCTCTGGGCCCCTCCCCTCACCTGGAGAAGCTCAGCTCTTTCCTGGGTCCAGTAGTGGGTCTCCCCCAACTTGCAGTTTAGGCTGATAAAAGGATTTCATGGTTTTTTTTAAACAAAAAGTTTGAAGCTGTTGGCTCAGGGAATGGGCTCTGTGAAGCTGTCTTGGATGGGGACAGAAACTGGAGGAGAAAACGGAGACGGACGGAGAAGGGTCGTCTGTAGCCGTGATAGCTGGGCCCAGGGGTTGGGTGTCCGTGGGGCCTGGCTGGCTTCAGCCCCAGGCTGTACTACTGATTGCCCCAGTTTCTGCATCATTGTGGAATCGAGCCGCTTCAGGTGCTGACAGCCCCCAGAGCTGTGCCTGGTGGGAGGAAGCAGAGTGAGCTGGCATCACTTCATCACCAGACTTGTTCAGGATGCCGGGGCGTGGGCAGGGGCACATGGGGTGCAGCCAGGGTCTCGGGTGCTTCTGACTGTGGAGCCCCCGCCTGGTGCCACATTCTGTGTCCTGTCTGCATTGTGTCTCGTGGGTGTGTGGCCTTTGCTGTCCTCCATGGAGTGAACCACAGGTGACTGCGTCTTGTTCTCTGTGTCGCCCTGCGGTATAAGGGCCCGCATTGAGTGGTTTCTCTCTCCTTTGCTTTCTCTCCCTCCACCATCCTTCTTTGCACGCCAGCTCTGTCCTCTGCTGTCTCTGAGCCTCCCGAGGGCTCCTGCTTCCTGGGTCCTGCAGGTGGGGCCCCCCGTGTGGGGCTCAGAAGCAGACAGAGCAGCGAGCTCCAGCACCTGGGGACGTTCTCTGGGCGTCCTGCTCCTCAGGACAGAGCCTCCATCATCTGACCCTGCTCGCGACCTCCAGGATGCCCGTGGCCCAAAGTCAAGGCTGTCCCAGCCTGCATTCGGTCCTTGTTCCCACCAGGTTCCCGGGTCCCACAGCCTCCTTCCAAGCACCTCAGGCCCGGCCCTTCACACCCACTGCCGCCCTGCTGGGAACTCTCCCTCCCGTCCTCAGTTTTGGCAGTTCCTGGTCATTCAAACTCCCTGCACCTTTGCTAGGGACCCTGACTGCCTCCCTGCAAGCTCGCTGCTCCTCTTCTGGGCTCCCCGGGTCCCAGCTCCCCTCCTTTGGGCCACCCTGTTGGGTCATACGCAGGAATCTGAGCATCTCTCCTGCCACATGGTGTCCCCAGGGCCCGGCAGGCATGGATGCCTGTGAGACTGAAGGTGAGCAAGGGAAAGGCCAGGCCTGCCCTCGAGACTCACTTCCTGGGGGGGGACGAGCCTATACTTACTAAACTCCTATTGTGTACGAGGTTCATCTCAGAGCCTGGTTTACTTTTGGCGCCTGCCTGCCTAGATGTTACAAGCACTCAGAGAAACGGTTCTAGTCCCCCGTCTCTCACATGCTCATGTATTCTCTTCTCTTGTCTCAGTCTCCTTCTCCACCTCCTGCAGCGTGCATCCTCTCCCTCTGCCTCTCCCGGGACGGACTGGCTGCGTCTTCTCTCTCGGCTGCTTTCCGTCTCGTTCTGTCCCCGTGTGACTCTGCGTGGGTCTTGTCTCACAGGTGCCCACCCTGCACCCGCGGCTCTTCCTGCCTGTCTGGCTCAGGGGTGGGCAGGGTCCCTTAGCAGCAGCCCCTGCCCCTCTCATGGGTGGGCAGAGACCTTGGTCATCATCCCTGAGCTCACGCCAGTGGAGGCTGCTGCTGTCACAGGCTGCTCTGAGCTCTTTGCGAGCAGCAGCGTTTTAGTGTCCCATTTTAAAGTGAAAGAAACCAAGGCAGGGAGAGGCAGGATTGGGACTTAAACCTGGCCTCCAGACTGTGGCTTTACGGGCACTAAGCCGGTAAGGCAGCAATCACAGGTCATGGGAGTGCCACTCAGCGGGTGAGCCTGCAGGCCCTCCCTGCCTCAGCTCTGCCACTCCTGGGCCTCCGTGTCTTCATCCTTTCTCTTGGGGTTCACAGGGACTGAGGTGGGGGTGTACAGCCCGGATACACCAGATGCCTGTCCCCTCTTTTCTTTTCTTTTTTTTTTTTTTTGGGGGTTTTTGGTTTTTTGGTTTTTTCTCCAGTATCGGGAACCGATCCCCTCTCTTCTTGTGTGACCCTCGCCAGCTCCCTGCGGCGCTGGGTCGGGGACAGGCTCCGGGAGACCCTCACCAGCTCAGCCCTGGCCCTTACTTCAGGCAAGGCTTACAGCAAAGATGCCTGGTGGCCCCGGGGGGCCAGTGGCCCAGCCCTCCCTCCTGAGGTGTCGATGCCAGAGAGGAAACGCTAGACTGGTTCTTGTAATTGAAGAAAACAAAGGAGATTAAATAGGACTAATAGGGAGAATAGCAGTAGTCCACTCTGTGAGGCGCTTTTCATTTTCCGCTCCCTTCCAGGGAGCTGATGCCCTGGCGGTTTCACTTTGGTTCTGGTTTTAGAGGTAAACCATCGGCACAGCCAGGACAGCATGGCCTTCTCTGCTGTGGTGCTTTCTGTATGCCTCAGGCTGGGCTGTTGCTGAGGTGACTCGGGAGGGCCGACTACAGTGTCTGTCGCCACCTTCCCTTGTGTGCTTACCACGAGCAAGGCTTCGTGTTACCATTTTGGGGTGGGGAGGTCAAAGGTGGTTTACAGAACTTTTTGAGATGTGGGCAAAAATCGCTGAATCCTTCTTTCTGTAAAGCGCACCAAAGACATCTAATTTGGCACAGAGCAGACTGTGAAGGGAGAGTCTTGGAGCCGGCGGGGTGTGCTCCCGCCTTCCTTCCGGAGCACCCACAGTGGCTCCCAGACGGGAGAGTCTGGCATCTGTGGGGTCACCCGTTAGACAAAAGTGACCTCCTGCCCACTTTGCAGGGGCATGTGCTGAGCTCCAGGCTTGCTGGTAAGAGACAGGGGTGGACGCCACATCGTAAGGCGCCCTGGACGGGATATCTGCCTTTGGCTCATGAGTCCTTGGCCTTGACCAGTTCTGACAAGGCAAGAGCGATGAAGAGCCCATTGGTGGCTTGAGCATGGGCATTGGTGTCCCATGAGGGTGACCAGCCTTTTGTTTGCCCTTCTGCACATCCGGTGCCACAGCCTGGGGCAGTGTGGTCACCTGGGTTGGAATCTGGCTTTTCCCCATTTCCTACCAGGGCGACTTTGTGAATGTCAATTGTTCCTCATTTTTGTTTCCTCGGCTGTGCCGTGTTGATACGAGTGAGCTGGACAGAGACAGAGGGGGTCTTGTGCTGATTTTACGAGGAGTTTGCTGGCCCAGTGCTGTAGCTTGGAGTGGTCTCAGGCCCAGCCTGTCCTCCTCCTGGCTGAGCGACCCTGGTTGTTCCTCCAAGTTTCGGTGTCATCCCCTTTGGAAGAGGATAGGATGGTGGCGGGCACCTCACAGGTGGCTGCGGGGGTCAGAGGGAGGCGGTGTTGGTCAGGGCCAGGCCGGTGCTTGGCAGGTGACCTTAGGGCCTGTGACCAGGCCTCCGGAAGCCAGCTCACAGGTGTTAGAAGACTCTTTACACTCAACCCTAATCGAGTGTGGCTCTGTGAGTTTCCTGGGAGCCCCTAGGACAGAGTGGGGTCCACAGGAGGGGCTCACACCCCATGCCGCCCCTGCCTGGGCCCCGGGCTCCTCCCTGTCCTTTCAGAAGCTGGGTGAAGGTGCGGTGCTGTGTGCCAGCTGCCCAGCCGCCTTTGGAGAGGCTCCTGGGTGGCGCCCGGAGCTCCAGAGCCAGGGCCCCATGCTGTTCCTGGCTCCTTGGCGCCATCGCCTCAGCTGTAATGACTTTGAGCGCGGAGTCGCTCGCCCTGGGAATTTATGGGAAATGCACACAGAAGCGTCACCTGGAGGGACATAAATACTGCAAGACGCGAGGTTGGGCTGCGTCAGCATCTTGGAGCGGGATCGCTCACCTGGAACCCTCGGGGCGGGTGCAGCTGGGTGGCTGAAAGGTGCCAGATGGGGCGCTGTGGGTGGGGGCGCCCCACGCTTCCTGCCACCCTGGCCCCACCAGACCTGCGCAGCCAGCATGCCGTGTGTTCTGCTTGAGTGGGTCCTCACGGCCCCCAGCGAGGCAGCTTTTCTTTCTGTCCCTGATTATCGATGAGATTAGAGACTGAGTCACTGGGCTGCGAGGTGCTGGGCCCGGGCCTCTGGCTGCCAGCTTTTTTTTTTTCTTTTTAATACTTTTGCCTTTTGCCCCACAACTTCATAAATCCCATCATACCATGTGGCCGAGTCACCATGACAGCGTATCACACCCAGCATTAACACCAGTGTGCTGAGATTACGTTCTGCCCAGATACCCATTTACGCGCTTGTCCTCAAAGCACCTTTCCTAGCTTCTCAGTCCCCACCTGGGCCAGGATCACACATTGTTTGGTTCTATCTCCTCCGTCTCCTTGCACCTGGTGTGATGCTTCCCTTTTGCCCCTTTGTATATTGACTTCTTTTGAGAAGCCCAAGCCAGCGCCTCATAAAAGATCTTGCACAGCTGGGAATTGCCCTGTGTTTCACCCAGACCCGACGGGCTTGGGTGTGTTTCATAGCATCACAGCCCCCTGTCACCCGGGGAAGGTGGGGGGCGGTCGGTCTCCCCATGGAAAGCGTTCCCTGTGCAGTCACTGTGTCACCTGCTGGTGCTCTTGGACCCGTGTAAATGCCCTTCAGCAAACCTCCGGCGGGGGTTCCGCCACCCACCCATGATCCTTTGGTGGTTGCAAAGTTACGATGGCCTCATTCTGCCGCCCTGTCTCATTTACCGCTGCCACTAGCTGAGGGTTCCCCATCTCTTTCGCACCTGTCTCCCTTTTATGTTCCTACAAAGCCCTGGATTCTTTATAACACGCAGAGGCTCTGGACCCCAGGAGCAGCGTGAGTATTTTTGACAACTCGGATTGTCTTGAATTGGCCAATGGGCCCCTTCGCAGTGGCTCCTGGGCCCTTTGGATGTCCCGTCATTCTTTGCTTTGCTTTTTGGCATTTGGGGAAATTCGAGGCTCTGCTCTTGCTCTCTGTGCCCCAGTCTCCTGTTTTTCTGGGGTGCTCGTCTCCCTAATTCAACTCTGAGGCCCCCAGCGCTGCACCCTCACCTCTGTCATCCCCCTCGACTCTTTTCCATCTGTGCAAACGCTGATTCCCAGTAGCACCACGTGTCCTGGTCACTCAGCATCGTATCAGAACCACAGTGCCCCAGGCCTGTCAGGGAAGGCCCAGGGTCTGCTCACAGATCTCTCCATGCTTAAGCAAGGACCGGTGCCCGTGGTTGCAGTGCTGTGGGGGGTGTGACTGGGTTCTAGCGCAGCTTGATTTACCAACATGGTGGCTAGCTGGACGTCACTGCAAGGTCCTTGTCTGTCCAGCTGAGCTGATACAGAATCGTAAGAGACAGTTCCTGGGGTGGGGGATGAGGTCAGTAGCTGTACCTGGGCCCCAGGGACCAGAAGGGCTTTTGAGACCCATAGGTAACTGAGCTGGTGGCAGGTGGGCAAGTACCCTTCTTCAAGGGTGAGGTGGGAAGAGGCTTGCTGGAGGGTCTGGCAGCCTTTGCTCCTAAAAGCCAAGACCAGAGGTGATAAGTGGGCAACATGGGCAGGAGTTGCAGAGCCTGGCTGGAGGGAGGGCGGGGCTTGCTAGCTGGCGGCCTCCCTCAGTTGTGCGGTTTGAGCTTCTGACGTGGTAAACTAACCAAGCTGCGCTGCTCGTCAGCAATTGCGCTCAGTGGCGGTGAGGACTAGGCCCCTCCGCCACCTGCTCTCCCCTGGAGCTGCTGGGCACTGGGACCCATGATGGCGGCACATTTCCCTGGCTTGTCCTGTGGACCCAGGAGGCACAGCTAGGACTCCCAGCCTTGCTCCTGGCTTTGGGCTCCTAGATTGAGCAGGGGCCCTGGAGGAGGCTCAGTGGGCCCGGGTCCCAGGGGCGACTGTGGCCTGAGGGCTGGGGCTGGAGCTGCTCTGGCGTCCCTCCCGATTGTCCCTGCCTCCCCACCTGCCTCGCCCCTGTGGGTTGGCAGGTTGGCACAGGTCTCTGCGGAGCCCCTGGGTCTGGAGACAGACTCGTTTTGCCCCTGGAGAAATGCGCCTGGGTTTCCGCCGCTGACTTCTCTTTTAATTAGATTCTGACAGCAATGCACTGGCTGCAAACACAGGTACAGCTTTTGGTGGTCTGGATTCTGGTTCCAGGGCGCTGGGCTTTTGCTAAGGCAGGAAGTGCTTCTAACCGCTCCTCTGGAGCTGGATGCACACAGATGCCTCTCTGTTGGTGTGTGTGTGTGTTTTGGTGCATTCGCGTGCAAGGGGGGGATGCTGCTCCCTGGAAAAGTATGTAGCCAAACATGCTGGGTGTTCCCTGCCGTGGTGCTGCCCCATCTGTTGTCCAGCTGTATGCTGACTGCAGGTGCAGAGAGCGTCCGTTCGGCCTGGGGTGATGCTGCCGTGGCTGCCTTTCCAGCAAGGCTGCTGGGAGCTCTCCTGTCCCCTCCTGGGCCCTGCTGCAGGCTGGCTGGGAACATAGCAGGCCACCTGTGGTTTCCTGGAAGGGGCCCTTAGCGTGAGCCCCAGTCTGAGGGAGGAGGTGTTCCCTGTCTTCTGAGCTTGCCCAGCCTGATGGGGGCCCTACCTTCATCACTGCTGCGCAGTGGACCTGCCTCTGAGTAGCCTGGGGTGCAGGAGAGGAAGGTAAGCCTCTGGCTGTCCCCAGACCAGGAGTCAGCCTCTTGCCATATAGTTGTCATACCATACTTCTTTGAAAGTAAACCCAGTTACCAGGTCCACTCCCTGCAGCACATAAATAGAATCTAAACTGTTTACCACAAACTGTGGGCAGCCTGGTGGGAGGTGGCCTCTACCCAGCTCACCAAACTCAGTCTTACCACTGTGACCCCCGAAGCCTCTCTGATTCTCCTCCCTGCCTCAGGGCCTTTGCACTTGCTGTGTCCTCTGCCTGCAAGGCTCACCTGCTTCTTCCAGTCATCCCAGAGCTTTGTCCTTTACATCAGAAGGACCTTCCCTGACCACCCAATTTTAGTGGCCTCCAGTGTTTTTCTGTCTGGGAATTATCACTGCTTAGAGGAATTCTTATTTGTTTTAATTGTCTTCTGCAGAGAATATTTGGGTCCCAATGGTTTTTTTGTCCCCTGCTGTATTTCTAGCCCATAGACTCATGGCAGCACATAGTAGGTGCTTGAGAACATCTTTTGAAGGAATGAGGCCCTTGGGCACTGGGCCCCTGGCAAGCTGCAGGGCTCCTCAGGATGATGTCCGCATAGAAATGAGGAAACTGAGTCACAGCTATTGAGGAAATGAGATTTAATAGCAGGTCTGAGTCCAGTATTTTCTGTCCAGCGTCTCCCTGCGGTTTCCAATTTCTACCGAGTTCATACTCTGTATAGAGTCTGTGGAAAACCAGGACACTGGAATGGAGAGACGCTCCAGGCAGCCGTGGCAGTCCTTCACCCTTTCCCTCCTCCTCCTCCTCCTGCGATGTGGACACATTTCCTTCTTACGTGCGACTACAGCGTCCACATTTTCCTGTGTTCATCACGGGGCGTCTGTAACTATGATGTGAAGTGGAGGAGGGTGGCCCCAGGAGGCTGGGTCACACCTGTCCCCCGGGGCTGGGCATCTAGGTTGTGCTGGAGTCATCTGTACGCAGTCACCACTGAGGGTTGGAGGTGGAATCCAGATGTCCACCGTGCAGTGTCTGCCAGCGTTCCCCGTGCCACCTGGGACTTGTGCCGCATGAAGCGCTAAAGGCCAAGGGGCTCTGTCTTGACCTTGGAGTCCGGGGTGGGGGCAGCAGAGCAAAGCCACGTGGTGCAGGTGTCCTTGCGCTCACAGCAATAGACGCCATTCAGAAGGACACGGCTGGCCTAGGAGCGGATGGGGCAGGCTTCGTGAGACAGGGACATCGGGGTGTCATCCTGAGGTGGCATCTTCAGTCCTAGAAGGATGACAAGTGATGCGTGTTGTGGACAGGGCATCGAGAGGGCAGAAGGGTGGCTGGATGGGGCATCCTGGGCCTCAGCCAGGGCCACAGCATAGGGAGCTTGCAAGGATTGGCTGGCGTTGGGGCTGAGCAGGGCCTTGAATGCTGAGTTAAGGAGTTTGAACTTTCTCCTGCAATGGACGGAAAACCTGACCATTTGTATGCTCTTTTAAAAAGGGAGGGGGGAAGTATTTGTTTTAAGCTCAAAGTTATACTTGTTCCTATAAGGAGAAAAAACAAGCAGCATGGAATGGCTTATCCTGAAAGGCCCTTCCCCTGTGTATCCTGACCCGGCTCCCTCGAAGATGCTTTCTACCTGTTCCGTCTTTAATCCACTGGCTCTTGCCCCTGACCCTGTTTCCTCCGCTGCCTCTTGGTCTGGCTGCTTGGACTTCATCTGTTGAGCCCGCTGTGAAAGGCAAGGGCCTGGCTCCCACTTCCGGCCTCCCTGCCCCCGTATTTCTGCAGGTTGCTGTGGGCGCTTTAAGTTCTGTGCATAAACCGTGGCTTCTTTCACTGACTGCTGCATCCTTCCCTGCTGTGAGCTGAGGCCAGGGGAAGGAGTCCTGGTGTGTGGGAGCCGAGTGTGGCTGCCGTGTCCTTAGCCCAGCCTGGCCATGTCAGTAGTATTTACACCCTGGGAATTGGCCAACCCAGTGGCCCACATTTCTCGCCTCTGCTGGACATTCACCTCAGCCATGCTGCAGCCCCTTCTGGGCCTGACTCTGCTCAGGCTGGGCAAGTCCCAGCGGGCGGCGGGGCTTGGGGAAGCCGCTGGGACCGGCCTGGGCCCGCCCCAATGCTCCCTCTGTTCCCAGCAAAGCTTCGAGGCGCACCAGGACGAGGCGGTGAGCGTGACGCACATGGTGAAGGCGGGCAGCGGCGTGTGGATGGCCTTCTCCTCCGGCTCCTCCATCCGCCTCTTCCATACTGAGACCCTGGAGCACCTGCAGGAGATCAACATTGCCACCAGGACCACCTTCCTGCTGCCAGGTGAGACTGCACAGTCATGGGCACCGGGTGAGGGTGGACTGGCTGTGCGTCCTGGGCTCCCGGGGCAGGGGGAGGGCAGGAAGTGGCGGGATTGGGATTCACACCCATCTGCCCTCCCAGAGCGCCTCTTCCTGTCTCCGTGTGTGCCCTGCGCTGCAGCCCAGCAGCCTGGCTCTCAGGAGGTGGCTCGTGGGAAGGACCAGCCGGGCAGGACCCCAGGTGGTCCGTAGTGTCCCATTGCTCAGGTTGACTCAAAGACCAGCTCTGCCTCAGATCCCCGGCAGGGTGAGAGCAAGGGAAGAGGGAAGACCAATCGTGACATCTCTCCTTAGGGACTTTCTAGAGAAGGCGTGCGTCCTCGATTTGCAGGCCGGTGGGTTTGGAGGCTGGGAAGACCAGGAGTTTGGGGTGGCCTCTTGCGGCCTATGCTTCCTCCTGCAAAGCCATAGGTGAGGAGTGGTGCCCGGAGCTCACCTCACTCCACCGCTGCCCTACCCAAGCCCCCCTTAATCTGCTGCTAAGACGCAGGGGGTGTGCTTGGGGGGCACCAGGGCGGGCAGACAGCCGCCTCTGCTCCTGCTCATCCCACCTGCCTTAGAGCCCCTTGTGGCCGCCAGCTCTGGCGGTTCTTGTCCATCAGCTGGGAAGGTAGAAAGCCCTGGGGCTGGGGACCCGGCGGAGGGGCAGGGCTGGGAGAAGCCGCTCCCTGAGCTGGGACAGATTTGCCCGATTATGGGGCTGGGCTGAAGGCAGGCACCTCAGCCAGCTGGGGACCTAGCTGTCACACTGGCTGCTTACCCCTGGGCACGCACGGCTGTCCTATGGTCTGAGCTGGCCCCCTTGGGGGCGTTCACTAATAAATAATAACAATGTGGAGCTTTGCTGTGAACCCTGAGCTTTCTGGGCAGGACCTCGGTTCACTGGAACCCCTTGAGCAGCGATTATCCCCAGGGTACAGATGTAGACACTGCGATTTGCCAGAGGAGGAGCCCGTGTCCTGTCACATCTGCATGGACTCACTTCAGGGTCCCACTGCGAGTTACAGGAACGAGCACAGCTTCAGGGGTGGCCTGAGTCCTGCTCAGCCACATGTGGTCTCAGGCAAGTCCCTTCCTGTCCTGGAGGTGGGATGTCCCTCCTTGCGGTGGGATGTGGCTGTAGGGGTAGATGCCACCAGGGCTGGGGAGGTACCTGTTGAAGTCTCAATGTGACAGGCTCCAGGTGAGAGCCTCTCCACCATTCTCCCTGGGGTGGAGAGGCTGGGAGGAACCTTGTTTGGAGTCTTTTTTGTTTTGCTTTATTTTTGGTACCAGGAATCGAACTCAGGACCTTGCACTTGCCAGGCAGGCACTTGTGCCACTGAGCTATATCCCCAGCCCCTCTTTTTTGTTTTTTAAGTAGCAGAGATTGAACTCAGGGCCTTCACACCAAGCTACAGCCTCAGCACCGCCCCCACCTTCTGCTTTTTAATTTTGAGAAGGTTCTCACTAAGTGGCTAAGTTGCCCAGGCTGGGTTTGAACTCGTGATCCTCCTGCATCAGCTTCCCAGAGTACTGGGAATACAGGCATGAGCTACCACTTCTGGTTAGGGGATCTTTCCTTCTCTTTCTCTCCTTTCTTTTTTCCTCCTTTAGTTTCATTGTATTTCATGGAGTCAGGGACTAGCTTCATCCATTATCCAAGTTTCATCCATTTTAGCTGTAATAAAAATTTCTCTGTATCACAAAAATATTTCCACATTTCTACTGATAGCTAAATTATTTCAAGATAATGGAACAACGGAAAATGGATAGTCTTATGGGCCTTTTTAAATCCTCAGACTCTCCTCCTGTGGGGGTAGAGAGGCGTGAGAGAGTGGAGTGTATCCAGCAGGCTGAGGGGCCTCTGGGGAGAGCCCCACAGGCGACCGGAAATGGCTGATCCGCGGTGGCACGGGCTCGGCACGCGTGCTCACAGCCGCTGACTTGGTTGTTCCTTTTTTAAGGAAGGACAGTGCTGGTAGTGAGTGTGATCGTTTGAGGCCAGGTACACGGAGGCCCAGGAGGCTAAGGGATCAGCCTGCCCCCCATCTCCGTGCAGGAAAAGCCAGAGTCAGGAGGGACCCACAGGCTCTTGTCACTGTTCCCCTGCGGAGTCACTGTGCAGCCCTGGGTGGTCAGCCCGGCCCTGCGCCTGGGCCTCAGTTTTCCCTTCTATGCAGTGAAGGACTGAGATTTGAGTCAGAGAGCTGGACTAGGCTGAATCTGGCAGCCCAGAGCCCGCACCAGAATTCCTGCTGGAGTCCCAGCTCTGCCACTTTCTGGCGTGACCGGAAGCTAGTGCACAACCATCCTCACGCCCCATCCAGCGGGGCAGGTGAGGGCGCCACTTGAGACAGTGTGAGGACGGTCTCCGGCCATGGTGGTGACATTACTGTCATCAGCGTCATCTTTACGGCCCCCTCACCCCATCACACTAGCCTGTCACCGTGGCTCTCCTACAGGGACTCCTTGCCGATCCCTCTGAGCCTTCATGTCAGAGCTCTGGTGACATCAGAGGTCAGCGCAGGCAGGAGTGAGCCCCCTCCCCTGGGCTGGGCCCTGGGGAGACCCAGGTGTAGGCTGAGGTTCCCGGATGTAGGGCTCCCCAGCCGCTGCTGCCCAGGCCTGACCTTTCCCACTCAGCCATGCTGGAGGCCTGGGGCCCTGCCAGGCCAGGTCTGCCCGGGACTCCTCAGAGCTGCCGGGGCCTCCCTGACCCCTGAGCCAAATGGGGGGGGGGGCTGGAGGCTGAAGGGCAGCTTCAAATCCCCCCACGTGGTGCCCCCCCGAGGATCAACAAAGCATGATTCTTAAATTCTTTATTAGAGATATTTTAAATAGACTTTTAAGTATTTTTCTTCCCCTACACTACCAAATGAAATAATTGCATAATTAGTAATAAATTTGTTCCTCTTCTAAGCGTGGATTTTTTTTTAGGGTGTGTTAAAAATTTATCACGCTGCCTTTCCTCGACCCTTGCTTCCACTCGAGTACCCGACTGGTATTAATGCATTTTTTTTTTAACCTAAACTCCCTCCTCCTTTTAAGTAGACAGGTCATTAATAAAATGTTCTCCGAGAGCCTGAGCTTTTTAAAGTTGTATATCTCCAGATAGATGGCTTGGGTGAGCTGCACACTGCTGCATTAAGTCTCTGTGATAAAATATTTATCCACCATTAGAATTTTTTCCTTTCGGACTGTTTGTGAAATGCCTCGCTCTTTTCCTGCAGGCGGAGGGGGAGGGGCAGGCCCTGGAACCAGGGCTGAAGATGAAGTCGTTTCTCAGCTTCGCTGTCTCTTTGGGCTCTCGCTCATCTCTCTCCCCTTCATTTGTGGGGTTTCGGTTGCCCGGCAGGACTTGGAGGTGTACAGTTGAGAGGAAACTGTCTGCTGCGGGTCTCCAGGGCCCCAACCAACCATGGAAAGGGTGGTGAGAACTTCCCCGCCACTCTCTCTTCTGGCCTTCTTGTTTTTATGGGTTTCTGGCTCTGATAGAACTCATCTTAAGACATCAGTATCTACGCCCTTTGAGTCATGAGCGTTATACTGATAGTCTCCATTTATTAAGTAGTGCTATGAGTTCAACTGTGTTTGCACATGTGTATTGTATATGTATTTATGTAAATTTTCTAATAATCATAAAACTGAGACAGATGGGTATATAATAGTATTGATTCAGGGGCTGGGGATTTAGCTCAGCGGCAAAGCGCCTGCCTGGCAAGTGCAAGGTCGTGAGTTCGGTTCCCGGTACCGGAGAAAAACCAAAAAAAAAAAAAAAAAAAAAAATAGTGTTGATTCAGGAAAGAAAGCAAATTCAAATTCACACAACTGGTAAAAGACATCAACACTGATGTCTTTTTCCACTTCTTTCCATTCATTATCCATCTACCCATCCATCCATCTATCCATCCCATCCATCCAACATCTGTCCATCCATCCATCATCTGCCCGTCCATCCACCTATCCATCAATCCCATCCATCCATCCATCCCATCCATCCATCATCTGTCCATCCATCCATCCATCCATCCCATCAATCCATCCATCCATCCCATCCATCCATCCATCCATCCATCCATCCATCCATCCACCCATCCATCCATCCCATCCATCCATCCATCCATCCATCCGTCCATCCATCCATCCACCCATCCGTCCATGAATCCCATCCATCCATCCCATCCATCCATCCATCCATCCATCCACCATCCATCCATCCATCCATCCCATCCATCCATCCATCTACCCATCCATCCATCCATCCATCCGTCCGTCCGTCCATCCATCCATCCGTCCATCCATCCATCCATCCATCCATCCATCAATCCCATCCATCCGTCATCTGTCCATCCATCCATCCACCCATCAGCTCATTCACTCAGATGCTTTCTGAGTTTCCACTGTGAGCCAAGGTCCTTGGCCAGGCGTTGGAGAATGAGCCTTGCAGTTACCCTGGGCTGCTGCCCTCAGGAAGCTTACATTTGGGAGGGCAGACAAAAATCAAGAGCAGAACTTCAGACCTTGACTTATGTGGAGAAGAGAGGGCAGGGAGTGGGGACAGGGAGCTGGATGGAGCTGGGCCCTGACTGACTCCTTCTGGCCGCCACTGGCTAGGAGGGAGGCTGCCCGTCCTTGTGGTTCCTGGCCGTCCCTTCTGGTTGGCAGGTGTGAGAAGCAGTCTCAGCTCCACTGACCTCCGACACCGTGTGTGAGAATCGGCCCTCCTGTGGAGCCCCTGTCCCTCGGGCTGTTTTCGGTGTGGTTTGCACAGGGAACGTGACTTGTGGAGTTTGCAGCGCTGCCCCTCTGCCTGTGGCTGGCTCTGCCTGGCTGTCTGGTTTGGGTCTCAGCCACACATGCTGATTTCAGCTGCCCGGCTGTCAGCCCCACAGCGCGGCCCCACTGCTCAGGACCAGTACACGCTGGCTGGCGCTGTCCCGGATCTCTGTCCTGTCTCTCCTCCCGCTCCAGTGTGTCCACAGAGTTGTGCTTCTGCTTCAGAGCACATCCCAGATGTGTTGGCCTCTCATCAGCTCACTGCTGCCACCGTGTCACAGCTGTCATCATCTGCTACGGCAGCTGCAGTAGCCCCTCACAGGTCACCGGGCCCTACACCTGCATCCAGAGTGCTCCACTGAAATCCTATCACTTCTATCTCCTGCTTAGATCTTCTGGTAGCTTCTCATTGTGGTCAGCATGATGACTCATGCTCTTCCCCTGCCCTGTCCATCCTGCTGATCACCCCTGTTGTCCTCTTGACTCTGCGCCCTCCATGTCCCTGAGCTGTGCTGGCTTCATTCTACTCCACCAACTAAGCTCATTCTGTCTCAGGGCCTTTGCACACACTGCCTTCCTGGTAGCAGCTTCATGCTGCCTCCTCGTGCTCTGCCTTGCCTGTATATTCCTTCTTTCCTCCTCCAGGACTGTGCTATCTCATACAGTAGCCAAGATTAAAATAATGTGAAGAATTCCTTCATGGGCTGGGGATTTAGCTCAGCAGCGCAGCGCCTGCCTGGCAAGTGGAAGGTCATGAGTTCGATTCTTGGTACCAGAAAAAAAAGACAAAAACAAACAAACAAAAGAATTCCTTCTTGTATTCCTCTGGCTGTGTCTCCACTGCTCCCTGGCCACGTGCTGCCCACGGCCACTGAATGGGACGGTAGGGAGAGAGCATTCCCACTGCCGCTGAGAGGTCTAGAGCAGGGACTTCGCGTGGTCCCAGCTGTGCCTCAGGCACTGAGTTCAGAGCTGCACACAGTAGCACCTGGGGTGTTCCTGGGTGCCGAGTGGGTAGATGGGAAACCTGGGTTAGACAGCGCTGTGTAGCCCAGGAGGGAGGTGAGCCGCGTCCTCCTTCGAGACTCTGCCGTGCCGGGAGAGCACGTGTCCCTGTCATGTGGACCTGATGTCGTTCGCACTTTCCCCCCAGCACACGCCAGCGGGGTTCTCCGTGAACCTCAGCATCTGCAGCGGGGAACTGGGTACCACACCATGTCTTGCAGCCATCGCAGCTGTTTCAGAGCTGACGGCGGGTGGGAGCAGGTGTACGAGGGTTTTGGAATGACCCAGAGTCTCAGGAAGTGCAGTCCGTGGGCCTGGGACTTTCTAGGGCGCAGCCTCCCCTAGTCTGTGTGGCCAGCCTTCCAGGAATGCTGATGTGAACCCGGGTCTGAGGACCGCTGTCCAAGGCCTCATGTCACACACACACACCCTGGCCTGGTCACCACGATACACGGCGTGGATTTGAATTTCCTTCGAGGGGAGGATGAAGCCTTCTCAGGGAGCCAGGATCAGGGCAAGACGAAGACAGCCCTTTGGAAAGGCAGGAGCCAGGGACTCCGCAGGAGCCTGGGAGGGCCGGGCCCACTGCTATGCCCCGTCCCTGTGCTGAGCTGTCCTCCCACCCGCCCTCCACTCCCAGCTTCCCTCTCACCCAACCCCTTGGTCAGGACCGACAGCAGCAGCCATGGCTGCAAATAGCACCTGTTGGACGCGTGGTTGCCAGATTCTGTGTGGTATCCCTCGACTCCTCTAACTCACGGGACAGTGGGATGAAAGTCTCCCCTGCCTGGGCAAAATGTCAGTCCGGGCTGGAAGCTGTGCCTTGTGGAGGGGCCACACAGACTGCCAACCGGCACCACTTTCTGACCCAGCCTCTGCTTCGCCCTTGCGGGTTGGAAGCCTTCCCCGGCCTTGTAGCCTGGCCTGTTGGCCGTGACCCTGGCATGGGCTGCTGGGAGCTCATGTGTCCTGTGGGCCTGAAGGCAGCCCACTTCACACGGGGAAACTGAGGCTCGGCTGGGGGACTCAGGCCCATGCCCCTGGCCCCAGAGCTAAAGCACAGCAGTTCAGCATCATGCTTCTCTCGGGAGGAGCCCAGGCTGTGCCACTCCCACCTAGTGGCCATGCCCAGCGCCCACTGCTGTCCCCAAGGAGGGCCCTCTCATGTGGTCTCCTTCTCTCCACAGGCCAGAAGCACTTGTGTGTCACCAGCCTCCTGATCTGCCAGGGTCTGCTCTGGGTGGGCACTGACCAGGGTATCATCGTCCTGCTGCCTGTGCCCCGGCTGGAGGGCATCCCCAAGATCACAGGTTGGTTCCAGGACTGGGCTTGGCAGGGCCCCGGGCTGGGCTGCAGGGGTGGTGGGTGGAGGTGACCTGTGTGTTCGTTTGGATGTTTATGGTCCCCGCTGGGGTGGCGTGGGGTCCAGCCTCCAGCTTCCTGTCATCTGGGTGGTGCTTTGGGTGTCCCAGCCCCACTGCCTCACACCTTTCTGAGTCTCAGTTTCCTAATCTGGCAAATGGGCACAAGGGTGCATATACTGACCAGATGACCTGTGGACTAGTTCAGACACCTGAGGATGGCAGAGCCTCCTCTGGGTCTCTCCTGTCCCCTCCCCGGGCAGTTGCTCCAGAGATAAAAATAACCAAGGGCCCCTGGGGTGGGCTGGCCCCACATGAGGTCCGTGTACAAGTGTGTGTCCTCAATTAGAGGACGGTGTGCCCTGACCTGGGGCACAGGGACCCAGGACAACAAGGGCAAGGTCAGGGAGGACCTCTGACATTTGGATACTATAGCCTTGGGCCCCTGTCTGCCTCTGCTCCGAGAGGGTGAGAATGGGGTCTCCTCCGGCTGCTGCCAGAGCACAGGGGTGAGGAAGGGAAAGCGGCCCTGGCTGTGGCCCAGCCCTGCCCAGCCCAGCCTTGAACCCCTCTGCCAAGGGACACCCTTCCTAGGTTTCCACATGCCCTGTCCTCATGACTGTCTCCTGGACCTGGGATGCAGGGACGAGCAGGACAGAGAGCTGCCCTTGGAGTGCAGGGGTCTTGTGGGCAGCAATGGTGCAGGCCGCAGGTGCCGGGGTGGGGGCATTCCCAGGGCCAGAGGGATGGGGAGATGGGGAGGGCAGCTCCCTGGGGTGCCTCAGGAGGGACTTGTTGCTGTGAGGCTGGAGCTGGGCCTTGAGGAAGAGCTCTGCTGGGTGGAGGCGATGGCTTGGGCACAGGCCCGGGGCCAGGAGGAAGCTCTCAGCCAAGGAGTTTCATAGAGGTGCCCCCAGCGCTGTCTGAGGTCACTGCCCCTCTGCTGTTAGTAGCTCTGGAGATGGGAAGTCAGTCCATGGGCCCCTGGGTAGGGCCAACATAGACTGCAGTTATCCCTTCTGCCCGCATGTACAGCCCAGCCAAAGTGTTCCCCGGGAGAGATCCGGAGGTGCCCGCCTAATGCTCTGGCCTTGCCCCATGCACAGGTAAAGGCATGGTGTCCCTCAATGGCCACTGTGGGCCTGTAGCCTTCCTGGCTGTGGCAACCAGCATCCTTGCCCCCGACATCCTGCGCAGTGACCAGGAGGAGGCGGAGGGACCGCGGGCTGAGGAAGACAAGCTGGACGGGCAGGCCCAGGAGCCGGCGCCCGCGCCCGACAGCCACGTGGGCCGGGAGCTGACCCGCAAGAAGGGCATCCTGCTGCAGTACCGCCTGCGCTCCACGGCCCACCTCCCCGGGCCGCTGCTGTCCATGAGGGAGCCCGCACCCGCCGACAGCTCGGCGCTGGAGCACAGCGAGGAGGACGGCTCCATCTACGAGATGGCCGACGACCCCGACGTCTGGGTGCGCAGCCGGCCCTGCACCCGCGACGCCCACCGGAAAGAGATCTGCTCCGTGGCCATCATCTCTGGCGGGCAGGGCTACCGCAACTTCGGCAGCGCCCTGGGCGGCAGTGGGAGGCCGGCCCCGTGTGGGGAGACAGACAGCACCCTCCTTATCTGGCAGGTGCCCTTGATGCTATAGCCCCGTCCACCTGGAGGACGCAGCCGCAGCCGCAGCCACAGCCGCCCGCCTGCAGCCATGCCAGGCCCTGGGTCCAGCCCCACCAGGAGCATGGGGCGGAAATGGCCCCAAGGACCTGCATGGGGCTGTGCGACAGGCCTGGACTCTCCAGAAACTGCCTTGGCAGAGCTGAGGAAAACCTCATGTTTTTAGAAAAAAAAAAAAAAGAAAAAAAAATTCAGTGTTTTAGAGAAGGGTTTTAGGGTTTGGGGAGAGAGGACACATCTGGAGGAAAAGGCCTTTTTAAAAGCAAAAACCACAAAACCTCACAACTGCCTGGCGAGCCTGGTACCACTGGTATGGGCCACGCGGCCCTCCAGGAAGGGTGTGTACGTGTGAGTGTCTGAGCGCGTGGGCTGGTGTGTGAATATATATAAATACGTATATATGGTGTATATTATATGTGTATAAATACAATCTGTACATATTGGAGCTCTGGGAGATGCTGGAATAAAAGGTGAGATGTACATTGGTACGTGGACGAGGGTTTTTATCTTTTGAGTTGCGAGTGGGGGTGATGCAGAGAAAAGCCTGTGAGTGGGGGCAGGACACTGGGGGACCAGGAGCTGCCCTGTTCCCAGCAGGAAGGTCGGAGGCCAGGCGCACGGCAGGAGCCTGCTTCAGAAATGGGCTCCAGAACGACGCTGTCCAACGTGGTCCCCAGTAGTCCCATGTGGCTGGTTAATTTCTCAATTAATTTGAACTAAATCAGATTTAAAATCTGATCCCTCTGTCTCCTTAGCCATATCTTAGGCATGGCTTGAAGAGCCACGTGAGGTGAGTGTGACAGATTGGACAACCCAGACTGGCCACTTTCATCATGGTGAGAAGTTTTGCTCTCCTCGGGATGGATTCTTAACTGCTTGCTGGAGTGTTTTGAGGGAAAGACTGGGGTACCCCAGCTGTAGAGGGGCATGGAGGCAGGTGTCCTTGGTGTCTAATGGAGCAGTCCAAGGAGGGAAGACAGACTGAAGGGCAGCTCAGCAGGTAGATGGAGTGTAGGATGTGGTCCAGGCACCACAGTCATTGCCATGGCAACGGGATGGGGCAGGAGGAGGCTGCCCTGAGGATCCTGCAGGAGCAACCCAGGTTGTGGAGTGGGACGAGTGGGCGGGGCTGCTTCTCTCTTCCAGCTCAGTATAAGCTAAGAGTCCTAGAGCTGCTGGGAACTCAGTGGAGCCTGCCTTCCACTCCCAGACTGACAGACCACGGCTCCTATATGACCCATCTTCTCTAGGCTCCAGTTTCCCATTTTGTGTCAAAGGAGGAACCATCCCAGGCCCTGCCCACCTCCCATGGGAGAAGGGGATCCTTTAGAAGTACAGTGGGTGAAGTGCTTCTTCCCATTCGTACAGCTTGATCTCGAGGGCCCTGTCTTGAGGATCCCATGAACCAAGCGCTGGCCTGGACTTTTCCTGGGACAGTGACCAGCAGGGAGAGCCTGGATTCTGCATCGGGCAGCCTGTGTTCAGGTCCGGCTCCACTGAAGACCCATCGTGGTTCTGGAGCTGTCCCTTGGTCTCCTCGTCTCTGAAACCAGGAAGGTGACCAGGGTCTACAGTGCCAAGTCCATCAAAAGCACCTCCCATATCCCTAGCGGTAGATTTGTGACATCCTTGTATTCTCGTTCTGAAGGCGCCACAGCTGCCCAGATTTGCTAAGTAGGTTCCTCACTGCCTTCTTTTCTTTCTAGTACTGGGGGTGGAACCCAGTGCCTTTTCCATTGTTATCGTGAGATGGTCTAGCAAGGTGGCTAAGTTGCCCAGGCTGGGCTTGAACTTGCAGTCCTTCTGCCTCTGCCTCTCTGAGTGCTCCTCCATTGTGTAGGAACCAGCAGCCGAGAATTCTGCAAGTCTGCTAGATCCTGGACCAAAGCATCTCTCTGCTGGAGGAAATGACTGAGTTGGCTATTGTGGTGAAATTATCATATCAGTCAACAGCTCATCTCCCGTGCCTCTGACGAAGAGGAGGGAGGGTTGTGGGGGCGCGTGGGAAATGCACCTGAGATGCACGGCGGATGTGCCTGGCATGCAGGAGGAAGCCTCGCTTTAGATATTGATAAAAGTAATAATAAGCATGGCTGCTTTGGGTCCCCAGCGCGTTTGAGGTCATGACTTCTATCTGACTAGCTGCTTTTGTCTGCCTGCTTTTGCCTGCGGGGGAGCTGAGGCTCACGGAGTATGAGTAGCTGGCTCTGGAACCTTTGGGCCTGAAGTCCAGCTCTGGACTGAGGTCTGTCTGCTGCCGAACACACTCTTCACTGTGAGTATTCGGCTTGCAAGAGCAAACCCTGCAGACAAAGCAGAGAGGGAGCCCTGCTTTCTTCTCACTCCCAGCTGTGGGATGTCCAGCAAGAACAGTAACCTCTGTGCCCAGCAAAGGGGTACTGCAGTCCCTGCCATGGGAGCTGGGTGTCGTTCGTTGTGTACTGAACACCTGCTGGGGCCCAGGAGGCTCCGGGCAGAGTGTGGTCAGTGAGAAATACCACCCTCGTCCACCCTCTGTCCTGCCAGATGGTGTTTTGTGATGACACAGAGAGGCCAGACAGGAAGTGCCAGGCCTTGCGATGGTAGCATAGGGTAGTCAGGAGGCTCCCCAAGGGCAGCACTTGAGCGGAGACCTGAGGGAGGAGCAGTGGAGGGCAGGGAACGTTCTAGGCCAGTGGGAAGTGCAAGGAGGAGTGGGGCGTGGGAGGCGGTCAGATCACAGGGGACCCGGCCTTTGCTTGGTGACGTGGGAAGTCACTGGAGGGATTTGAGAGATACCATATGTTGCTTTTGGCTCAATGGAGAACAAGCCACAGGCAGAGGGGGAGAAGGTGGGAACAGGAGGAGCTGTGCAAGAATCTAGGGCAGAGAGGCCCAGGCTGGGCACATGGGGCAACTTCAGCTGCAGGGAGCAGTGCCGGGGAGACGCCCTGTGCAGGACGGACGCAGGAGGCTGAGGAAGCCGAGGAGGTGTGGCCCAGCTTTCAGGCTGATCTGTGTGGCCACAGCAGAGCACCGAGGCTGGGTGACTGGTAACGAAGGGAGGTATACTTAGCTCCCAGTTCTGGGGGTCCCCGCCTTATAAGGTCTAACTGCCTCAACCTCCATACCTCCAATGCACGGGGAAAAACCACAGCCAAGCCCCAGCACGGGGCGGGAAACAGTGTGGGTGAGGCCCTAGGAGCCATGGAGAATGTTTGAGGGAGGGTGATCTCTATCCAGTGCTCAGTGATACAAGGCCAGTCCCACCGTGCGTTTAGCCACCTGCCAGTCATGGGCCACCTTGCCGAGGGGCGTCTGGCAGAGTGGCAGGGGATAGACAGGCCACAGGAGGTCTGGGAAGAGGAGCAGCAAGGGTCTGAGGTCCTTAGGGGTCAGTGGTTGGGCTGTGACAGAGGAGCAGCTATGAAGGCCACAGCTCAGAAGGCCCGGAGCTGATCAGTCTGTGTGCTTGTGTCGCTCGCTGGAGGAACAGCCACTGCCTGTCCCCCCGACTCAGCAGGGATTGCAGAGCGGAGCGTCTGCAGCAGGTGGCTATGAGCTGGAGCTGGCTTCCTGCAGGAGCCCTACCAGCGGGTCACCTGGCCACCTCCCACTTCCTACAGCTGGGTGATGGCCACGCCCCACATCCCGCCCCTCAGAGGAAGAGAGAGGCTGCGTCCTTGGGCCCCTGACCTGAGACCAGGGACTCCAGAGATGGAGGAGGCTGAGGCCACTCGCCAGCATCCTAGTGACCCCGGCCTCGGATCTCAGCTGTCCCTTAGGATCAGGGAGCTGCTGTCCCCACAGGGAGAACATTTTTCCCAGCCTATGGGAGCCTCAGTGCTCAGCAGTCCAGCTCTGTGCTTGCTTGGTGACAGGAAGTAGCTGGGACTGAGGTTCCCCAGGTGCAGATCTCGAGCAAGGGCTTTGATCCAAGTCCTTTCTTAGGGAGGTGAGGTGGGAGGGGGCGGGCTGGGGAGGCAGCCAGGGCAGGGGTGCTGTTGGGCAGCTGGGCCCTGGGGTTCAGTGAGTGTGGGATGCCTTGGGGAGCAGCACGGAGCTGTCTTTGCCTGCCAGACGAGGAAGCCCATGTTTACCTGCCAGCTTGGACGTCCGCCGCCAAGGCTGTGGGGGGCTCTGTTAGTTCCTGGTGGGCTGTGGCTTTCTCTTTCTTTGCAGTCCTGGGGTTTAAATCCAGGGCCTTCACACTGGACTACACCCCCAGCCCTTTTTATTTTTAATTTTAAGATAAGAGTCTTGTACATTTTCTAAATTGCCCAGGCTGGGCTAGAACTTGCCATCCTCCTGCCTCAGCTTCCCACAGAGCTAGGATTACAGATTATTATTTCACAATTTTGTTTCTTTTCCAACAAGGTCTCCAGGAGGATGGTCTTGCTGTGGACCCCAGAATATCTCCTTTGGAACTGAAAGCGGTCGTTTGTTCTGGGTTGTCTTCCCCTGCGCAGTCTGCTCGGGCTGCTGTAGCCAAGTACCACAGGTGGGGTGGCTTACGCTGCATTTATCTCTCAAAGTTCTGAGGGCTGGAAGTCCAAGGTCATGGTGTTGGTAGATTCAGCAAATCCTGGCCTGCAGGTGGCCACTCCCACCATGTCCCCATCTGTCTTTTCTCCTTTTCTTACGAAGCCTGGCCTCCAAATGTCATATCAGCAGTTTGAGCTTCCACACAGGAATTGAGGGGGCTGGAGATTTAGCTCAGTGGCACAGCGCCTGCCTAGCAAGTGCGACGTCGTGAGTTCAATTCCCGGTACTGGAAAAAAAAACCAAAAAAAAACCCAAACAAACAAAAAACAAAAACACACAGGAATTGAGGGACACAAACCTCAGATCCTAACACAGGCACACACACACACACACACACACACTGTGCTAAATAGTGTTGCTTCAGTGGGTGGGGGTTGGAAATACACCGTCGTCATGATTTATTGAGGATAAAACTATTCTTTTTTTTAAATTTTTTTTATTTTAAAGAGTAAAAGAAGGATAACATAATAATAGGAGGGGCTTACCAAATTACAGACAAAGTGGTAGGAAATTATCAATGGTTATTGTTTTACATATTGTTATCTATAAGGTAGTTTCCCAGGAAAACAAATAGACAAATGA
>NW_004955527.1:1257312-1310050 GCF_000276665.1 Chinchilla lanigera | reverse complement strand
TGCATGGTGGGCCAATTGTGTCACTGTTTCTCTGTGTCATGATAGATCTCAATTGAGCGGTGGCAGCCGGCCTAAGGGCCGGCGCTCAACAGCGCTCGCCGCTGCATGGCTCCCCATGTGCTGGGGCCCTCCCTCCGGGGGCCTATGAGGCAGGAAGCTAGCCAGCCAGAAGACCGGCACTCTCCGCCCGAGGCTCCCCGTGCCCTGGGGGAGGATAAAACTATTCTTGTCAGGAAGCTGAAGCAGGAGTACCGCTGGGAGTTCAAACCAGCTTGGACTATATGGTGAGGTCCTGTCTCAAAAAAAAAACAACCTGGGGTTTAGCTCCAGCCAAATTTTCCCCACTACACAACCAAGCCCCTTGCCTTGCTGATCATAGGCCACAGCCCCTGAGGACAACAGCTTGTCACTGTTCTCAGGGAACACATTCCAGAGTGGACCGAGGAGGGTTTCTGGGAGGCAGGGAGGGCAGCAGGTTCCTCTAATGGGGTTGGAATCTCGGCTCGGTCGTGTATTAAACATGCGGCCTTAGAAAGAGACCACCTCCTGAGCTGTGATGAACGCAGCTGAAGGAACGGCAGGGAGGCTGTCCCCACAGATGTTTGAGGGCACTCACTGGGCCCAGTGTTAGCTGTGACCGTCCAGGTCCTGTGGTGACTCCTGGGAGCTTTATTGGATGCACCAAGAGAGAGGCAGGGTAGCGGGAAGCCCAGGGGTGCAGCAACTTGCGGGGCACACACGGCTTGGGGTCAGGGAGCAAGGACTGAGCTGACCGTCCTGGGGACATCTGGTCTGGGAGGGGTGAGAGCTGGGGTCATGTTTGAGCAAGGCCAAGTGCCTGGGGAGCTGGCTGTCCTTCCACCAACATGTTCTGTGTGATCCCCAGCTGGCCCCCAGCCCTGGGGAATCCCAGTAGATGCAGATTCACATCACCAAGCTCCCCAGTCTTGGGGACAGCAGAGTCCCTGGAACCTTCTCTGTTCTCAGACTCCAAAGCAGATGCCGGTGTGGTCATGGTCATGGGAGTGATGCTGGGGATGTGGGTGTCACTCAAGGACAAGGGCTGAGCTTTGCTCCTGCAGCACCCCTAGTCTTGAGGGGGAGACTGAGCCACTGAGCGGCAATGCTCTCCGTCAGAGGGGGAGAGGGCCTGGTTCTCAGGGTGCCCCCAGTCCGATGGCAGTGCACAGCCCCGTCACGTGGGGACGCATACAGTTTCTGCCCAGGAGGAGACCAGTCTGATGGTGGAAACTTAACTGTTACTTCAGAAGCTTCTGCAGTCCCCCGGGGACCAATGTGTAGCTGAATATCTGGTCTTTGGTGTGCAGCTCCAGTCTGAGGGGGAGACAGGACCCTCGACCATGAAAAAGACCTCATAATGAGACACGCAACAGAAACTTTAGCAATGTGGACCTAATTACAGCAGCGGCAGCAACTCTAAACTCCTCATTCACACTTTCCTGAGGAAATGGCAAGGAACAGGGATGTGTAAATTAAGGAAAATTAATATAATTACCTGAGCTGGTCCTTGTCAGCTCTGCATATCAACAGAAGCCGCAGAGTCTTTCCAGGAGGAGTGTGGTCATGGTGGCTCCCCCTGCGGTGGCGGCTAGCTTCTCTCTGCAGGCCAGGCCCTTGAAGCCCTGGGGGACACATGCAGATGCCTAGTCTCTGGAGACCTGGGCTTGAGTTCTAGCTCTGCCGCCTGTCTGCTGTGTGCCCTACAGGCCCCTGGACCTCTTTGACCTCAAAACCTGCCCAGTATCAATCTAGGGGTGCTGAGTCCTTTGTTTTTTGAGACAGGGTCTTGCTTGTGGTGCAGGCTGAACAGGAACTCATAGCAGTCCTCCTGCCTCAGCCTCCCGAACGCTGGGATTACAGGCGTGCACCACCATGCCCAGCTCGGAGTCCTTTTTCAATCCAGACACTATGCTAAGTGCCTTAGATACTTGATTCTGTGACCCGTCACTGCCCCTCCTAGAAGGAGGCTCCATGATCGCCCCCACTTTACCGAGGAAACTGAGGTCAGGGAGGTGAAGTCACTTGCTGGGGTCACATAGTGCAGCCGAGGACCCAGGACCGCACACTCACTGCCCAGACCTCACACCCTGCACTGCCCAAGGCCTTTGTCCTCAGCCACAAGACAAGGTCCACTTTGCTGTCCAAGGACCCTGGGTGGGAGCAGGTGCCCGGATGCCAACACAAGGTGTGGCCTGTTTGCAAACCCTCAGCCTCCAGCCTCTTCCGGAATATGGAGACATCTGCAGGTGACCCCACGGCTGTCGCAAGCATGAACTGTGTTTTCATGGAAAATAGAGCAAGTCCTGGCCTACAGTGGCCCCTCAACAACTGGAGTGTCACGTGTCATGCAGGAACCTGGCAGGTGTTGTCTGGTGCAGAGGTGCTTCTCCTTAATGTGTCAGACGGCACTGAGCTCAGGGCTAGGCAGGAAGGAACAGACACGAGCCCTCCCTGGAGCTGGGCCCTAAGTTACACGGGTGACACAGAGGCCTGGCAGGTAGGGAAGAGAGTGTGGCTTTGAGGCCCGCTCTAGGCCTCAGTTTCCTCCTCTGTAAAATGGTGCTAACATGGCTTATCGAAGGCCGCTGCCAGGATTAAAGCAGATGATGGGTATCCAGTATTCGGCACAGTGCCTGGCAGAGGGCAGGGCTGGATCCGCACTGTTCTGGGTGGTGATAATTTCAGTTAACTGTGACCTGTGGTAAGCACGGGTTGCAGGTGGGTGGGGCCGGAGTGGTGGGTAGGCTGAGCTGGAGGCTGGCAAGCATCTTCTTCGAGGGTCCTTCTGGGAGGCCAGGAGCCCTGAGCTGCTGAGAAGCTGCACATCTCTATGAGCTGGACTCTGCCATCCAGGGCAGGGCTCTGGGGCTCTTGGTTATGACCCAGAGTGACCAGGGATCCCTCTGCCCCATTCCAGGTGTTGTGAGTTCTTTCTGGACTGAGCTCAACTTTGAGGGTGAGACTCTGTCTCCTTCTCTTGTTATTTCTGCTCAATTAGGTGACAAGGTTTTTTTCTTTGGCAAATCCAGGGACATGCATTTATAGGCCGCTTTGCATAAATCAGGGCCTCATTTGCATTCATTTGCATATTTCTCTGGGTGTGAGGTTCAAGAGGCCCAAACTCAATGTGTGTAAAATGAAGTCAAAGTGCTGAGTTCCTGAGAGCTGGCTGATCCCTGCAGGTGGGGGGAAGGAGCTCAGGGGACACGGTTAGACCTGAGCCAGTTCTCCCCATGGATTTGGGATGGGGGAAAGGGTGCAAAGGAAATAGGGAGGCTGAGAGGAATCCACAGGGCAGGTTCCCCAACTGCCCCATGTAAACCTTGTCACAGGTGCAAACCGTGTGAGTGGCGGCAAGCGCTCTAACAGGCCTGACTATACAGCGCCTGCTCTGTGCCTATATACATGTCGGTTCCCTGCCTCCTTAGGGACAAAAGAGGTAGCTGTTGTCAGTGCTACCTAGAGAGGAATAAACTGAGACAAAGAGAGCCAAAGCAGCCTAACCAAGGTTATGTCACCGGCCTAACACAGGTCCATTGTTCCAGAGACTTTGGCCTTGCTTAAGGAGAGTGAGGACTTCCACTTCTGTCAGCCCCACGTGCCCTAGGTGCCATGGTCCCCCCATCTTCCTCTCTCCCCCAGAGAAAGGCCTCCCGCCTTCCCCTGGCCTGCTTTCCCCTTGATTGGATCAGGTATAGGAAGGGCAGCAGCGCCACACCTTCCTGTGTCTCCAGGTTTCCATGGCAATGAAGGTACAGCCCAGTGTCAGTCACAAGATGTTATGACCAGGGGGTTTGCTCCCTGTGAGAGCAAAGATCGGGCGTCCCTTGAGGGAAAGAACCTCAGTCCCCATGCCAGGCACAAAGTTCATGCCACAGAGCCTGTGGGTATCCCAAGTAGGTTCATAGATGAATGGACATCAGAGGGCACACCTGCCACCATGGTTGCCACCTCTCCTGTGGGAGTTAAAGACAGTCTCAGATTCCTTGTCACTTGCCCCTGTTGAGAACTGGGTCGCTGTGTAAAAATCCAGGAAGCCCAATAGAGACACCACATGGACAGACGCCATGGAGACTGAGAGACCTGAGAGTACAGCCTGCCATGTTACACCAGGCACATAGCTGGGCCACCTCAGACACAGGTACCTGGTCGAGTGGCCAGATGACTGTAGATCCAGATGACATCATGTGGAGCAGAAGAGCCACTAACTGAGCCCTGTCAACCCTCAGATTCATGAGGGGCCACAACAAAGGCTGTTGCTGCAAAAGGGCGTTTTGTGTTTCATATGCCTTCACCTCCTTCTGAAGTAAAAGCATTCTTTGGGGGGGCCTCTCCAACTTGCTCATCTGATGGGATTGCCGACCTTAAAAGTGCCTTGTCCTTTGGCTACAAGGAGTGGATGTGGGATCCAAACCTGATCATTGTAATCACTCACCACTGGCAGCAGTGATTGGTTCAGCGATAGGCACGTGACCCAAGATAAACCAATCAGGGCCCTTCTTTGGCTTTTATGTATTAGTACTGGGTGAGAGAAGGTCTCTATTTCTTCGTGGGTCAAAACCCTGGATGATGTATGCCCTGACTCTGTGTGGTTATGTTCCCCACCTTCATCCCATCCTCAGCTCAGTATGGAGCAATCCCAGCCTCTTGGAGGGAAGGAGGCTAAGCCAGGGACAGAAGCAGTGATGGTGACAGCTTTGGGTTCTTGCCCTGTCTGGGACAGTGCTTCCTCTGGACTTCCCAGCTGCATGAGCCAATAAATGTTCCTTTTTTCTTAAGTTAGAGTTGATTTGTGTTACTTGAACTACAGGGATCTACTTCATGCCAGCTCCATTTCACCGTTTTCTCTTACTGACCTTTCACAGCTGGTCTTCCAGGGAGGCAGCTCCCACTTGCTTTGCAGGCAGGAGCAGGTCAGAGGCCAAGGCATACAGCTCATGACTGAGAAGGCCAAGGGTCCCCTCTCTCCACGGGGCAGCTCCGCTCTGGGGCGCAGGGAGGCAGATTTAACAGGGCAGGCGAGGGAATCCCATTAATTTCTCCTGCTCTAAATCAATTTAATGGGAGCCTCCAATGACTCTGATTTGATTTTTCATTCTCACTATTACAATTGTCAGCCCGATGTTACCGGCAGCTCAAGCTTGAAATGGGACACTGCGGCCAAGGCTGTCAGAAAGGGAATTGTACCCGATTACACCAATTATCTAATATTCTGCTAATTAGACACCCAGTGCTTGTCTTGAGATTACAGCACGGGAAAGCCCTTAGTACCTTCACTGTTTTTCTTGGCTGAGAGCCATCACCCCGTGCCCACCTCTGGGATTTTATGTCCCAAGAAGAACTTCAACCTTCAGGATCCTTCTTCCCTGTGACACTGCCTGATGTCTCCCCTTAGTCCTTCTTGCTGGTCTCTGAGGGGACAGAGTGCAGGTGGTTCCAATGTGACCAGCCCTTCCTCATGCCAGGGACATGGGGTTGTTGGTGAGAAATTTCAGGTGCCCCAAACCTAAGACCAGGTGGCTCGGTGGAGGATCCGTGCAATGAGTCAGGCTGGGAAGGTGTTCAGAGTTTGGAATCTTCCTCCCCTTTTACAGATGGGGAAACTGAGACTTTGGAAGGGTGTGACTTGGCTAAGGGGCCACCAACAGTTGTGACTGAGTGGTGCTTGGACTCCAGGGCTCCTGACCCCTCATCTTGGACCTGGTGTATGGTCAGGGGGTAAGTTCAGGGTTAACTCTCCAGCAGCTGTGGTGTTTGTAAGCAGATGTGGATCAGAAGGAAGATAGAATGGTCCGAACTGTACTGGCCCTGCCCACCCACTTGTCCAGGGCTCCCGCATCTGCAGGTGGATGGGCTTTCCTATGAGGGGGTCCAAGAACTGGGTTCAAATCCTATATCCACTACTTACTCGCTATGTGATCTTGACCAGATTTTCAATCCTTTGAGTCCCAGTGGGAGCAGAAGGTCCTGGATGAGAGAGGGTTTATGGAATCAGGGGTTAATTGTTGGGCCAGAAGGGCCACATGGACACCCAAGATTCAGGGAGTGGGGCTGGCGGCCCAATGTTTTGCATTAGTAATAAACATCGCTGCTATAGCTTGTGGAGGGGTCATTGCCTCCTCCAGGGGTGTGCCAAGTGCTTTGCGTGTATTATCTTATTTAAGCAGTGTTAGGAGGCACTGACAAAACAGAATCTCTTGGAAGTGGGTGACTTGACCCCCTCGCACATGGCAAAGCTTGTTTCCAGAGATCTTTAGGACAAGATGCATCCCTGAGCTCTTCAGCCACCAGAGGATGAAAGGCACCTGGATGGCAGGGGAGGGACAGCGTGTCCTGGAGGCCCTCCCACAAACCCCTTCACCTCTGCCCAGGTCCAGAGCTCAAGCCTCAGGGCAGCTGCTCTTGGAAACACGGTCAGCTCTGCTCTGCTGAACTTCATTATCTTTATCAAATTAATTTATGCCAGCCAGTGTGGTCACCTAATTAAGACATGTCCCAGGGCCCTGTGCTGGCTGCTTAACGAGGCGGGAGTGGCTGGACTGAGCTTCCAAGTGTCCTGGGCAACGGGGGAAGTGGAGGTGTCAGAGCGTGACGGTGGCTGCTGTGAGGTCTCTGCTATGCCAGCATCCGGGGCTGTGTGAGACCCCGCTGGTCACTTAGTCCAGTTCCTGCTGAGGCCCCGCTCTACTGGCCGCCAGCTCAGCACCCAGGGCTCCTTGGGAAAGAGGGTGTGCAGTGGCCTGTGGTGCCTCTGTCTATCAGCATGGATCCCTTGCTCTGAGTTCCCCCTCGTTAATTTTGTGACCTAGATAAGTTTTTCTTTTGTGCCTGCAAATGACTCGATCCTGCTGTAGAATGCCCCCAATTTGGTTAATGAACTTCCTTTCTTTCTGCAAACGAGATGCTTAAGCTGGGGTTGGGAGGTGAGTGAGGTGCCTGAGTGATTGAGGTGGCTGTCTGTACCGGGCGTGGGCGAGAGCAAGGTGTGAGGTACAGGAGTGGCAGAGGTGGGCAGCCAGAGGCGAGGGCGGCATCCTTGTCTCCGTTTGGGCAACTGGACAGAGAATGGTTAGTTTTATTCATTCATTCATTCATCCATTCATCCAGCACATACTTGCACACACTCCTGGGCAGACACACACACACACCCCTATATACCTACATGCACCCACATGCACACGCAGATACCCCTCACCTTCTCTGTGACAGGCCCTGGATGCTAACGCTAAGATAAAACCTGAACAAAGCAGACCACATCTTGGTCTCGCAGAGCCAGCAGTTTAGTGAGGGTTCAGTTCTACACTTGGGGACACTTAGAAATTGCAAAATCTTGAGTTTTCACTCAATCTGAAAATCAGATTCTCTCCACTACCACATCACTAACTTGAGTTAAGTGAGGCCTGACTTTTTGTCCTGACTCCTTCAGTCTTTGCGAAGACCCGGGAGGTAGCATTTCAAGTTGCCCCCACCTGGCCACAGATGCTCTCGGGGTGTCAGGAGGCCGAGGTAGTCCGGCCAAGTTCACACTGCCCCCCGGCTGTCTGAAGCCTGGATTTGGCCTGGGCCCATCAGACCCCCTTGCCAACTCTGCTGCCTTCATCTTACAAACTAGGGTCCCTTCCAGCAGGCATGCAGAGCTGGAAGGGACTACCTCCCCCTTTTCCTGGCACCGCAGCCTCCCTCTCTGGTGGACTGGCTGCTTCTCTTCCTGTCTCAGCCAGAAGCCTGCGGCATGAGTCCCCAGAGCCTTCCGCTCTCTGCTTTGCCCCTGCTTCTAACCTGCTGGATCTGCTCATGTGAGCTGCAGGGCCATCTCCAGTAACAGTAAAAAGGGAACCATAATCATAAACATAGCAATAATCACCACCCTTATGGTGGGCTTGGGATGTGCCACCCCCTCCCTGCCTCATTTAATCCCAGTAGGTGCTGTGTTTATTTCCATTTTACGGGGCCAGAGTTGAAACTCAGGGAATTGAATTATCTTTCTCAGGGGTGCACAGCTAGTAAGTGGCGAAGTGGGATTTGAACCCAGGGCTGTGGCTCCAGAGCGCACACTTGATCCACAGTGCGCCTCGGTGGGAACCTGGGCTGGTCTGAGAAGCCCCTGCAGGGGAGGCTGCCGCAGACCCAGCTGATTAGTACACAGCTGCCAGGACTGCGGTACAGGGATCGGGAGGCAGCCTGCGCTGCTTATTGATGAGCAGCGGTCTGCGGCAGCAGCTGAGGGTTTTCGGGTGGCGAGGCATTGTTGGGGTGCCATTCCCTGTCGCCCCCCATGCGAAGCAGGCTGGCCTCCCACTCCCATCTTTACAGCACTGCTCAGCTCCAAATAACGATTTATTTGTTTCTTTGTTGGATTTTCCCTCTAGAATGAGGGTCCAGGACGGTGAGGGCTTTGTCCTGTGCAGTCCCAGGTTGGGTCCCCTGCCCAACAGCAGGCGGGAAGACTGATTCTGTTCGGATGGGAGAAGACCTCCAACCTCCTTGCCCAGTGGTGTGACCCAGACGTGGGCCTGCTTCCGTTTCAGCGTTTCAGCCCAAATGATCACAAACAAATCAACAGGAGCTGCCTTCTGCTGGGACCAGATCACCCCTTCTTTCCACTCTGGCCTTAGCGTGGTCATGATCTGCCTCCTCCCCATTCTATACGTAATGTCACTGGGGCTGCCCCGGGAGCACAGCCCACTTTGCCTTTAAATTTTACAAGCATGTTTATGCTCCAGGCTTGGGTACTAAAGACCACATGCTCCACTGAACATTTATGGCCACAGATGGCTCCTCTGAGGGGGGAAGTGAGAGGCTGGGCATGGATGGGGTGGGGCTGGCAGGGGGACTTGTGGCCTTGGCCTCCGCCCCTCTAGAATTCTGTTCTTGGCGGACTTCCCAGTCTCAGACCTGATGCCATCCTAGGTTTAATAATTCACCCACGAGAACCCAGGCCTCCACATGTGGGGACAGCTGGACATAGAACGAGGTGAGCAGACATCAGCCACTGTCCCTGGTGGCTGGGGGGACACTGGGTTGTAGGTGTGATCTGGGTTTTCAGGGAGCAAGGAAGCCCCAGCAGGCAGGGACGGGGCAGCTAGCCAGGTTGATTTCAGGTAAACCCCTATTGAAGGTGGCCTCAGCCAGCTTCTGGGGAACCCTGGACCTGGTTACACCTCAGAGTTGGTCCTAGCTCTCGAAACTGTCAGTCATCGGCCAGGTGGTAGACTCCTGGGCAGCTCTGTTCCCTGCAGGTGGGGACCAGGAGGCTCCAGTAACCGGAGGGCCGCCTCAGAGAAGAGCAGCAGGTGCAGCTGTGGGAGGGGAGGCCAAGGACAGCAGGTGGGGACCTTTGGGGATGTTGAGGAATATGGACAGTCTCACTGCAGGTGTGATGCCTTCACAAGCAGGTGGCAAAAGACAGGCAAGTAAATGAGATGCTACCACGTGATGCCCTTGACTGCTAACACGAGCGGCTCAATATGAACAGCTCAGGTCTGTGCAGAGCTTGGCATTGCCCCCGGCCTGCCGCGGCCCACAGTCCCAACCCCTCACAATGCCACCTGGTAGGACCTAAGTTATTGTTATCCATTTTACAGATGAGGACAGAGAGGCACAGAGAGGTCATGCCACTTGCCCCGAGGCATATACAGTGCTGAGGGCTTCAAAAGGAGCCCCGACCCAGCCCCCATGGCCGCTCAGGGCAGTCCTCCTTGAGGCGTTCCAGGCAGAACTTTGCAGGACCCTGGTTCTCCTCATTGGTTTTTTGAGTCACTCAATAAATTCACAGAGCCCGAGACCAGGCTGGGAATGGGCTTGGAGGAATGGTTCCTGCCCAAGCAAGTGGCCATTCTTGGCCTGGTCTTCTGGGAAGGTAGGGAGGGGAGACCAGGAGCGCAGGCCCAGCAAGGGTCTTTGTGGACGAGGATCGGGAGACCGTGCAGGCCTGGGGTATAGAAAAGCATCCAGTGTTTCTGGGGGCTTCCAGGAGACAGCCCCAGTCAGTCCTGAGGGGTTCAGCCATCAGGTAGGGGCCTGGGTGCTGAGTGGCTGTGTAACTGAGCCGGCATGGAGTGCTGGGAGGGACGGACATGACCACAGCGGATCAATAGCTGTGGGGAGAGATAGAAAGGCCAGGAGAGGAAGGAAAATGAAGTTAAATTGCTTTTGGAGCCACTGGGTGTCTGCAGAGATGGGTCCCTGTTGTCCCAAGGTGCTTGTAAGTTGTCACTTCTGCCTCCACTGCCCGTGAGAAGGAGGCACCTGACTTCTTTTCTGAGTTCAGCTCCCTGGAGGCCGTGTTAGGTGGAGGTCAGAGTTGCCTAAGGACCAGCAGGTGGGGATAGACCTGGGATCTGGCCTTCTTGTCTGGGTGATATCTTCGCCGTCTTCCACCTCTATACCATGTGCATCTGGTCCTTTGGAGGGTAAGAGAGCAGGGTCCCTACCTCTACCTTGTGACAGACACGAAGACCAAACACTGTGTGAGTGCAGCACCCCAAGACCCCAAGAGGGAGGCTCCTGGTACAGGTCAGGGTGCAGGTTCCAATCTCTCGGGTTTCTGAGCTCCTCTGTGGGGCCTCAGGCAAGCGGTTCTACCTCTCCGAGCGCCTGTTTCTGCAGTGAGGCTGCCAGGTCCTCAGGAGCTGTTGGGACGCCTGTTTCCTGGTGTCTGAGGAGACTGAAATTTCTTTATCTTTCATTTCTGGAATGTTCCAGATTCTTCTAGGCTGTCTCATCCCCTCTCACCGTGTGCTCAGCACAAGTAGGAGTGGGGGCCTCTTGCTGGTTTATGGCCACAATCATGTGGGGAAGCTGCCCCTAAACTGCAGCCTACCTGTCCTGAGGCGCTGTCACCTCACCTGAGGGGTGATGTGCATGGCTGCCTCTCACCATCACAGGCGCCTACTCTGAGGTCTGATCAGGGAGCCTGACCTCTGGCCTTGGACACAACAGGGCTCCACGTGGCCCTGTGGCCCTGGGGCTGCCATCTCCTGTCCCCACGTGGGCTTCCCATTCCTCTTCCGCCCATGCAGCTGGATGCTGGCCTCACAGATGTCCAGGGTCTGATGGTTCATGGTTGCATGGCCATGGGCTCTCTCACCCTCAGGAGAGCACGGGGATTCCCAGTCCTGCCCCTGGGTCAAGGAGACAAAGCAGGAGTCACAGGAACAAGGAAGTGACAGCACAGAGGTCCCGCTAGACACAAGGCTACTAGAGCTCACATTGGGCACGGGAGGGAGCTGGTGCTAAAAATCACTAGCTACAATTCCATAAGGAAACTAATGGTAATCTGTTAAGTGCTTATTATGGGCTCAGAACTTTAAAGTGCTTTCCATGGGTTTTATTTTAATTTTCACAAAACCCTGAGAATTTGGTTATTACTCTCTTCCTTCCCTGGCTTATTCCACTGGTCTCCAGGATCAAGTCCCAAATAAATTGTCTGCACCAAGCCTTGTCATGGATCTGCCTTCAGAGGGACAAATCTGGTCTAGGAATCACCTTTCCCCTGAGATGCCCCCTTGGCACTGCCTGCGGGGCAGCTTTCAGGGATTCTCCTGGGGTGCCCACAGGACCTGTCCCCGGCCATCAGGTAACCATTTCCAGATGGAGCCACATGGCCACCCCGTTGTCTGCAGGAGGAGGGACCCACTGAATGTCTCCTGAGCCAAGCTCTCTGGTCAGATTCTGCAGGCTTGGCATGGCTATGGTTTGCATGTCCCTTCCAGATGTGTGTTGAGATGAAATCACTGTTGTGAGAGTATTAAAACTGGGACCCCAGAGGGGGTCAGAGGCTCCACCCTCCTGAATGGGCGAATGCTGTTGTTACCGGGGAGGGGACAGATGCTGTGAGAGTGGGTCCCTCAAGAAGGTCCACTGTGGCCGGAGTAGGGTTCTGATGATAAAGCTCTGCCTTGTTCCCCCTCTTTCTTTAGCAAACTTGCCAGCCCTTGTGGCACTTTCTGGGGGTCACAGCAAGAAGGTCGTCATCAGTGTGGCCCCTCCATTCTGACTGCCCAGCCTCCGGGGCAGAGGCCAAAGACACCACTGTTGATTACTTAGCCCGTGTGTGAGATTCTGTTGGAGCAGCATGGAGCAAACTAAGCCAAGGGACAAGAAAGTTTTCCGGCGAGGCGTGCTTTATGCTTCTGGGAGAGTCTAGAAGACTTGCCTCTCCCCTAGGGACCCATACTCCATAGGAGGACAGAGGTCAAGACTGGTTGAGCCTCTCCCACAGCCTTTCACTGGGATAGAGGTGTCAGGTCACCATCCAGCAAGGAGAGGCCAAGAAAGAGGAGGGCAAGAGGGTGTGGCACTTGGTCAGACAGTTTGCAGGAGCAGCCATGCCATCTCCCTGCTGTGTGACCTTGGGTAAGTGACTCAAGTCTCTGAGCATTGCCCCCTGGGTAATCTGACCGGGGTTCCTGGCTCAGGAGACATTCAGTGGGTCCCTCCTCCTGCAGACAACTGGGGGTGGCCGTGTGGCTCCATCCAGAAGGAGCCGAAGAAGTTTGGGTGGGAAGGTCAGGAAGGGGAACGCACAGTGGGCACCCCATACATGAGGCCCAGGAAGACTGTTGACGCTGCACCTGCATGGCTGTGGAGTGGGAGGAGGCTCTGTGATTCCCAGCCTCTAGGTCGGATGGAGCTCAAGATTCAAGGGGAATAAGGGCTTTGTCCCAAAGCATGTACTAGAGCCAGGTATGAGCTTCCCTTTTCCTTACCCTGGTGGCCATGAGGGAGGCGGCTGGGAGTCAGAGTAGAGGGAGGTGGGAAGGGGTGGATGTGGGGAGCCATGCCAGGCAGGGCTGTGCCCTCCTTAGTCCTGACCCTCCCTACCCCCATGCAGCCCTCGGGCTCTGCTCCCTACGCTGCTAGCCGCACCCCCTCAGCCTCCCGGGAGGACACTCACTGCTCATCCGGCTCAGGATTCCTTTAAAGTAGTCAAATCCTTTGTTGAAATAATGTCTTATGTGCACTCCCAGCCCATCAGATGGATCAAAGCCGGTCTGGTCTGGTATCGGCTGGGGTTGGGGACCGGGGCACACTTTCCCTTCCTCTCCTAGGAAGCCCCCTGAGCCACTGCAAGGAACCCTGGGGTCCCAAGGCAGACATTTTAAAGACTCCTAATTTCGTCCATGTCCCTCCTGGGAGGGAGGTCCAGCAGTGCCACTGGGCTTGCTCAAGTTCACCCCGGGCAGCAAGGCTAGAGGTAAAGCCTGGGTGTGGCATGCATCCCCACCATCCTTTGCACTCCTGGGGTCTCTGAGGAGCTGCACTTAGTGAAGCTCCCTATGCAGGTGCCAAGCCCGGCCTCCGTGCTGTGAAGGGCCCGGTGCACCCCAAGCCTTATCTCCGGAGGCGCTCCTCACTGCCTCTACCCGCAGCTCCTCAACTGTGATAAGCGTCATATCTGTGGCTGGAAATGCAGCTCCAGGAGCAGTGTAATAAATGGTGTTTGCAGATCAGCGCGTGCTCAGCTGAATCTCCTTGAAGAAGACAGAAAAACAGTTCAGTGTGCCCCGTCCCCTGGGGACATGAGACCTGGTAGATCCCAGGCTTTTTAGGGGCCTTCTCTATGGGAACCCTGAGGGTGGCCCCAGCCAGGCAAGAGATGAGCTGGGTCACCAGCAGGGTCTGCTTAGCCTCCACCTGGCTGTGTGACTTGTTTAAATCTCTGCTCCTCCCTGGGCCTCAGTTTCCCCATCTGTCTGGAAGCTGTTGTCCTGATCATTTCTAGTTCCGGAGCACCTAGTCTCCTAAACCTCACCCCGACTTGGACCCTGCTGGTTGGTGCAGATAAGGCTCATGGATGCCCCGCCTGCCTGCCTGCCGCTAGGACCGGCTCCCCACACTGCAGGCTCCCCTCCACCACCCGTGGCTCCCATCTGCTCCTCTCCCGGAGGACCGACTCCAAAGGAAGCCCGTCCTTTGTCAGCAGGGCCGCCTCGCCCGGCAAAGGGACTTTCATCTCTTTGAGCGAGACTTCCCGCTGTATCAGCAGAAACTTCTGGCTGGGGAAGAAACAGGCTCCGGACTCCTTTGGCAGCTTCCAGAGAGCCCGGCCTCCCCCTGGGGGACATGAGGGCCAGAAACAGGCACAGCTGGCAGGCAGCTCAGGGGTTAAGGGCACAGACTTTGGGGTAAAACACACCAGCCTTGAGTTCTCTCTGCGGTGTGACCTTGGGCCAGTCGCTTACTCTTCTGGCTCAGCTTCCTTCACAGAGCTGCGGAGACAAATTATAGCACATAAGCAGGCTGCGGGTTACTCCATATTGTGTAGGACAGTAGCTTTGCCCCGAGTGACTCCAATTTATAAAACAGCAGTTTGCTCTGTTTTGAGCGCAAGTGGTATGGCAGAATAACTCGGAGACTTGACTGGGTAAATTGATAAGCTGCAGGTGTTGGAGACACCAGACTTACGGACCAAACCAACTCCCAGCGATGCAGCACAATCATAAGGCATGCACTGATAGATAAATTAATCGTGTTCATAAAAAGTTGCCACCTGTGAACTTAGCAATTAAATCAAGAACACATGGACACATACGTGCCTAAATTACACCAGACAAAACCAGGCCAGCAACTGCTACAACCCTGTCACCTGGATCATGCAAAAGAAGGGACCCCCAACGCTGGGGCCTGGTGGTGATGGATACTCTGACCATCACCAGGTGGATGGGCTGAGGACTCCAGCTCCTGCTCCACACGACCCACTGCAAGTGTCTGCCATCAAGACTCAGACTTTGACCTGCTCTGAGGCCTGGAACCTCCCCTGGGCCCCTGAGGTCATTTCTCACATCTCTGTGGACTCTGCCTTGGTTTCTGGTCTTCCTTTTGGAATCCTGCAGCCCCTGCTAGCCCTTTCCCAGCTGCTGTATAACCTGTACATTACTGTACAAAGTGACGTGTGACTTGAGTGATGTGAGTTTGTTTTTTTTTTTTGAGACAGGGTCTCGCTATATAGTTCAGGCTGGCCTCTAGCTCACTATGTAGCCCAGGCTGGCCTTGAACTTGAAGCAACCTTCCTGCCTCAGCCTCTTGAGTGCTGGGGTTACAGGCCTGTGCCACCATGTCCAGCCTCTTGAGTGATAGAATAGACATTAGTATTTAAGACTGGAATAAAAGAACCTGTGATTGCCCAGCTCACTGGCTACGGAGTGAACCTTAAGTACTTGGCCTGATAAGGCTGATGAAATTAGAGTAGCTTGTGAATTTATTGTCATTCAATAAATTCAGACATTGCGGAAAGACACAAACATGCCTGATCTATGTTACTGGCATAGCTCACTCATGACAACTAGTCTGCAATTAAATTAAAGGAATAGTTCAAGAAATAAATGATAACAAGTATGACCTATCCAGTGCTCTGCCTAGTGACATGGTTAAGACTCTATTGTGATAATTGATTGAATTAACAACCCTGGGGCTTCAGTCTTCACCTGAGTCCTCTGCCATGGGACCTTGAATTCTGCTTAGTCTATAGGCAGCCGCTGATCCCCCAGCATTTGTACCTGGCCTGTGACTTGCTCTGGCCAGGAGAATGTGGTGGTGAGGACAGGCCATTTCTAAGCACAGCAGGTTTACACACAGCCACTAGTGTGCCCTGCATGGCTACCTCTGTCAAGCGGACATGGTAGGCCAGTCACCTAACTGAAGCCAGCCCGAATCAGCCAGCAGCCAACCACCTCCAGATGCAGAGGCCCATGGGAAACCGGAGCCGCTGAACTGACCCACGGATACACGAGCTAAATCAGTGCTTCTTGTTCAAGCTGCCAAGCTAGGGCCCTGGATCGCTGATGCAGATATTTATATGCAAAAACTAAGAGTGACTGAGGGAGCCCTGTGTATTGACTTGCTGTGTGACCTTAGGGCAGTCATATCTTTCTGAACTTCAGATTCTTATTTGCTAAATGGCAGCAATAACGTGCAGGCTTTTGTGGGGACAGTTGTGGTAGAGGAAGAAAGCTTAGATGTTAGAGTTGGTCTGGGCTTTTTTTTTTTTTTTAAGCTAAGGTCTTGGGGCTGGGGATTTAGCTCAGCGGCAAAAGCGCCTGCCTGGCAAGCGCAAGTTCGTGAGTTCGGTTCCCGGTACCGGAGAAAAACCAAAAAGAAAAAAAGATAAGGTCTTGTTATGTTGTCTGGGCTGGGACTTGAATTTGTAATCCTCTTGCTTCAGCCTTCCAAGTAGGTGAGATTGGGGCTGGGGATTTAGCTCAGCGGCACAGCGCCTGCCTGGCAAATGCAAGGTCATGAGTTCGATTCCTGGTACCGGGAAAAAAAAACCCAAAAAAACAAAAAACCCCACGTAGGTGAGATTACAGATGTGTACCACCATGCCTGGCTAGTCTGGACTTTGAATCTCAGCTTGTCTACCCTTCTTTCCTCCCTCCCTTCCTCCCTTCTTTCCTTCTTTCCTTCCTTTCTTCCTCTTCCTCTTTCTCTCTGTCAGGGCTGGGGATAGAACACAGGATCTCACACATGCTAAGTACACTCTACCACAGAGCCGTACCTAACCCCTATACCACTTCCTTCAAGCTTGACCACGTATTATCTCTTGACTTGTCTGAACCTCAGTTTCCTCCCCTGTTGAGTAATAAAGCCCTCTCCTAGGACTGCTGTGTAGACTGAAAATTTTTACATTGAGGCTGAGTCCAGGACTTGTTCCAGCTATCTACTGCTGCATAACAAACCACCCTAAAGACAGAAGTTTAAACAACTGCTTCTTCTCCATTCTGGGGGTTGATGAGTTGGTCTTTCTGTTCTATCTCTGCTCAGCAGGGAGACAGGGTGGAGATGGGGTGTACGTGGGGGTATTTCTGGGAACTGAGAATTTTCAGTGTCCAAATTTCAGAGTCTGGCTGATGAGGATGGGATTGGTCACCCTCGTTACTGCCGCTTCACTTGGGCTGCTGCAGCCACCACTGGCTTGCCTGGGCTAGGTCATTTGGGATGGCTCTGCCTGCATGGCTGGCGCTAGCTGTGGGCTCTGAGCCCGGGCTTTCCCACTCTTCTCCGAAGCTTGGGCTTCCTGATAGCTTGGAGTCTCCAGGTAGCATCCCAGGAGTGAGTGTTTGGAGACTCAGCTCCAACGGGGAGTACCTGGACAGCTTTTGCTTGCTTCTGCCTGCTAATGTCCCACTAACCAAAGCAAGCAGCCTGGACTGTCCCAGGTCAGTGCTGGAAGGGACCCCAGGAAGGTGCAATTCTGGAGGCACAAGTCACCGGGCCCCCAATGCGCTGGTCTACAGCAGGCTCCGTGGGTGAGTTGAAGAGTGGCTACTGTGACTATTGTCCATGTCACGCCAGGCCTGGATGGATGCTCACCGAGGTGCCTCCCTCCAGATCCTGTGATTCAGGAGGATGAATGATTCTCCCAGGGCCGCCCAGGGAGGTGGGGGTAGAACCAGATAAATCACGGAACTCACATAAGCAGTACTATTGATAAAACAATCAGTAACTGAGGACCGACAGAAACATAAAACATTGTACTGTACATCAGAGCATTTGTTAAGAGTGTTAAGTGCAGCAGGCCACCCAGGGGGCAAGCTGACCTGGCCGCTTGGCTGCAGACAGTGGAGAGTTGCGAGAAAGGGCAGAGGGGCCCAGGGCAGCAGGGGTGAAAGTCACACAGACCCTAAGCCCTTCCCATGACAGTGGGAGGCCCTATTGGAGGGGCTGTGTTTTCAAATCAAGAGTAAAGGTAATGTTTTCAAATGGAAGTTCAGAGAGGTCAAGTCATTTGCATAAGGCTACACAGCTAGGACCATGGGGAAGCTGAAACTTGAACCAGGCCTGCTGGTGGTACACCCTAGGGTGTATTTTCAGGCTACACTGCCTCTGTTTTCAATAGCGCAGCAGCCCTTCCCTGGGCGGCTGGGTTGGAGCAGAACTGGTGGTCAGGCCGGTGGATCTCCAAGTCAGGGAACCTTATGTCTTTTTCCTTTTTTTTGGTCTTTTTGAGACAGGTTTCATTATGCAGTTCAGGCTGATCTTGAACTCACCTTGTAGCTGAGCCTGGCCTTGAACTCACAATGATCCTCCTGCCTCAGCCTCCTGAGTGCTGGGATTATAGGTATGCGCCACCACCCAAGGCAGCAAACCTCATTTCTTTGTATTCTTGATCCCAAAGCCCTGTTGACAGGCAGCCAGGTGGGTGGGATAAGGTCAAAATTTGAACTGGGGTAAACAGGAGGTTGAAGCCCAGAGAGGTCCTTTATTGGCTATATGACTTTGGGCAAAAGCCTCAGTTTCCCCACAGAGCTCTAAGGATGAGGTGAGAGGAAAGGGGTGGTGGGTGCCTGGCAGGCCCTCTTCCACGTTCACTGGTGTCCCGCACTGGGGCACTGCAATCCTATGTAGCAGTAGCAGACGGGCCAGGGTGACAGATGACCTGCCAGCACCTTCCAGGTCAGACAGCACCCTCCCTCTGGCCCAGTGATGCGGTGTAGCTCCGTCCGCCTCCTCTAACCCACCAGCTCCTTCGGTACCAGTAGAAGATCAAGAAAAAACTGGAGCAAAACGAATCGTTGGCCAGCGGCCTCAGCTGTTGATTTATTTCTAGGAAGGGCCTGCGTCCCCTGGATCGGCGACCTCTATTAATGTTGACGTGTTCAAAGCCACATATTCCGGTGCAGTGTGCCTCTCCTGTCCCTTTAAAGCACCCGCTGTTAAGTTTCAAAGACCCTCGCTGAGAGCCAGGAGTGCCCGGGAGCGCGATTCCTGGAGGAGGAATCTTCCATCAAACGTGCGTGATAAATGGGGTCTGTACGCGGCTGTAGACACTCGGCTTGGACCGGGCCCAGCGTGGGGGACTTCACTCGCTGCCGCTGGGATGAAAGGCACTGCATCCCAAGCAGGATGCTTGAACAAACAGCCGCCCAGGCTTTGCAGTGGGCTCCTTGGCCTGGCCAGAGCTGGGGGTGCTTGAGCTGGGCCGGTTTCTTCTTAGGACACAGAACTGCCAGGTATGGAGGCCTCGGTGTGCCCAAGACCATGCCGGGTGCTTTGCATAGCTGCTTTTTTTGCAGCCAGGTGGGGCTTGCTAGTCCCATTCTGTGGAAGATTTTGAGGTCCAGAGGGTTTGGGGACCTGGCCTGAGGCCTCGCAGTCCCATGGGCCAGTAAGCTTTAGCCAGGAATTTGACTCCTTGAATTGTTCTTTGCTCTCCTAGAATATTCCTACTCCTTGAGCCCTTAAAAGCAAGCAGGACCAAACATGGCATTTGGTGGCTGGGAAACTGAGGCCTGGAGGGGCAGGCAACTTGCTCAGGGCTGGACAGCGAATTGAATGGAGAGATTTTCCGGGGATGGACAGAGAATGCCTCACCTGGCCCAGGATTGATGTTTGCCACGCTTGGCTAACTTTCCTCCTCTCCTCGTAGTCCAGGAAGGAGGGGATGGAGACCCCAGCAGGGGCAGCAAGAGGCCGCCTGAAATCCCCCTGTCCTCCCTGGTCCCTTTACCTCTGACCACAAGGCTGGGGCTATGGTCAGGTCCGGCGGTTCTGTTTTGCTCTGCAGCTTTCAGAGGTCAGGCAGCTCTCTTGGGAGCACACCGGGTAGGTTGGTGCCTCCCAGGAACCTGACCACACCTTCTATTCCATCTCCCCAAACTCAGAAAGTCAGCCTGGACGTGACCTTGAGCAGTTTTCAGGACATGCCAGGCCCTTCCCTGCCCTGCCTCACAAAGTCCTCCCTCTTTTTATTTAATTTGATTTTTTTTTTTTTTTTTTTTGAGACAGGGACTTGAACTTGAGATCCTCCTGCCTCAGCCTCCCAAGTGCCAAGATTATGTGTGTACCACCATACCCGGCATAAGTCGTGTTTCCTCTTTAGGGCTCAGTGTCCTGACTGTCTCCTCCAGGAAGCCCTCCTGCCCTTAACCCAGGGCTTGTAACTTCCTCTGGGCCCCTGCAGCCCCTGGGCTTGCTTCTTTCCATTCTCTGTCTGCTTCCTAGCTGGCCTGGAGCCCTTGAGGTAGGAGAGCCTTGAGGAGCTCGTCTCCTGTCCCACCTGTTCTGAGTCCGCATGAGGAGCGGCCTGTGGGGCTGGGGTCAGGGCAGGGTCCTCGGGGCCTCTGTTCTTCACCCCTCTCACACTCTAATCAATCCTGCTCCCTGGGTGCCTGAGGATTGATATTCTTCCCGGGCTGGCCGAGGGCTGGATCGATTCCGTCTTAAAGGCACAGCCTCTCTTTGGGGCATCCTGTGGAGGTGGCTATCAACTACCAGGTGTTCTTATTCACAGAGCACAGGCAGCGGCAGGCACTGAGCTGGGTGCCTGGGTGAGCAGGGGGTCGTCCAGTGTGACCCCCTGATAACTGTTGGAGACCAGGCAGCAGGATCTCTTTTCCGAGGCGGACCCAGGACTCAGGATGGTGTGGTAATTTGCCCAAGGCCGCACAGCCCCGGAGGGACAGAACTGGGACGGGAGCCCTCTTTATCTGATGCTGAGGTCCGTGTGCATCACAGGGAACTTACTCTCCAGGAGGTGGGGGGCAACCCTGAAGCTCTCCCGGCCCCTGCTGCGTTGCTGGGGCCTCAATTCCAGGCCTCCTTCTGGGTAGCGCCCCGCCCCCCTTGCTTTGATTGCAATTAGGGAGGAGAACCACTGCACAGCACCGGGGATTATTAAGCTTCTCTGGCTGCAGCTGACTCTGGGGCCTCTGCTACCCCGGCCCAGGGCAGGGACCTCTTGCTCAGGTGGCTGACAGTGCTTGGGGCTTCCTTCTTAGACATGTGTGACAGTGATCTCACCTGCAGGCTGTCCCTTCCCCACCCCAGCTGCTGCTGCTGGTGGTGCCCAGCTGTGTATGGCATGATACGGAGGGCAGGGAAGCAGGACTAGCTCTGTTTTCTGTGCCTGACTCGTCACATGACCTTGGGTAAGTTACTGCACCACTCCAGGACTCAGTTTCTCCCTCTGTGAAAAGGTCACATTGCCTTTGCTGAAGGAAGGTAGAGCGCTGGATCAGGTGCAATGGATTCGACTGAAAGGAGCTCAGAAACTCCGTAGTCTCCTTTCGTCCTTTTAAAGATTCGGTCACTGAAGCCCAGAGAGGGAGAGCTTCCAGAAGCGCACAGCATTTGGGATGGAGCCAGCATCAGAAGTTTCCAGCACGCAGGGCCGGAGCCCAAGGGGTGATGTCTGGTGGCCCTCCTTCTTGCTGAGACCCCCTGGGCACTGTTCCTGGCAGGCTGTAAACCACATCCGGGCTGCAGGCTCCCCAGCTCTGTCTCTGAGGGGTCCAGCCACCTAGAAACTGCGCCCTTCTACCAAGACTGTGTCCAGTGCCCGGCCTGGGGCGGGTGCCCACATCCAGGCCGACTGCACATCCCCCTGGTGGCTATCCCCTCGGGGGACAAGGGAGTGTGTGCTCTGGAGGCTGCAGACCCTCCACTGCCTGCTCTCCAAGTCTCATGGCATAAGGAGAAACCACTGGGTAGAAACAGGTTCCCCTCCCAAATGGAGTGGGGAAGCCAGGAGCTATCCCACAGGAAGCAGAGAAAAGTATCCTGGGAATGAGTGAAGCCCTGATATCGAAGAGGAACTGGGACCTCTCCTGGGAGATTCCTGCTGGTTTCCAGATGCTGATATTGGATTATGGATTATCGACACCCAGAGTGGATGCCCAGCAATACTGGTGTTTAGGGAGCATTGGCAGCCCCATCCCTGTGATTGCAGGAGTGTTAACTGTCCTAGAATTCTGCTATTCAGAAAGGATGCAGGCTCCATTTTTGGCTGATCCTTGCGTATTGCCCCGCCCCCCTGGGGCATTGAAACCAGGCCCCCAGGCCCTTAGCAGCTCCCTTCCTGTGTGCTCCCTTCTGGTCGTGTCTGCCTCAGCTTGATCCTCTCTGGAGTCCTTGGGAGAAACACTTTTGGAGCTGGCCTCACACTTGAGCAGCATCACTGACCCCCGCAGGGCTTCTCACCCCAGAGGCGCCAATTCAGCAGGTCTGGGGGGGCGGGGCCAGAGTCCTCACAGGCAGGTTCCACACTTGGATGAGTCAGGAGCCCGGGCTGGGTGGCGACTCTGGTTCATTGTCTGACACACCAATTCCGTGAACATTCATCGGCTGTCTATGGCACTTCAGGCACTAGGATGGAGAGAGAAATCAATCACAGTCCATACCCTCAGGAACCAACGTTTAAGGTGCCGTCCATCTGCTGTTTCATTCATTCATTCATTCATTCATTCATTCATTCGTTCATTCATTCATTCATTCATCATCCATTCATTTTTCTACTCACTTATTCAACATTATAGTGACCACCTACAAAGTCAGGCACAGAGCCAGACCTATAGGGATATAGGAGGACACCTGAGGTGATCTCTGCCCTCAGAATCACCACTGGTGGGGAAGACAGACAGACACACAGACAATTAGGGAGCTCTCAGCAGAGTCCAAATCTGAGCAGCCACATGGCTGATTCCTTTCTTCCTCCTTCTCTTCCTTTTCCGCTTCCTCCCTTCTTTCCCTTTTTATTCTCCCCATCCTGACTTCTTTTGGTACTAGAGATTAAAGTCATGGTCTTTACACTTAGTTACATCCCTATCTCTTTTTAAATTTTTTTAAAGCCCGAGACAGGGTTTCACTAAGTCACTAAGTTCCCCGGGCTGTGCTCAGACTTGCCATCCTCCTGCCTCAGCCTCCCAGAGTGCTAGGATTACAGGTGTGCTACCATGCCCAGCTGCCAGGCCTCTTCTTGGGCAAGTTCGGTGCTGAGCCGGGTTGGGACAGTCACACAGTCCTCTCTCAGGCCTGGCTCTTGGGACAGGAAGGAATCTGTGGAGCTGGCTGGCTACTGGGTCTCCCCAAGCTGAGAATGGACCAGGGGCTGTACAATGCCCTCCTCAGTACCCTGATGATGTTGTGCATAAGAATCTGAGCTGTCTGCCGTGGGGAAGGGGAAGAAATCCATTTCCCAACTAGGAAATTATTGAATATTTAGGAGCCGGAGCAGATCATTTAGAGGGGAAATGAATTTCTCCGGCTTCCTCTGGCTGAGATAAATCAGCCCAGATGCTCCTGTATTTTCATTTACCCCCACCGGCTGATGGGTGTTTATGCAGTGCAAAAGTCATCGCTCTCGCAGAAGTGGCGGCAATCGCTTCTTCAGCCATCAGCTCCCCCTTAACACTGGCATGCTGGACTCGGTGGCCTCGGGAGCGGAGGACCAGGCTGGCTGTCCAGGGGACGTTCAGAGTGTCCCCGCCCTCTGATGGCTGAGGTCTGTGGCTTGCTGTGGCACTGAGAATGTTCTGGGCCTTAGCTAGGGACAGAGGGGAGACCTAAGAAAGTGGCCCAGGGTCTGAGCCCTGATGCAGGAGGGTGAGGGGCGCTGGGCTCTAAGTTGGACTAGAGGGTGATTGTGGTATTGCTCTGCTGGACGGATTCAGATGGACTCGATGACCCCGAGTCCTTCCTGCCGGGACTCTGAGACGCCGGATTGAATTCCCAGCCTATAAAGGCACTAAAGAGTCTCCCCTGGCCCCTGGCACCAGATAATGTTTCCTCCAAGACTTAAGCTTTTCAGGGCAGGGCTAGGCAAGCTTTTCCCGTAAGGGGCCAAATAGTAAATATGCTCTGCCTTCTGGGCTGTATGATTTCTGCCACTGACTCCACCTGACCCTCAGCGTGGTTCCCGGCTCCCTGGCCACCCTCTCCTGGAGGCTGAGGACTCTTTAGCGGCTTAAAAAAAAAAAAGAATCACCAAAAAAAAAAAAAAAAAAAAAAAAAAGGGGCTGGGAATTTAGCTCAGCGGCAAAAAGCGCCTGCCTGGCAAGCGCAAGGTCGTGAGTTCGGTTCCCGGTACCGGAGAAAAACCAAAAAAAAAAAAAAAGAATCTGTGTTTCTGGCTCTTGTCTGGTTTTCAACCAACTCTATTTCCTTTCCTCGATTAGAAAAATAATGTTTGCTTGCAGCAAAATAATAAAAAAAGAAAATAATCCAGGAGGATAGAACGTGAAGGTCGTTGGTAACCTTCTCCCGTCTCAAAGTTCACCGTTTAACATCTGTGTATATTTTCGTCCTAGCGCGGTGTTCTTTCTAAAGGCCATCTTGTGCAGACCGTATTTACTGAGGCTGCTGTAGTTTGAGTTCCAGGTTGACTCTGGTTTAAAGGCAGTTTGGGAGACAGCACTGGGAAATGGGGCCCAGAGGGGTGGGAAATGGAGGAAGCAGACTTTTCTTCCTTGGAGGGGAGCATTTGTTCCAAGAGCTGCCGGAGCCTTTGGGTGGAGGAGCCCAAGGGGCTCTCCCAGCTTGGAGCTTAGGACAAGGAGCATCTGTTCCCTTTGGAGGAGAAAGGGCTTTTTCAGACATCCTGAAAAAGTGGTGGGAGATGCTATTTGCCCCCTCCCTGCTCCACCTGGATCAAAAACATACCACAGCCAGGCCCTGAGTGAAGAACCGAGATCCCAAAGCGCTTGTGTTCTTCAGCCTTGGTTCCACAGAGGAGGACACCTCTGTTCCAACAGTGACGGGATGGAGGGGCAGAGCAGAGGACAGGAAGGCCACCTAGCAGCTGTCCATCTCCCCATGGAGACGGAGAGGAGAGGACAATGGACTGGGAAGCATCGTGCCCACCTAGGCTGGACAGCTGTCCGAGGTTCCTGCTGCAGCTGTCACTTCCTCACCATAGGCAAGGTTTGTTTCATCTGACCTCAGTTTCCTCCCCTATAAAGTGGGTATGATGTCAATAGCCCAAGGATGACATGAGATTGCTCCACTGTGAAAACCATGAGAATCAGTTTTCACTCTTTTTTTTTTTTTTTGTCATTTTGAGAGAGAGTTTCACTATGCAGTTCAGGCTGGTCTTGAACTCAGTTTGTAGCCCAGGCTGACCTTGAACTTACAGCAATCCTCCTGCCTCAGCCTCCTGAGTGCAGGGATTACAGGCATGCTCTACCACGCCCGGCCAGTTTTCACTCCATGGATAACATATAGTTAGAGTCATCGGCGTAATCTTGTACTAAATCTCAGGCTGATAGGAGGCGCTGGAGAAAACGCTTTTTCTTTCTCTATCTAGAATCTTAAGATACTTTTTCTCTCTTCTCTTTCTCCTCCTCCTCCTCCTCCTCCTCCTCCCCCCCTCCTCCTCTTCTTCCTCCTCCTCCTCCTTCTTCTTCTTCTTCCTCTTCTTCTTCCTCTTCCTCTTCCTCTTCTCCTCCTCCCCCTCCCCCTCCTCCTTCTGGTCCTCCTCCTCCTCCTCCTCCTCCTCCTCCTCCTTTTTCTTCCTTTCAGTACTGGGATTGAACCCAAGGCCTTTGTATTGAGCTACATCCCAGCCCTTTTTATTTTGAGATAGTGTCTAATTGCCCAGGCTTGGCTGGAACTTTCGATCCTCCTGCCTCAGTCTCCCAAAGTGCTGGAATATGATAAAATGGAACACTGAGCTCCTTGATCAGGAAGCTTGACTGGCTTCTTTGATGCCTTTACTCTTGATGCCCAGCCTGGGCCTGGCACCTGGTTGGTGGCAGAAGCAGCTGTGGAAGAATGAGTATGCTGCAGGACGCTCGCAGAAGAGCTTTCTCCCATGCAGAGTTGGAGGTGGAGAAAGAAAGCTGTGATCCGCGCCCAGCGCCCCCTTCCCTCTGGCCTCTGGCTGAGTTCTGTTTTTTTCCTTTCCTTCCCCAGCCCCTCTGAGAGCTGATGGCCCCAGTTCTCTGCACCACCATGTTATGCCACAGATTAATTTCAGGTTGGCCAGTTCCAATTTGGTTCTCAAGTTAAGAAACAAGGAGGTGTAATTAAAAAGCAATACCAACAATGGCACAGACATTCAGCCATCGCAGTTGATTCTTCCCAGGCGCTGGTGATGGGAAAGCTGGTGCAGCCGTGCGTGGCTCTGGAAGGAGCCTCAGGCCGGGCGCAGGCAGTCAGTCCTGTCTCCTGGTGTGCCTGTGTCCCAGGAGGGACACCGAGGCTGGGTGCACCCCCACTCCACGTGACCCACTGCAGTCCCCGGCCCTGGTCCCCCCTCCCGCAGGGAGGCCCCCCCACCTGCCCTGCTGGGCCCCTCAAGAGCACACAGCCAACAGGGTGAGCTGCCTGGAGGGGTCTTCCGGGGTGTAGACTCCCAACAGCCACTGGTTACGACCACTAGTGAGTACCTACTATGTGCCCACATTTCCTTTTTTTTTGTAGGGACCCTCACATCTCCCTTTTATAGATGAGGAAACCGAAGCACAAAGAGGCGGACAATTTTGCCTAAGGTTAACAGCTGCAAAGGGGTTAACTGTGCTAAGATACCATATCGCACACAGCCAGGAATACAAGAAAACAAAGGTACAGGGTTTGACAGCTGACTGGCTGGCTGGCTCGCTGGCTGGACAGAAAGCCAAATTGAGAGGCCAGGGAAAAATAGGTAATAAAGTGAGGCTGTAGTCTTCACTTTGATAGATGACTTGCAAGCAGGTTGGCTGGCCCTAAGAGCAGCTCGCTGTGTGACTCTGGTGATGCACAGAACCTCTCTGAGCCAGTGACACCATCTGCTAAACGAGGGCTTGGATGTTACAGTCTCTAATCTCCTGCTGGGTTCCAGCGTCCTCTGATTTTCTAATTCTCTGCCTTGCACAGTTGTGAGATGCCCATTTATCCTGGAGAGCAGAGGTGGTCGTGTGGGTGGTGCTGGATGAAATTTTAATTCTGACTTGCAGCAATTTCCCAAGAGCAGCAATTACAAGCAGGAAGCTGGGAGTTAGACGCAGGTATCTTTTGTGGGTGCCCATAAATATTATTCTTGTCTTAATTAGCAGCCAGCACTTAACAATTGGGTGATTTTTCAACTTCCCTTGGATCTCACTCCTAGCACAGCATTGTGGAGCACAAGCTTCACCTCTAGCCTCTCTCCGGTTCAAGTCCCAGTGCTGCCTTTTTTATCTGTGAGTCTTTGCTGGAAGCTACTTCATGCCTCAGTTTCCTGAGGATGGTACAGCCTGCTTCATAGGATTAAATGAATTCATCCACACCACCTCTAGATTAGTGCTTGGAATACAGCAAAGGTCATGTGAATGCTGGCTTTTATTTCTATTCTTTTCTGCCCATGTGTATTAGTCAGCTCAGGCTGTGTAACACATCATCGATTCTGGACCTTAAATAATCAAGGGGGCTGACATTCAATATCAAGGTGCCGGCAGGCTTAGTGTTTCCTGAGCCTCTGTCCTTGAGTTCTTCATGTAGACTTTCTCTGTGTGGGCATCACTGGTGTCTCTTCCTCTTCTTATAAGGACACTACCCTGTGGATTAGGGCCCACCTTGTGACCTCACTTAATTTTAAGCACCTCCTTCTGGGCCCCTATTTACAAAGACGATCCTATTGCAGGTTAGTCCCTAACCCTGGGTGGCAGTCATGGGCCTGAGCCTGAGTGGCTCCTGCTCACTTAGAACAGGATATTTTATTCTGTAACAGTCCCCACTAGAGTGACCACAGCCTGTGCAGCTGGCTAGGGACTAAAGAGCTTCCTGGGACATGAGACCTTTAATTTTGAAACTGGCACACCTGGACAGGTGGTTGATCGCTCTCACCCCAGCCGCAGCCTCCTTTTTCATTGGTTGTTCTCCGCTTGGCCCCTGAGTTTTGCCCCTGACACGGGGTGACACACGGACACAGGGAGGCTGGTGGGGGAGGGAAGACTTGGACTTCGGTGCTGCAAGGTCCCAGCCAAGGAGGGAGGAGAATATGCGCCACTAGGGACTCCGCTGGAGCCCGGGCTTGCGAGGGTTAAAGCCACCTCAAGGCAGTGCATCCAGCCAGCCAGAGGAGGGAAGCAGCCACAGCATTATCATGATTAATGTTATTTCAAAGGCTTAATTTCACCCCCTCTTCCAGAAATGTTTTGCGGGCGGTGGTGCCGAGTGCTGCCTCTCGACGCTGAGTGTCCTTTCCCTGGAGTAATTTGGAGCAAGGTCACTGGCTCTCGCCTCTGATCTTCCACCAACACAGCCCCGGAAGCAGCGGGAGGCTGCTGGGTGGAGAAGGTCAATGGAGCCTGTGTCATCCTGGGGGGCTGCACCCTCACCCCTCCTTGGGCAGGCAGAGGGAGGCCCCAGCCCCAGCAGGCAGCGTGGGGGGTTGGGGAGCATGCACACTTTTCCTCCAGCTCTGCCCCTTATTGTCTGGGAAACTTCCTTAGGGGTCGGTTTCCCATCTGCAGAGTGGGGACAGGGTGGTGATCCCCCTCCCAGTGGTCCTGAGCAACTCTGTGCCCACAGCAATCACCCAGGGGGCCGTGGGGGGGAGAGATGGCACTGATTACAATTCTAGCAAGTTCTCAAGTGACGCCCCAGTGGCTGCTCCATGGGCCACCTGTCGAAAGCAAAGACTGCGGCGACGAAATACAATGCTAGCTCTTGGTGTCATAGGAAGTACCCAAAAGTGCATGTCCCTTACTATCAGCATCATTGGTACCTGATATGGTTTAGGTTCAGAATGTACCGAAAATCTCCTGTGTTCAGAGGTGGGGCCTTAGGGAGGTGCTATACGCACTAGTGGATTGATCCATGAATGAGTTCATGGCTAAACGTGCTGTTGGGGGAGGTAGGAAAGGCGTGACGCTGCGGTGTACCTTTGGAGGGCTGTCTCGCTTCCCAGCTCCTCCATTCTGGCTCCACTTCCCTGGTACCATGAACTGAGCAGCTTTCATCCACCAGGCCCCTTCACCGTGCTGTCTTTTCCTTGGAGCCAGCTGCCCATGGGCTGAATCCCTCCAACCCATCAGCCAAAATGAAGCTCTCCTTTAAGTTGTGAATACCAGGTGTTTTGTCCTAGTAACGGGAAATATGACGAATACAGCATCATCACTTCATCGTCATCATTGTCATCATCTTCATCACGATGTTCTTCGTCATCGGGTCTTTTCCTCCCTTCCTCCTACTCAGCGGAAGAGGTAAGAGGGGTCAGAGACAGTTAGAGACTTGCTCCAGAGGAGGAGGACCAATCAGGGCCCAGGTCTGCTAAGTGAAGGGAGGCAGGACTTGTGGCTGGAGGCCCGGAGACAGACAGTCTGGTCCCAGGGCTCGACCTGACTTGCTAATTCTTAGAACCTTCTAAATGGAGAAGTTCTCCCACTCCTTAAAAATTGTGCAGTCTACTTCCTTCCTCTAACATTTGGGGAAACTGAGCCCAGATGGGGAGAAGACATACACCTAAGGGTATAGATGTTGGAGCCAGACAATTCTGCTTTCAAATCTCTCCCCTATCACTTGCTGGTTGTATGACTTGGGCCTTGGGCAAGTCACTTCATCGCTTGGAGTCTCTGTTTCTCCATCTGTAAAATGGGCTTCTGGATGGTCCCCAGGGACTGTTCTCTCCTGGTATTCACAGCTTGGTCACTCTCCTCTCACATGGTCCCAGGCTTGGTTTAGGTAACCAGCAGGCTAAGGCAGGGCTGTCTCTTCTGAGGCCAGAAGGCTGGGTCATAAAAGATGCCGAAGCTTCTGTCTGTGTTCTTTGTCTCTTTGGCCACTCCTGCTGGAAGAACGGAGCCGCCACACCCTAAGACCGCTCGGGAAGCCCCTCAGGAGAGGTCCCAATGAAAACAGTCAGATAGGAACTGTGCCTGCCAGTCACCATGTGGATGAAGTTGGAAGCGCATTCTCCAGTCTCCGTTACGCCCTGGCCAGCAGGCTGTAAACAGTGGGAGGCCTGCGCTACTCTCTGCTTCCCAACCTGCGCAAGCACCATGGGTTAGTAAGCGTTTGCTTTAAGGGTAAACAGCACACAGGGAGGTCTCTCTTATGGGCTTGCTGTGAGGACTGAATTCAGGTGAGCACAGAACAGGAAATAGCATGAAACGATGACAGCGTGAAACAATAATCACGTCCTCCTGTCCTCCACCCCCAGGAACACAGGCCGAGGTATGACAGGGTTGATGAGCTCCCAGCACCCAGTTCTAACCGTTTGTGCCACCTGGGCCTTCGTGACCTTGGTGGGCACCTGAAACTGCCACAAATGGAACAACAGGGTCAGAGGGTAGAGGGCAGAGGAGGCTGTGATGCTGGCAGTGACAGTCAGTGGGCCCTGGGACGGGGGTCGGCCACGGTGTGCTGGGGTGCAAGGCCAAGCACAGGGCCAGGTGTGTGTGTTCAGGTCACTCTGAGACCCGCCCGGCCCAGGATCTGCTGACGTGTGACTCGCTGCTTCTTTCTGGGCCTGCTGTCTGTGGAAGGCTGAGGTAAACCAAGGCAAGCAAGGGACGCTCAGTGAGCCGGGATGTTGGAGGCCAGGCACCTGGTGTCCCTGAGGCCACATGGGGAGATGCTCGGGACAACCCACTGGGATTTTTCCCCCTGGCCACATGGGCTCCTTTGAGACTCAGGACTCAGAGAGAGTCTACGTGCAGGTGAAGTCCTGGACCTCAAGCTCCAGTGCAGCAGGAGGTGCAGACTTTCTGGGCCTACCAGAGGTATTTTGGGGTTGTGGGCTGCTGAAATGACTGCCTGTTCTCAGGAGGCTGTCCCTGGCTTCCACCAAATTCTCATAGAGGCCAGGAAAGGGAGGTACAGAGAGGCTGAAGGACCTGCCCAGGTGGCACAGCAAGTTGTTACAGAGACAGGGCTAGAAGCCCTGCATCCTACTGCACACTCTTTTCTGGGATGGGTGCATGGTGTGTGGGGCTGGGGATGCCAGGTCAGGGGTCTTGTGTGCACGCACTCCCCTGCCCCAGCTGGAAGATCTTCACCCCTACCCCCGCCTGGACCAGACAGGCAGCCCCGTCCTCCCTGGTCTTCTCCGAAGGGGCATTTGCATAGGGTATAACGGGTGGGAAATTCTGGTGGAGCACAGTAGGCCAAGTTGGAGCTGGGAACCCACCTGGGCCCTTTGGTGTCAAGCAGGTTGGAAGTGGAGCTGGTGAGGGGACCCGGTGCAGGGGGATGCTCGGAGCGGCTTAACCACTGTCCCTTCTGGCCCTTCTCAGAGCTTGAATCCCAGGGGTGCCCCTCCCACCAGAGCCTGCCTCCCTACCCAGGAACATCTGGCTGATTTTTCCGTTGAATTCTGAGGTGCAATGAAGGGTGCCAGGGGCCTCAGGCATGGACTGCAGGACAGACATTCACCAGGAAAGGGGCCCGTGTGCATGTTCAGGGCTGCTCATGCTGGGGGCAGAGTGCGGCCCCGTATTCCCTGTGCTTTATGGCGCATCACACTGGAGATTGAACCCAGGGTCTTCACACTGAGCTACCTCCCCGGCTCTTAAAAAAACTTTTCTTCTTCTGAGACAAGGTCTGCTAAGTTGCCCAGGCTGGGCTCAACCTTGTGAGCCCCCTGCCTCAGTCTCCCAAAGTGCTGGGATTACAGGTGTGAGCACCCTCATGCCCAGGTTCATCTGGCTTGTAAGTGGCAGAGCTGAGATTTGAACCCAGTGTGTCCCTCCAAAGCCCGCCTTTCCCACAGATCTCCCTGTGCCGTGTCCAGGCACTGGGGACATGGGGGCGAGTGAGCCATGAGCCTGGCCCTCAAAGCACACCTCATCCAGTGAGTGTGTCAGCTGTCACCACTGTTACGGTTTGCACCTTGGATGTCCCCAAGGACAATGCACGGAAGGCGTGGCTCTCAGCCTTTGGTGCTGTTGGAAGTAGAGGAGGCTTAGGAGGTGGGGCCTCATGGGAGGATGTGAGGTCACCAGCAGTGATTTCTGGGAGGGACATTGAGACCCTGGCGCTTTTCTCCCTCTTGATTCCCAGTCACCAGGAGGTGAGCAGTTTCGCATACCACCTACTCCCTGCCTTGATGTTCTGCATCACAACCAACCCAGAAACCAAGAAGCCAAGAACCATGGACTAAAACCTCTGAAACCACGAGCCAAAATGGACTTTTCTTCCTTATAAGTTGATTAGCATAGGTATTTCATCACAGCCACGGAAAGCTGACATGGCCACTATGTTAATGCTATGTAAACACACAACCCTCAAATCTCAGTTGCTTACAACTGCAAGCAATTACCCTTCTGCTTCTGGTGGCAGGTTGGGTCTTTAATGTAGGCTTCACTTGTCTCTAGCTCATACGGGTTTGTGAGGTCTCCTCAGGGCTCATCTTGGAACTTGTACCCTATGGCACAGATTCTAAGGCAAGTCAAATGGTCAAGCCCCACATCATGGGGTGGGGAGAGGAACTCACATTTCTAGCACTGCAAAATCCCATAGCACAAGCGTGGATGCTGAATTGTACTAAAGAGGCAGGAAGAAGAGCCAGTGGTCCAGTGGTCCACAGTAGCAGGGATGCAAACTTGTGCCAATCACAATACCGCATTCCACCAAGCCTAAGAAGCCATGAAGTTCTATACCACCAAGGGAGAAAAGTGGCTGCCAACTAAAGTATGGCGCAATGCTTTCCTAGCTCAACATTTCTATTTAATTCCCATTGGAAGAAATGTTTAATACTAAGGAATGGGAGGGACAACAGTCGTGACAGGTTTGTCTAGGTTTGGTCTTGCCCAGGCAATGACAGCTGTGTCATGGTGGCCACTGTCCCAGGAGCTTGTGAGTTGCCATGGATGTGAGGCACGTCTTGACTTCAGGAAACTGGGGAAGCAGGTGCATCTTAGAACTGATGAAACCTGCGGCCCATGATGAGCGCTTGTCCCAGGCTGGGCCCAGGATTCAGGCTCTACGGGGAGTTCATTTGCGCCTCGTGACAAGCCAAGAGGAAAATGTCATTATCTCTGTCTCAAAGATGAGGCGAGTAAGACTCACAGCGGTCTTCTGTCTTGCTCAGTCAATAAGGAAAGAGCTGCAATTTGAAGCTAGTCTAACTCTAGAGATAAAGTGGTTCAGAACATGGGCCCCAAGACAAGTGTACCTCAGTTTCCTCATCTGTAAAATGGGGACGACAGCAGTAACTACCACATAAACTGTTGTGACTATTGGAGTTTTAGAAACAGTGTCAGGCATAGAACATTCAAGACATACTGTTTGCTTCAGTGGTACTAGAAGCCTTTTGTCTTTCTGAAGCTAACACTGGTGAAATAAAACTGGGAATAGACTGAGAGCAAAAGGTTATGGGAATCCAGAAAAGCAGATCAGTGATGCAGGGATTTGTCCAAATTTGATGTAAGAAAAGCAAAAAGAGTGATTTTTTTTTTTTTTGTCTTTTTGAGACAGGGTCTCCCTATGCAGTTCAGGCTGGCCTTGAGCTCTCTTTGTAGCCAGGCCAGTCTCAAACTCACAACGATCCTCCTGCCTCAGCCTCCCGAGTGCTAGGATTACAGGCATGCATTACCATTTCCAGCTTTTTTTAATTTTTTTGGGACAGGGTCTCACTCTGTAGTTCAGGCTGGCCTTAAATTCACTACATAGTCCAGGCTAGCCTCGAACTCATGGCAATCCTCCTGCCTCAGTCTCCTGAGTGCTGTGATTACAGCTGTGTGCCACCATGCCTGGCAAGAGTAAGTGACTTATATGTGCTTTTATTTACTCAAAATATCTGTTTATCGACTGTGTAGCTAGCACACAGTGATTCTATTTGAAATTTCAAAAATTGAGCTGGGCATGGTTGCACACGCCTGAAATCTAAGCACTCTGGGAGGCAGTCTGGAGGATCTTAAATTTAAACCCAGCCTAGAAAACGCAATTTAGGAGACTCTCACTCAAAATAAAAAAAGAAAAAAGGGCTGGGGATGTAGCTCAGGGTGAAGGTAAGGCTCTGAGTTTAATCCCTAGGACCCCACCCCACCAAAAAATTCCAAAACATGAGGGGGGCTAATTTTGAAATACTGAAGTGAGATTTATCTACAATGAAACACACAGATCTTAAGGATTTAGCCACAGGAATCTTCACAAATGTGTATACCTGCACACACCGCTGTGCCTACACTCGAGAGTTCTTTTGCTTCATTCAGATAGAAATCACGAACGGGCAAAGTGCAGCTGTGCTGGTGGCCCTGACCACGGTGGGCAGCGCTGGAAGCTCTCGGTGGAGGTCAGCTGCTGGCGTCTGTCCACTGTTGGATGCTGGCTTGTGCCGGAAGCCCCTGGGAGATGCTGGAAGCCCCTGGGAGATCTCTGGATCTCTTCAGTGATAGTGTTTACTGCGCTTTCTTTTAAAACTGTTGTTCTGTCTACACTTCTCCTGAGTTGATTTACAGACCTTCTCAAGCCCTCACTCCCTGAGAAATCAATCAGGAGCAGGTTTAAGGGACCACAGGACCTACCAGAGCCGGGTTTTCACAGGCCTCTGCACAACAGGGTGTGAAGATGGCAAGGTCAGTATACCCGAGGAAGCCCACCTCGACCAACCCAAAAAGAGCAACAGGAGTGTTTTTTTTTTTAGGCGAAGTCTCGTTGTGTGGTTCAGGGTGGCCTTGAGATTATTATGTAGCCCAGGCTGGCCTCGAACTGATAGCAATCCTGTGTTACCCTCCCCACTTCTGCGATTATACACACGAGCCAGCAGCCCAGCTTGAAGAGTGGTCTTTATACAGCAGCTGCAAGCCTATGCTCGGTCTAAAGGCAGGCCTGTGATTGGTTCAAATTCAGGCCTGTTCAGTGGTCCAATAGAGGCCTGTGATTGGTTCAAACTGTGCGGGTGTGGGAGGAGTCTGCATCTAGGCTGGCTGGATCTTTCATGGCGGCGACTCGGTGAGAAGGCGGGACCAGGGAGCTATTTGATTGACAGCTGTTGTTTGTCTATGAAAAGTGTTAGGGCCAAAACCAGGGAGCTAATTCAACCTAGGTAATTGGGGTTTGGGCAGGCAGGGGATCTTAATAATAGGCCTGAAGCACTCCCTCCCTGATCTTAGCCCCCTTAGGGTGGTCTGACCCCATCCTCTCAAAGAGGCGGCAGCAGCAGTGTCCGAATGGTAGCGGGGGTGGGGGTGCTGGGCTTTGGGGGGAGGGGCCCCACAGCCTACAGCAGAGCAGTACTTCTGTCCAAGTGGCCCAGAGGAGAACGGTTGCTAAATAACACGGTGGACACCAGGCAAGATGGCTCAGTCCTTGCGGGGAGGGGTGGGGAAGGGACACGAGGGGGAGGGCCGTGACAGCTGCTGGAAAACCCATGCCAGCTCCAGCCTCTATGGGAAGGAGGCGAGTTGGGGCTTCTCTATCTCTCTCTCTCTTTTTTTTTTTTTGGTTTTTGGCTTTTTTTCCCCCGGTACCAGGAATCGAACTCACGACCTTGCGCTTGCCAGGCAGGTGCTGTGCCGCTGAGCTAAATCCCCAGCCCCAGGGGCTTCTCTATCTCACCGCCACCACTCCAATCAAAATAGAGACTATTTCCATCGCCCTGAAAACCCTCCTGTGCCCCTTTCCCGTACAGCGCCCCCCACCCCGCTCACTAGATGTCTGTTTCTGACTTCTGCCGCGGCCGACACTTTTCCTGTTCTTGGACTTCATCTGAAGGGAAAGTTTGCAGGTGGTGCCGTTGTGCTTGCTTCTCTCCCTCAGCATCGTCTCTGTAAGGCGAATCCACCTTGTCTCATGGATCAGGAGTTCCTTCTTTCTCACTGCGGACATTTCACTGGTGAAGGCTCCAGATCCGTCTGCCCTTTTTGCCTGCCTGGTGAAAATGGAGCTGGGCCCTTTAAATTTCTGCCTAACTGGCCTGGCCGCTAGAGGGCGTCAGGGCTCTGGGGGCGGGGCGAGGATGCTTCCAGACTGCTGGAGCTGGGGCGAGGCGCAAGGCACGTGGGGCTCCGAGGTGCTCGCTGGAGTTCCTTCGCGGGGGGAGCCTTCTGGAGAGGAGTTTGTGGGACCCGAGATTTCCAGTAAGTGCGATAGGTTGGCTTTCTAGCAAGTTCCGCTAGATTCAAATATTTTGTTCGATTTTCATGCAGGAAGTGCGAGCCCGGCCCCCTTCAGCGGAGCCCAGGGATGTGGGGTGTACTTCTGGGGGCGCTCGCTCTCAGTGGCTCTTCCCTGGGGCTTTATTTCAGCCGTGGGGGAAGAGGACTCTTCCTAAGGGGCGTATCCTAGCTCCGGGACGCGCGCCTTCCGGGTGGTCCGTCCTGAGCTAGGGGATCCCTTTGAGCTTTGCATTTTAGGCCTAGGGTGAAGGCCTCTGACCCAGCCCTCTGTGGGGCGCCCCCTTGGGGGACATCAAACTCAGCCCATGTGGGGGCTCCCCCTTGGGGTGTCCATCGGCTCTGAGAGGGGGCTGAATCTCAGCCTCTTGCGTGGGTTTCTTCCGAGCGCCACCTCTGGCCGCGGGTTTGTGTGTGTGTGTGTGGGCGCTCTTCCTTGTGAGCTCTGCCTCAGCCCTTGGGGGTTCTTTTTGGGGTCCTGGCCTAGCCCTTGAGTGGGGGCTTTTCCTAGGGAGCTCTACCTCAGCTCTGGGGCTTCTTCCTTGGAGATTCTTTGGTTGGGGGTTACTTATCTTTGGGGACTCTACCAAAGCCCTCAGGGACCCTTTCTCGGGGACCAACTTTGATCTGGGGGTGCCCCTTGAGCACTCACCGTAGCCCTGCCCGGGGGAACTCAGGCTCTGTCCCAGCCCTGGATGGGGTGTTCCTAGGAGTCTCGGCCTCAGCTCTGCAGGGCCTGCTGCTCCTGATCATTGCTCTCTATTCCTTGGTAGCTAAAGCCGTATTAATTCAGTTGCCTCTTCTAGGTTACTGATCCTTCAGAGGACACTGCCCCTGTTGAAGTCGCTGTGTGGTTTCCTTTTCTTGATTGTTTTTTTTTTTTTTTTTTTTTTCCTTCCGGTACCAGGAATCGAACTTACAACCTTGTGCTTGCCAGGCAGGCACTTTGCCGCTGAGCTAAATCCCCAGGCCCTCCTTTCCTTGATTGGACACACGCTGATACAGAATTGGTGTCGAGGTAGTACCAGGGGTCAGACCCAAGGGTGGCATGCGGGGACGGGTTTTCTGTTGACGTTGGGCTTGAGTGTGGTGTCTGGTTCCTTAACAATGGAATGGGGCGCTAGTACCCCAGACAGGCAGTGGCCTTGCAGTTACACTGACCCCACGGCTGATGAGGTGGCCCTAGACTAATCTGCCGCAATGATGATGGTAGGGATGGGCCTCGGGGGTGAGGTGGATTCTTCAGAGGGCTCTTGAGCACTTCCGGAGAGCAAGCGACAAGCCCGGGTCCTTCACTCTGTCCTCAAGTCATGCCTCGAGGCTCTGGGGCTCCTGGCGTGGTCCTTACGGAAACTTCTGTCTTGCAGCCACTGAGCTGGCATTGCTGAAATGCACAGAATTTAATTGTGCTGGTTGCTAAATTACAATGACAGTCAAATTCTTATCTTGACAAGTTTCTTGTGTGAAAAGTAGGACACTGAAGGGGAAAGAACAGGGTCCCGGTGCGTAGAATGGGGACATCTGTTGGATGCAGATAAGACTGACAATCTGAAGCTCCGTGTTGCCCTGAACATCCCTTCTCAGTGGACCGGCCTTGGCCTCCAGGGCCTGAGCAGGCTCCCTTCCTCTGTTAAGACCCTGTGCTCAAGCCAGGAGTGATGGTGGGCCCCTGTCATCCCAGCACTCTGGGAGGCTGAGGCAGGGGGACGGCAAGTTGGAGTGCATACTGAGCAACTTAGCGAGACCCTGTCTGAAAATAAAAAATAAAGAAAGGGTTGGGGATGCAGCTCAGTGCAAAGGCCCCAAACAACCCTGCGAGCATCTCAGCGGGGTGTGTGCCTGGAAGGATGCCTAGGGCTCGCCACAATCTCCACCACGGTCGCTGGTCCTTGTAGGGGCTCAGTCCGTTCCGTGGTGACAGGTGCACACCAGGACCCAGGAGGAAGCACTGAGAGGGACCAGACTCTGCTGACGCCTATCGGCAGGATCCTGGTGATGTGTGGGAGAGGGTCCTAAGGGTGTTAGATCAAGGAGGGCCGAGTGCAGCGTGAGATTGGACTGAATTCAGTGACAAGGGCACACCCAAGGGAGATCGTGGAGCGAGTGCAGCTCGTCATGGCTGTAAGAGCTGGCTGGGTTGGCTGCCTAAACCTGGATTTGAGTGTGGCTGACGGTCACGATGTCGCGGTGGGGAAGAGGGAATTCAAGGCTTGGGGAGACGGATGTCGGACTGCGTGTGTCGTGTGCAGTCTCTTCCTCTCCTTGATTGTGTCCCATGCGAGGGAGCAAAGGCAGATGCTGAGCAAGCTGCTGGTGTGGGAGAGTCTTCACCCTCAAAGGCCTTGTGGCTGTAGAGGTCATCTCCACAGGACATCCCTAGAGTAGTGGAGACCTGTTGGGCCTGGTGGCACACACCTGTAATCCCAGCACTCGAGAGGCTGAGGCAGCAGGATCGTTGGGAGTTTGAGACCAGCCTGGGCTACAAAGTGAGCTCAAGGCCAGCCTGAACTGCACAGTGAGACCCTGTCTCAAAAAGACCAAAAGAAAAAAAGAATAGCAGAGACCAAGGGCAGCATTGCTTTGCCAAGGTTAAGGCAGGCACATTTACTGTAAAGGGCAGAGGGAATGCACAGACCATCAGAATGCTCATCTGTAGTGTTTGTCAGTGGTGGCTACTTGATCCTGGGGTCCCCAGCCAGCCTACTAGAGTACTGCTTGAGGTATAGTCATGCCTCAAAATCTGTGGGGCTGGTTTCCAGGGCGTCTTGAAGATGCCAACATCCACTGGTGCCCAAGCCCCTCATAGATGGTGGTGTAGTATGTGCACATAACTACACACAATCTTTCTGGATACTTGAAGGCGTATCTGGGTTACTTCTAATACCTAACACGATGTGAATGTTGTGTAAAAATTAGCTATGCTGTACTGGTTAAGGCATAGTGAGGAGAAAAAGAGGCAATAGAGACAGGATTTTTCTTCCTAGAATAGTTATTTGTTTTTCAGTACTGGTGGCTGAACTCAGGACCTTGGCGCTGAACTACACCCGCAAGCCATTTTTATTTTTATTTTTGTTTTGAGACAAAGTCTTGCTAAGTCGCTATGGTAAGTTGCCCAGGCTGGACTTGACCTTATGACCCTCCTGCCTCAGCCTCCCAGAGTGCTGGGACTGCAAGTTTTTGAAATTCCACATCACAGCATAGCGCTTCGGTGAGAGCATATTCCATGGCATTGTGACTGCGTCTGAGTAATAAGCAATATAGTTGGTGATGACTTCTGGATTTGTTCTCCATTTCATGCAAGAGTGAGAGCTTTTTTTGTAAGAATGATAGCTGCATCTTAGGTAGAGATGTGGACCTGTGCTGCTGTGCAGGAGGGTCTATATGGAGGCTGAGCAGTCAAGGTGGTAGAAGTTGATGGTTATCAATGATCAGCCTTAGGCTCTAGAGTCACCCCTTCTTGGCTGCTTGGTGAGAATGGAACTGGGCCCTTTAAATTTCTCCACAGCCAGCATGAAGCTGGCTTGGCCACTAGAGGGCGCTAGGGGCCCCTGGGGGGGATGGGATGGGCGCTGCGTGCAGTTTGCTGAGAACTTCCGCACATGGGACTGTGGGGTGCGCGCTGGAGTGTGGTGTCCTCAGTCCCCAGGCTGTTTTCAAGTGAGACCCTCCCAGGAGCCGTTTCGAGGCACCTCACAGGGCAGATTTTCAGTAAGTCACGGTGTTGCGCCACACCAGCGACCCCTCTCCCAACGAGTTGGAACCTCACTCGCTAACACAGGGTCTGAGCGGCTGCGCCCAGGGGTGGGGTGGGGGCACTTTCTTGGGGGACCTCATCCTTGGGCTCTCTGCCTGCCTGGGTAAGGGAGCCCTAGGGAGCTCTTCTCTGGGGGTGGTGTCAGCCCGGTAGGGGACTTTGAGTACCGCCTCAGCCCAGGGGCCGTGCCTGGGGGCTGTGTCCACTTTCTCTCCTGAGTCTCCGGTGATACTGCCAGCTAGGGCATCATGGAGGCCTGCCTGGCCCCGCTGAGTGCAGAGGCGTTGTCTGGGGCTACAGGTATGATGCAGTCAATTATATAAATAACCAAAACTCCTTAAAATTTTTTTTGTTTTCTGCAGTAGTGGAGATTGAACACAGGGCCTTTACGCAGAGCTACATCCCCAGCTCTTTTTATTCACTTAATTTAAAAAACAGTTAAAATCTTTGCTTTTTGGGGCATAGAGCTGATATTTATTTTTTCTGTTTTTTTGACCTTTTTATTAGTATATTTTTACAGTACATAATAAATATATCCGTGGTGGGGAATTGGTACATGTGCATATCATATCGTGGTCCTTTCTTCCTTTCCTATTCTGATTCTCCCTGCCATCCTTTCCCACCTCCACATAGTGACACAGGGGCTCACTGAGTTGCTAAGTTGCCCTGGCTTTTTTATTTTTATTTATTTTATTTTATTTTATTATTTTTAGAGACAGGATCTTGCTATGCAGTTCAGGCTGGCCTGGAGCTCACTTTGTAGCCCAGGATGGTCTTGAACTTGCAACGATCCTCCTGCCTCAGCCTCCCAAGTGCTGGGATGACAGGTGTGCACTACCACACCTGGCTGGTTGCCCTGGCTTAACTGTAACTTGAATTCCTCCTGCCTCAGCCTCCCAGAATGTTAACAGGCATGTGCCACCATGCCTGGTTCTAGCCGTTTTAAAAATTTTGAGACATTATCTCACTAAGTTGCCCGGGCTGGGCTTGAATTTGGAATCCTCCTGCCTCAGCCGCCTAGAGCGCTGGGATAATGAGCATGAGTCACCATGCCTAGCTAAAATATATATTTTTTAAATTATAATATGAGCGTGAGCAAGGCACAGGCTGCAGGCCGGACAGTTTTTGTGAAGCACCCCTTTTCTGCATCCGGGGGCTGCTTTCATGACGGTGGTAGATTCAATGTGGAAGCTAGAAGGGTGCTAACCTTGTGCCTGTGGGAGGCGCAATGCCCCCTTCGTATTCCCCGTGGGGAGGGCAGCTTGGCCTGGTGACTCCGGACTCGTCACTTGGCTCCTGCTCCCATATCTTAATCTACAGAAGGGGAATTTCCATGAGTACCCGTTGGTCCTTGGCAGGACTGCTCGGGTGGTGCCTGGGGGGCACTTGGCACAGGGCTGGCACACGGTGACAGTGGGTGACAGTGCACAATGGTTATTATTAGGCACTGGAGCCCAGGTGCTCCCTGTCACTAGCCATCCTGTGTCCGCACACCTAGACCCCAGACACATTTCTGGGCCTGGGGACAGCGGCCCACTGCTGCCGGTGCCTGGCACTTCCTGTTGCCTTCCGTGGCTTCCCTCTGAGGAGTGGGCCCTCACAGTGGCCCTGGATTTTTGCCTGGTCCCCTGGCAGTCACCTAGGCTGGCACCCTGCCAGTCCAAGCCCCGCGCTGCCGCACCCCGGCAAGTCAAGCCGCCGTGATTAGTCAAATAAAATTCCCATCTGTTGAGGAATTTCTGAGAGTTATTACGGCCATAAAACCGATCAGAAGAGAAGGATGAATCTAAGGGGGTAAATGCCTCCAATTACGTGCGGCAGTGACTTTTAAATAAGGTTGTGCGTGTCCTAAAGGGGGGGGGTGGTGCGGTCCCCATGGGCACCTGCCCAGGAAGTGGCTGGGGGGGGGGGGGGGGGGCACAGCTGCAGAGGGAGGGAGGAAGGGCTGCGGGGTGTGAGCCTGGGGTCACTGTGGCATCGAGAAGGGTCCTGCGTGCCAGGGAGCACCTGTGTCCGTGTCTCCTGCTTCCCCCGCTGTTTCTGGGGACTGAGGCTGCTGCGTGGAGGGGGCGGGATCCTCGGTGCTGGCTCTCCTGGACGTGGCCTCTCTGTGTGGCCAGCCCGTGCCACCTTCAGGGTCTCGCTGGCTCTGCTTCAGAATGGCACACTCCATCCCTGAAGGAGGTTTTTAGGAATATAATTCCAACTTCGTTCTGCTTTTTTTTGGGCTGGGGGTGGCATTCAGAGCCTCACACAGGTTGAGCACATACTTTACCACTGAGCTTCATCCCCAGTCCTTCTTAAAAATTTTTTGAGACAGGGTCTTGCTGAGTTGCCCAGGCTGGCCTTGACCTTTCGATCCTCTTGCCTCAGCCTCCCAAGGGGCTCGAATTACGGGTGTGCACCACTGCACGGCTTCTCTGCTCTTCCCGCACGACTTTGCCCAGTGCTGCACTCGCTCAGTCTGCTTCCGGTTGTGGTCGCAGCTACGGGGCTCCTGATGATTCCCGGATCTCGGCTGCTCTGCCTTCTTGGGAGGATGTGGCTTCCAAACTTCACCCCTTGCTTTACCCTCCTTGCAGCTTGGACTTCCCTTCAATATAAACAATTCAGCTCTAACTTATCGATAGTGCCCTCGGAACCCGGGGCTGGCCTGAGCCTGGGGCGGTGGGGGAGACCCGATAAACCAGCAGCCCAACCGGAACCGGAAAGAGATTTCAGATAAAGGCCCCACTGTGATTTCTCTGCAGTAGAGTGACTGGTAGTGTGTGGGGTGGGGTGGGGTGAGGTGCTGTGGAGGTGGTCTTTAGGAGGACCCCCCTGAAGCGGGGACAGCGTGGTTCCCCAGTCACATTTGCGGCCCCTCAGGCTCTCTGTCTGAAACTCAGCCAGGGCTGGCTCCTGGCTTCGTCCTCCCTGGCCCCAGTGACATCAGGACCTGCTGACCCGGAGCCCAGTTGCTCTGCACTTTCTTGGTGTCTGATGTCACCCCCACCCTTTTCCATCGCAGCCACGGGATGGGGGACCCTGCCCCCTCCCAGCACTCCCAGGCCCTCACCCTGAGAGTGACAGTCTTGCAGTGGGCAGAATGGGTGCCTCGTCTCCTCCTTTGTATGCCTTGGAGCCCGAGGCTCCCTCCATGAGTTAGTTCCTCGGGTTGATGACCTGGTCAGTCTGAGCTTCAGTTTCCCATTTCCTAAATGGGGATGGCAAGCTGACAGAATTAAATTATTCATCAAGGATTTTCTATCATGACTCATTTATTTATCTGTGTATTATTATGTTACTATGTTTTGAACCTGGGACCTTTGCACTAAGCTACATCTGCAAAATATTTTTTATTTTGAGACAAAGTCTTGCTAAATTGACCAGGTGGGAGTAGAGTTTGTGACCCTCCTGCCTCAGCCTCCCAAAGTGCTAGGATTAGAGGTGTGCGTTACCATGCCCAGCTAAGAATCGTTATTTTTGATTACATGTCTTGCATCCAAACAGCTGTGTGGGTGAGCTCAGCCAGCTCAGAATGCTGTGGAGGCCCCCACCCTTGACCTGGGCAGAAGCCTCTGGCTGCCCCTGCTGTGGTAGGTAGCTGTGGCCTAGGTCCTGGCCCACTGGGGCTGACCTTGGGCATCACTAGGTGGTCCTCCTCCCTAAAGGTCCCTGTATCTTTCTGTAAGACTCTGGGTCTTTCATCCTAATGGACTTTGTGGTTTAACAGTATCAGCTTTGACCTTGGATTTCCTCTGTTGGCCAAAGACAAGACACAGGCCCCTGGTAGGAGGCCGTAGACACCTATTTGTTGCAAGTTCCCAGAGGGTGAAGGCTGGACTGGGCCAGCCAGGTGCTGTCACAGAGCCAGTTTTGGGGTCATGGACCCCCCACAAGGGCTGGGAGCAGCTGGGAAGGAGGCTGCGTTTGAGTGGGGTCTTTATACACAGACACACAGGGGGCAGGGTGGGAAGGGGCGTGGGAGGAGGGCAGCCAGGAGGCCAGAGGACTCCGAGGCAGGAATGACCTGTGCTTGCCATTGCCAGAGGGTGGTGGATGGGTGGGCCGGGCGAGCCTTGGGATGGAAGCACCGAGTCCCACAGGCCTGGGCGCCAGGGCCGGGAGGGAGCAGGGGCAGCAGGACCAAGGCTTCTTCAGCTGCTTTTGTCTGTCCAGCCCTGTCATCTTCCACCAGGAGCAGTTGTGTCTCTGGGGGACGTTTGACAGTGCTGGTGACGTTTAGGGGATGGGGTGGGGTGGGTGTTGTTGGCATCTGGTGAGAAGAGACCAGGGTGTCCCTAAACCTCCTGAGAAGCCTTCTAGCTCCACACCTGGTACATATGTGGTATGATAAAACATACAGTGAATGTTTAAATTTAAAAAGTTCACTATGGTAAAAGACACGTTACCATCAATCCCCTTCTAAACACAACCCTTCGCTTCAGACACACTTATCCCATCGTTCTTGCCACTTTCTGAAGCAGTTCTGGACGTGCTCTTTTGTGAGTGTCAGTGAATGCTGCTGCTGAGTGCCAGCCGACAGAGAGGAGCTCGTAAAGATGTCACGATGTGTTCTCATCTGCCTTAGTCACCGCATCTGGCAGTGTGAGACTTCTGGCTGTTTCCCAGAAGCCAAAATGACCATGAAAGGTAAATGCTTTGAATCAATCCAGGACACTGAGATAGCCAGGACAGTGCAACTAAAGACACTCACGAAGGAGGACTTCCAGAACTGCGTCAGAAAGTGGCAGGAATGGTGGGATAAGTGCATTTGAAACAAGGGGGGAGTACTTACAGGGGGATTTATGGCAGTAGCCATACACTGTAATAAATTTAAAAAAAATGTAAACATTCACTGTATTTTCCATCATACATAGTTGGCATGCAGTGAGGGTTGAGCACTTGGGGAGTGGCTGAGGGCTGGTACCGAATTCATCCTTGTAAGTGGGAGTGGCCTTCTTTGGGCCTGAGGTTCTTCCCCATGCTGTTCTGCGTGGTCAGGAACTTTACAGAAGTCACATGCTGTGTGCCCTTGCCGTGTGTGTTGGGGCTACAGTGGCCGGGGGTCCTCTCCCCAGCACTGCACCCCAAAGTCCATGTCCGGCCTTCTCCTCGTCTACCCACGTGCTGCTGACAGTGCCAGCCCTGCTTGGTATTCAGGCCCACGGTGGCCCAAGAGCCTGGGGTCACAGCTGAACATTTTCTTTAAAAAAATGCCACTTGTCTTGAGACCCACGTTCTTCAACCCCTGCCCTCCTGCTCCCTGGGGGAGACCGACGTGCTGATAAGCTGGGTGCCTCTTCCTCTCCCAGTCTGCCCACACCCAAGATAGCACTTGACTTGGTCCCCTGCATCCAGATGGGGACACGGCACCCTGGCTGCACGGCAAAAGTTAGGGTCCCCAGGGAAGAGCCACCCCCCGAGACTTCCTCTGCAGTGTTGGAGACGTGAGCCTGGACACCAGGGATGCTGAGGTCTGTTCTCTCGGGCTTGATAATCAGTGTGTGACTTGTCTGACCGCCACCCCGCCCTGAGGACAGGTTCCCCAGTCCCCTCCCTTCCTCAGCCTCCCACGGGACCTGAGATGCTCTGATTTCCCCCATTTTATGGTGAGGCGGGTGACTCTGGACACTGTCCTGGGCGAGGAGAGCTCTTGTGGCTGTGAACTTGGGGTGCAGCATCCTGATTGCCTTGCTGCCACCTCTGCCCACTGCCTCTGCGCAAGCCCCTGCTGTGGACCAGGCCCTGCTGTGGGCGCTTTTACATGTTCGCAGTGAGATGCTCTCAGGAGCACTGTGACCATTGCCCCCGTTTGACATATGGGGAAACTGAGGCCCGAGAAGGGAGCTGAGGTGTCCAGGTTCCTCTGCAGGGCTGGCTTCCCCCTGTCTTTTAGGTCTCAGCTTAGGATCCACCTGGTCAGAAAGTCAGCCCTGAGCCCTGGTCCAATGTCAGAGTTCTCGACTGTAGGACACATAATCTGCTGTCTGTAGATGCCTTCTTGGCTCACGTGGTGACCATCTGTCCCTACTCCCTGGAGTGCGAGGTCTCTGAGGACAGTGTCTGCCCACGGTGGGCACAGGGCGGGCACAGCTGGCCAGGCCAGCTCTGTGTTCCTTACCCATTAGGCTTTCCTGCTTGCTTGGCTCATGAGCCGTGAGTGTGACGCTGGTGTCATGGCCCTGGGTCCCGGGGTGAGGCAGAGGTTCCCGGAGACCTCCCTCAGCTCCCAGAGAATTCAGTCTCAGCCCAGGTTTCAGCTCAGCCAAAGTTCAGGCAGCCAGCCCTCCGCGCGGTAATGACTGTAATTTCCCCTGTGTAACCCTCGGCTCTCGTGTGATATTGTGACCGGGATGTAGGGAGCAGTGACACTCCCAGCCCCTATAATTGCAGCTTCGAAAGCACTGCCACCTTCTGCGGGGGAAGGGGCCCTGTGACGTGTGTCACCTCTGAACTCGGCTTTTCCCTTCCATGCTGCTTTGGGAATAGAACAGTGACTAAGGGAGTGGTGTGTGGGCTCACTCCCCTGCACCTCCAAAGTTGGGCTCACAGCTCCGGTCCAATTTGGAGCCTCATAGTGAGGCTGGGACTGGTGCTGGACCTGACTGACTCATCGGAGAAGTTGTCTCCCGGGTCCGCTGCTCCCCTGTCTCTCTCTCTCCATTGGTTGTCCTCTCCGTTGAGTGCCCCATCACGGGGCATCCCGAAGCTTCTGCGGCAGGCTGAAGTTTGTTGCAGAACAGCAGTGACAGAGCAGGCTCTGTCCCGTTGGGTGCTGACACCAGGCCCGGTCTCCACTGCCGTGGGTGTTAGCACATTGAGCCCTGCTGCGGCCCGCTGGAGGGGCTGTTACCATCCCCGCCTCACAGGTGAGAGGCTGGTGCCCAGAGAGGGCACTTGAACCCTAGGACGGGGGCAGAAGGTACAGAGCCAGAATTGGAGCCCAGGCCACCTCCAGGGGCGGAGCTTTAACCGTTCTTCGGGAATTGCCCAGAAAGCCAGCATTCCTGCGATGTGGGGTAGCTTTCCTTTGGGGTGTCCATTCATTCATTCATTCATTCATTCATTCAGACATAGTTTATGGCTACTGGCTATGTGCTGAGCATTGTTCTAGGAGCTGGGGATTTGATGCTGGACAAAACAGATTTCCTAATGTCCTCCTGGAGTTCCGTCCTCATCAAGGAGACAAACCACGGGCAGACAAATAAAGCGGTGTCGGAGTGGGAGTGCAGCGGGGGGCAGTGAGTGGGAGGGGATGCTGCGTGCTGGAGCAGGTTGGCTTCGGCCACAGAGGTCGGCTTCGGCCACAGAGGTCAGGGACGGGATCAGAGGACACCGGAGAGTATTGAGAAAAGCAAGCCAGGTCCGCAGCAGAGGAAGAGGTTTGGAGGGGCCTGTGTGAGGCCTGCCTGAGGGGCCGTGAGAGGCGAGGTCAGGATGCCAAGAGTGGGAGATGCAGGTGTGAGCAATCTGACTTCCGTGCCAATGACAGGCGGAGCTGGTGTGGGGTCTGCACAGCAGGACATAGAAGCACGACGCTGCCCCTAGGGAGTTTCCAGTTTCCTGTGCCCTCTCTTGTCGGCTGAGGTCTGCGCACCCTCATCCTCCGGTTAGGGCTGAGGCTGTAGCCCTGGGGCGGGGGCGTGGTCTCTTCTGTGTCCACGGCTCCCGGTGCCACTGTTTTGTGGCTGTCTTGTCTGTGCATCTCTGTCATGGGGTGGAAATCTGTGCTTTTTGGGTATTGAATGAAGATCCGCATACTGTGTTGATCTTACTGAAGCGTTCAATTTTTATATTTGACATCTGCAGAAATACCCCTTTATATGTGATCTCAATTACATGTCATTGTCACCCCTGTTTACTTATTTCAAGCGAGAGGCAGGCGCGCCCCCTCCCCCAGCTCCGTTCCTGCTGTTTAAAGCGTGAGGGATTAAGCAGCATTGTGAACTCAGGCAGCCTGGCTTTTTTTTTGGAGGTACAAGTCCCCAGCTTCTCTGGCTATGCAGAAGGGGTGCTCGTGTTTCCCCTGCCTGGAGGTCTCCAAGTGTCTGAGGATGGCTGTGATGTGGGATTTCAGAATCAGCCAGGGCTCTGGCTTTGCAGGTCACCCAGATCGGCCCCTACTCACTCCAGCAGAGAAGGAGCCGATTGGAGGAAATGTGGCAAGGACAGTGCCCAGCCAGCTCCGGGGGTGTCAAGACCCACGGGGGACCCCACGGGATTGTGGTGTCAGCCGGTTCGTAAGGGTCTTAGAGGCCTGGAGGTCCATGTCCTGGGACGAAGGAGACCTGGTTGGCAGGTTTGGCCCCAGGATGTATGACCGCCTGGTGATGGGCTCCGGGCCTCCTGACCCACAGTCCTGCAGGGACTGCATTTTGCAGGAGGGTCAGGCATGGAAAGGAGCTTGGGGGTGCTGGTATCAAAATCAGAGGGAATAGGAGCTTTGCCGCAAGTCCCCTGAAGGGCCTCAGAATGTGTAGGCTGCAGCCTGGACTTAAGGGTGCTGAAGACAGAGGGTCTCGCCAGATGGAGCACTGAAGGACAGGGCACCCCGGCCCTGTAAGCCGAGGTGCAGATGGAGTCGTGGGAGCAGCAGGAGGGGAGTGGAGTGCTCACTGCAGGGCAAAGCAAGGCCCAGGGGCTGGGCTAGTGGCAGTGAGGAGACTGGCGGCTTGTTTGCTTGAGGAGCAGGGTGCGAGCGGGAGCTGCAGGCTGGAGAGTGATTAATGCCAGGCTCGGAGGGTGACGTGTTGGCCGGCAGATGATGATGCACAGGAAGCAGAGGTCCGGCAGTGTGGAGCACCTGCTGTGTGTCTGACGCTGGCCTGAATGCTTTCTTGTTGTTGGCCAGCTTGCTGCTTCCGTTGTGTCCTTCTGCACAGATGAAGAGAGGAGAGCTCAGAGAGGTTGAGTGGCTTGGCCATGGTCACACAGCAGGCAAGTAGTGAAGAAGGGATTGGGACCAGGCCAGGCCTCCACTCTCCCTTCCTCTGAGTTTTGAATCCTCTGCTGTGGAATTGGTGCAGCCTGCCGGCCTGTCCTGGTTTGTTGTCCTGAGCCCTATTCCTTAGCCTTGCTTGTGTTCTTAGCGCTAGGCTTGGCTGTGAGTGGGCAGGGGTGGCGGTGGAAAGAGAGGGTCTGAGGACACTTTCTCCTTGTTCCTGCAAAGCCTTCTCTCCTCTCTCCCTCCCTCCCTCTCTGCAAGGAGCTGGAACAAAGCTGGCAAAATTGGAGTCAGCAGAAAAAATCTAATTTTCACCTTAGACACGTTGTAGCTGACAGATATTAACCCAGCTTCTAGATGCACCTTCCAGACAGGTCTGTGCCGCATCCTTCCCTGGCCACGGGGAGGCGAGCTCTGTCTCAGATGCACTGTCGATGCATAGGTGGGACGTGTGCAGGCTGCTGTGGGCCTCAGCCTTCCCTGCTGTGTGTGTGTGCGGTGGGGGAGTCCCTGACCCACCTATTTGCAGGGCCTGGGGGAAGGCAGAGGTGGGAGGTAGGGCAGGGACGGGGGTCGGGGGAGGGAGCTGGGGACGCAGGAGCTCTGCTTAGAGGTGCAGTCTTGCTTGGGAGAAGTGGCTGCTTTGGCTAGACCTTTGGGTTGCTTTCAAGAAACTGCAAAAATCTGCATTATGCTCTCAAATATCCAAAATTTAAAAGTTAGCAACTTATTGAAGAATGCCAGAAATGCATAATGAGCCAATGGAAGCAACTACAGGCCCAAACTGGCTTGTGGCCCACGGGGCACAGACCTGGACAGAGTTATTTAGGTCTCTTCCAGCTAGTTGAAATATGACTGCACTTAATATGCATATAAAGATCAAATGTTTGCCTCCGAGATATATTGATTTATATTTATTGATGAGGTCTCTGGTTTACACTCTGCAGCTAAACTTAGAGTTAATAGTGGGGCGGGAGCCTCTTCGACAAACTTTAATCACAGATTAGGAATCTGTGCTCCTGCTTCTCCTGCTGGATTACTCCCGCCTTCCCTAGTCCGCCTTAATCCTTCCTGCTGTAGGCTTAGTTGAGCCTGGTTTCCACGGCGACAGAGCATGCCACCCTTTCCCTTGTCCTAGAGAGAGAGGAGGGGGATGGGGAGAGAGATGTGCAGGGAGATCGGCCTTGAGAGTTCCATACCCTGGGTGGCTGTCTCAGGGACTGTTACTTCCTAACTGCGAGATCTGGCAGGACAGGTTTATCTGAAGCGAGAGCGTGGCCCAAGCAAGGGCAAGATTTATTGACTCTCATAAATTTGTAGAGAACTCTGGCCAGAGCAACCAACTTACCGCATTTGCTGCTGTCAGCCTCCTGCCTGGAAGGTGCTTGTGGGTCAGTTCTTTAGTATCTAGGAAACATTGGGTTTATAGGCACTTTTAAGTGTGGGCTTGGGAAAGACCTACAGGAGCCAGTTGGGTGAGGAGGAGATCAGGGGTCAGAGTGGCTAATGAGCGACTCATTCTCCCCGTGCGAAAGATCTAGAAGAACCGATAGTATTAGAAAAGGATCTAGAGGTCGTAGTAGCCAATGAGCTCGTCACTTTTATCACGAACAGTAGAGTAAGATGAATCACAGGCAGGGGAGGGAGGGAGACGGTTCCCCTGGGCTGTGTGTGCGAGAGCTGCCTGTCTTGTGCTTTGACTGGAAAGAAATAGGGGGTGGGTAAGATACAGAGATCGGAGTCAAGAGCCTGGGTGTAAATCCCGGCCTCCCCCCCGGGCGGCTGTGGGATGTGGCCATTTAGTTCATCTCTCTGAGCGGCTAAGCGCTGCCTTGTCTGTAGAGGGAAGAGGGTGGGTGCTGAGTTCCTCTAGGACAGGGATGCGCGCTCCTTCCAGCGCCGGGAGTCATCACAGTGGGCATCGTGGGCCGTGCGCCTCCTTGGAATAGAGCAGCTCAGCTGTGGTACTTGGAGCAGCCGGAGGTGAAACATAAATGAACGGGCAAGACTGCGTTCCAATAAAACTTTATTTACAGATACTCGAATTTGAATTTCATATACATTTTTATGTGTCGTGAAATACTCTTCTTCTGTTTTTTTTCCCTTGCAACATTTATAACTGCAGAAACTGCTGTTGGCTCTCAAGCTGTGTAAAAGCAGTCAGTGAATCGGACTCAGCCCTGGGGCTAGAGTTTGCTGCCTTGGAGAGGGAAAATGCCCATTCCCTGTTCACTCCCTGTTAGTCACGGACGTTCCCTTTATCTTTTTTTTTTTTTTTTCTTTTTTTGGATTTTTTTCTGGTACGGAGAATCGAACTCACGACCTTGCGCATGCCAGGCAGGCGCTGTGCCGCTGAGCTAAATCCCCAGCCCCTCCCTTCATCTTTATCGTTGCTTTTTGGTTCTGAGCGGGTGGGGCGAGGGCAGTAAAATATTTGCTGCAGAAAGTGATGTTGGTGTGGGGGAGGGGCACAGTAACTGTGTGACCCCAGGGTGTCCCCTGGGACTGTGGCAGGACTGGTGGGAAGAGGGCGTTTGGCTCTGGAGCAGGGCTGTGCGTGCTTGAGTGGGCTTCAGGGCGTGTGGCGCCCTCTGGTTTTGCAGCCTGCCTCTGGGTTGGCGAGCAGCCAGGGGCGGTTCCTGCCCTCCTGCAGCCCCTCCCTTCTTGTCCTCTTGCTGCTTCTCAAGTCGTCTAGCCCTGGGTGCCGGGCACCTTTCCTCTCCGGGCGGGTGGAGAGGAAGTGCAGGCACCTGGCTTCAGCTTTGGCTGGGGGCTGTAGGTGCTGGACTCTGAGCACGGCACCGGGCATCGCGTAGGCCTTCTGTGTGGTTTTCACTCATTTCCGCCCTGGTCTTGGCCTTTGGTTCCAGGGCCTGTATGGCCTGGGAGGCCAGGGAGGAGCTGTCCTGTGCGCTGAGGCCTGTCCCCTGGGCGTCAGCTGCCATAGGGTCCTCCGCTGAGCTGGGGTGCCACCGTCACTTGGGAAGGTAGGGTGTTCCCAGGTAGGAGCGCCAGCCTGGCCCAGAGGTCTCCAGGCCTAGGGGAGGGGAGGCGGAGTGGAGAGGCTCACAGGCCCTGTCGGTGGGGGCAGAGAGACCCCTATGGGGAGACACAGGTGAACACGCTTGGCAGGCGAGGCTGTGTGCCCAGGGTGACCCTCAGAGGTGTCCACAAGTGGGCAGGGGACTCTTCTGGCAGACAGGGGCCCTGGGAGATGATGCGGTTTGGAAGAAACAGCTGCGGCTGCTACCCCTAGTCCAGTGTGTCCTGCTGGGCCTCTGGCCTGAGTGGCTCAGACGGAGGACCCCATTCACCCCACCGATGCCTCGTGGGGAGCTGGCAACTTCCCCTCACTGTGGATGACCAGAGGGTGGCTGAGGGCCCAGGTTGCCTGCCTAGGCCACAGAGCAGGGTCTGAGGACAACAGCCTGCACCCCCAACCCCAGCCCAGTCCAGTCCCCGAGCTCTGTCCTCTTTGGTATGCACTGGAGGCTAGAGGGAATGGGGTGAGCCCTGCCAGTGCCAGTACCAACCCTTCCAGGGAAGTGACTACTTTTGTTGCTGTCCACGTAAATCCTCTTATGCATGCAGACTCTGAAATCCTCACACTTCTCCGTGAGCCATGCCCATTTTACAGATGAGGAGACTGAAACACAGAGAGGCCGTGGAACTTGCTTGAGGTCACAAAATCAAGAACCACAGAGCTGAGATTTGAGCCCAGGAGCTCTTACTCCAGAGCCTTAACCACTCAGCTCTCTTGCCTTGAACTTGGCCACAAAGTGCTTAGCAGCGAACCCGACACAACAGGTGAGCAAGAGATACACACGTCCGGGACCAGGGCGTCAGCATGAGTTCATTAGGATACTGCTGATCTTGACTCGCTCCAGACTTCGCGTCCCTGTCCATGTATCGGGGACAGTGGACCTCTGTCACGGTGCCCGTGCCTCGAAGGGTGCTCTGTGTTCGTGAAGAGTGGCTGGTTCCGGCGTCATGCCGCCGTCACGCAGCATCTGCGTGCCTCCAAAGCTTCGTGCTGTGCGAAACTGCGCAATAAAGCCATGGGGTTTATGGGGAAAACACTAAAGCGCTTTGTCAGTGGCACACACAGAACAGATAGGAATCTAATAAAGTGGTAGCAGAGTTTTATGCATGCTTAATGGCTAAGAAATGCATAAATATGACAATAAATGCTGTATATTACCTTGAGAAAGCTGAAGTTTGCTGTACAAGTGTGCGCGCGCTCTGTGTGCGGCTGCTTGCCTGACTCCCACATCTGCTACCCTGTGTGCTGGGGGAAGAGAA